>NW_006289416.1:11316437-11342467 GCF_000327345.1 Myotis davidii | reverse complement strand
ACTTTTCTTTGTTAAATGGCATTTAAATATATAAAATAAATATCAAAAATATGTCTTTGTTTTACTATGGCTGCAAATATATTTTAAATTTCTATATGTGACATGGCACCAGAATTAAGTTAGGGTTTTTTAAAATGCTGACACGCCGTGCTCAAAAGGTTTGCCATCACTGGTATAGAACTTGCTTTTTCATCTTGTGGTTTGCAGCTTTCTCCTTAATACCTTTCAAGGGAGTGCAGCGTTTTATTAGGACCAGGATGTGACCTGGAGTGATGAAATAAGGCAGGCAAGGGAGGCAAAGAGGTCGGCTTTTGTTTGGGAAAGTTACAGAATCGTAGTGGCTGATGAGAACTGCTTGCTGTATGGGGTGAACTCAGGTGCCAGGGTTGTTAGATGTTGTGTGTTGTGCTGGGTGAGGTGTTCATTCCTGGTGTCCATAGGTGCAGAGCTACCTGAAGAGTCTATCCAAGTTGTGAAGAGGGAAGATGAAGACTGAAATGTGAGTGTGAGGTCCATGGGGGGAGGCAGGTGTGGAGGGGAAGACTGTGTCACAGGTTAGAAGGTAGGAAGAACCAGGTACAGTTGGGAACTTTTAGCAGTAAGGATTCAAGAAAGCTGTTGAGACCTTTGACCTCAGGGGCATCAGAGACCTGCTTCTCATGATTCCAGGTGACTGAAACAGACAAACATTCTACATGCACAGCCTCTTTTCTTTTGTAAGTATGGAGAGGGTGGTTTTTCTATAGTAAAATAAAACCTGCCCAATGGTTACAGAAAGATCTAACGTAGAAAATATGGACTTCCAGGGGCCTCCGGATCCCTTTTCTTGTTCTAGAGATAATCACCTTTTAGACATTTACATATTTAGGCATCTAGATGTATACACAAATGAGGTCATTCTTGCATTTTGTTTTGTAGCTTGCCTTTTTCCAACAATGTGTCTTGGACCTCTTTCTTTATCTGTATAGTATTTCATTGTATTGATAGATTATAATTTATTATACTAATCCACTGGTTTTGAAGTGTACTATTATTGTTGTTTCTTGGAAGATATTTAAGTCTGCATTTTTACCAAAGTGAATTAGGCAGAAGTCTGTGTAGTAATTAAGTGGGCTCATTCTATAGAATCAGTTGTCAGTTGTGTGATTTTAGGCAAAAGCCTTAATCTCTGCCTCAGTTTCCCCGTCTATGCAATGGGAACATTACTATTGTTATTGCTACTATTAGCTGCAAGCACCCACATAGCCTCATACGTGCTAGATACTTTTTAAAGGGCATCACATATCTGAACATATTTAAACCGCACAACTAACTCGAGTGATCAATACTGTTATTTCTAAGATCACACAGCTGTTAAATGGTGGAGCCAATGTATATGTGAATTTATGCATTCTGATTCCAGACAAACACTCGTACTGTGTTATACTTCTGCGTACATAATACCGAATTTACAGGGTTATAAGAATTAAATGGGACACAACATATTCTGATGGCTTAAACTAAGGCCTGATATCTAATAGGCCAACATGTGGCCTATTTTTACCAACAATAGGCCAGTATTAGGTACATGATCAAGTAGCATTAGCGTTTGGAAAAAAAAATCAATTCTGTAGAACATTGTTTTCCGTATGCCCTTGTTTTGGTATGAGTATATATCAAAAAGACAAATTCCTAATAACATAATCACTTGGTTAAAGCACATGTGAACTTAAAATTTTGATAAGTATTTCAAATAATCCTCCACAGATTGTACCATTTACACTTCAACAGTAAGTTATGAGTGCCCGGTTTCCCGTACCCTTGCCAACATTGTTAGTGATTGAACTTTTCAGATTCATAGGTGAAAGATATTATCTTGTTTTGTTTTGAATTTCCTTTTCAGTGAATTTTTAGAGTTGAGATACAGTTTGCGTACAGTGAGACTCACTCTGTAATGTACTGTCTGCTGTTTATACAAGTGCATTCAGTCATGTCACCACCACCACACCCAAGATTTAGGACAGTTCCATCACCCCAAATTTCTTTGGCTTCTTTTTGATTAATAAACTGAGAATCTTCTAGAGCAGTGGTCGGCAAACTCATTAGTCAACAGAACCAAATATCAACAGTACAACAATTGAAATTTCTTTTGAGAGCCAAATTTTTTAAACTTAAACTATGTAGGTAGGTACATTGTTATTAACTTAATTAGGGTACTCCTAAGGCTTAGGAAGAGCCACACTCAAGGGGCCAAAGAGCCGCATGTGGCTCGCGAGCAGCAGTTTGCTGACCACTGTTTGAGGGTGTTGATCGGTCACTTAAATTAGTTTACCTGTCTCTTGCTTGCTTTAGTTTTGTTTGCTTTCTTGCCTGTCTTCCTTCCTTTCCTTCTATCATTCTTTTTGTGTGAACTGTTCATTTGGACATTTTGTTCATTTGCTGACAGAATTGCGTGTTTTTCTCATACTGATTTCTGAGAGCACAGTCTGTATTACAGAAATTTATCTTTTGTCATATGTGTGTGCAGTTTTTCTCCAGTTTATCTTCTTTTTCTGCCATTTTTTGGCAATCTAAAAATTTATAAATTGTGCTTTATTAGATTTGTCGATCTTCTCTTTTATGGATTTAAGGTTTTGTGTAATGCATAGAAGGGCTTCCTGCAGTGCAAAGTTTTTATTGTACTATCCCCCCCCACCCCACCCCCCAGTCATTTAGCATATCCTTTTAGTCACATACTCTTGATTTGTGTCTTGGTCTATTTCTTAACTTTGTAGTCGTTGTTTCCCCTTTAATTTTAAGCCATTACAGTGTGCATCTCATTCTCCCTCATTTGTCCTTTGAGTTTTTTACTTCTTTCATTGTTTATAGGCTAAAGTTAGCTTCATTATAATTTTGTCAGGTTTCTTACAAATTCATTGTTGATGATTTCTTGGATCTTGAGTTAATATTTTGACAGGAGTGAATTGTTTTATTTAAGAGCAAGGTCTGTCTGCCCTGGCTGGTGTGACTCAGT
The DNA here is from genome assembly GCF_000327345.1 of Myotis davidii. Lineage (NCBI taxonomy): Eukaryota > Metazoa > Chordata > Mammalia > Chiroptera > Vespertilionidae > Myotis > Myotis davidii. The sequence goes on along the minus strand of NW_006289416.1, from coordinate 11,339,475 downwards.
GGTAGAGAGTTGGCCCATGGACAGTAGGGTCTCGGGTTTGATTCTGGTCAAGGGCACATTCCTGGGTTGCAGACTCGTTCCCCATCTCCTGTCGAGGTCCATGTGGGAGGCAATCAATCAATGTGTCTCTCTCACATCAATGTTTTTTTTTTTGCTCTCTCTCTTTTTCCTCCCCTTCCACTCTAAAAATCAATGGAAAAATATCCTCGGGTAAGCGTAAGGTGCGTCTTTCTGTATATCTGTAGAACAAGGATGATCCTCTGAGTAAAATTGTTGATGTGGTTTCAGATTTCGCAGTGCAGCTAACTTAATCACTTGTTGATTTTTGGTGTAGTATCACAGAATACCCACAGTTATATGGAAAGGTTATTGTATGAAGCGCTCCTCCCTCTTCCAGCTCTGTGCCTGTAGGAGGCTGGATTTTCTTCTTACACTTGAACTAAAACAACATACTGTAGCAGACCAGATACAGACACAGACGTGGGAGTCCACTGTCTTAAGTCAACCAGTAATCTAAAGCAGTGCCACTTCTCTCATTAAGTTTTTATTGTTTGGAAATTGTATTTATTTTTCATGAAAATATTATTTATGTTAACATTAATGCATATATTGTCATTTAAAAATGAATTAATAATGAATTGTTTTTAAATCTTCTCAGTTTTAATTTCTAAGAGAGTAACTTTCAGTAGTGTGACCCACATAGACAAAGCTTCTTGTGGTTCGCATTCAATTTTAAGAAGATAAAGGGGTGCTGAGTCCAGAAAATTTGGGAACCACTAAGGTGAGCTACCGACCAGCAGGGCAGTTTGTTGTAGGGGAAGTGGTGAGCTTTGGCGTCAGCAGCCAGGTTCAAATTCCAGATATGCGATTTCCTAGGGACAAATTATTTTTAACTCCATTGGGTAAATTTTTCTTCTTGAGACCTGGTTTTCTCACTTTTAAAAATGGCAATGAAAAAGCTGTTTTAGTTGTTAAAGGTTAAGTAGTTTGATGCTGCCTTTTAATTTATTAGGTGTTACAATGACAGGTATGACTATGTCCAATGATTTTTTAAAAAGAGATTGTGAAATTACTTAAAGATGTTCTGCCAATATGTATAAAGTATTCATGTCTAAAATCTTTTCACTTGTGACTTCATACACATTTTCAAGTATACATGTAAACTTACGTTTTTACAATTAGGAAAGCAGTAAAACTAATTCAGAACGTATACTTTGGCATCATGAGACAGATGGTAATCCTATAAAGAGATGGCCTATATTTTTAGAAGTGCAAACAGAAAAACAGATACTCTTAAAAATTCCAGAGTAATCTTTGCCTAGAAAATGGGATGTGATAAAAGACCATCTAGCCCAGGGGTAGGCAAACTTTTTGACTCGAGGGCCACAATGGGTTCTTAAACTGGACCGGAGGGCCAGAACAAAAGCATGGATGGAGTGTTTGTGTGAACTAATATAAATTCAAAGTAAACATCGTTACATAAAAGGGTACGGTCTTTTTTTTCAATAGTTTTATTCATTTCAAATGGGGCCGGATCCGGGCCATAGTTTGCCCACGGCTGATCTAGCCTGATAGAACTTTTTATAGTTTCTCATGTCTAAAATTGAATCTTAGTTAGTGTTAGTATTGAGTTGTATATGGATTAGTAGTTGAAAAAGAAATAATGGATCAAGTAGATAATTGCCAAGTCCTTTTACTGTGGTGATAAGTCTCTTGCTTTCTATGAAATGGATGCAGTAGTGGGAAACAGAACCATGTGACCCCAAATTTAGTGGGGTTAATTTATATGTGAATACTTGTCACCTGGGAGCAATTATGTAACACATGAGCCTCAAGGTGCCTATCATTGTAGAGCAGTGTTCTTATTAGTTCACTCCACTGTTCGTTCAACACATACTCATTGAGTACTTTCTTTGGGCCAGGTGTAAGCTAGGTGCTAGGGATAAAATGTTGAGAAGAAGATTGACACAGTCTCTGTTAGGATGATAGACATTAGTCAGATAATTATACAAACAAGTCTAAGCATACATACTAGATGGGAATTCTAGGCAGGAGAGGGATACAGCCTTCTGAGAGCCTGGGATTGGGGGATTTCACATAGGAAGAGAAGGATGTGTTTCTTTAGGAATTGAGAGATGAGCTGAAGTTTGAACAAATTAAGAAGAGGAGAGTGAAAAAAACCCCACACACAACACATTTCAAATCAAAGGGCCAGTAGCTTAAAAGTTCTATACTTAGACTGTGATGAACATGGATGCTTTCAGTGTGAGTGGAGCAGAAATCAAGTCAAGAATGGACATACCATGTAGGATCTCATGGGCCACATTATGGAGGTTTATTACTTTATTCTAAATAATGATAAATTGTCCTTTCACGTGAGGAATGAGAGAGTGAAGGTGGTCAGGGTATCATTAACATACCTGATTAGAATTGCATGTCTAAAATTCATTTACTCATAATTACTGAGCATCTCCTACACCCTTGGTCTGGTCCTAGACTCTTGGAAGACATTAGTGGGTAAAATAGGGTTAAAATCCCTGCTTTTGTAAAGCTTACATTCTTTAATATAAAGAGGTGGAGAAAGACAAAGGACATAATAAATCCAACTAACGTGATGCAAACACATTATACATCTTTTTACCAGAAAGCCAATTTGTTCATTTTTGCTTACTATTTATTTCCTTGTCTCTTACTATTTCTGTTGATATTTTTCTTGTTTTTATTTTTTATTTTTATAATTTAACATGACTGTGTGTATATATATGTACATATATATACACACATACATATATATACACATATATATGCATATATGTATATATGTTATTTCCAAGTGAACTGATTCTTTTATTTTACTTACATTTTACATAAGCGACTTTCTTTCTTAGCCCTGGCCAGGCAGCTCAGTTGGATAGAGCATCATCCCGACACACCAAGGTCGCGGGTTTGATCTCCCGGCAGGGCACACACAAGAATCAGCCAGTGAACGCATAAATATGCGGAACAGTACATCCACATTTCTTCTCTTCCGTCTGCTTCTCTCTCAAATCAATAAATGAATTTTTTAAAAAATTTTTTTTTATTGATTTCAGAGAGGAAGGGAGATATAGAAACATCAATGATGAGAATCATTGATCAGCTGCCTTCTGCACGCCCCCTACTGGGCATCGAGCCCACAACCCAGGCATGTGCCCTTGACTGGAATCGAATCCGGGACCCTTCAGTCCACAGGCCGGTGCTCTGTACACTGAGCCAAATCAGCCAGGGCACATAAGCTACTTTCTAATGGCAGATAGTAATTCATCTTAATTATATATAAACAAAATATCTAAATTCTGTTCCCTTCAATAGGCTTCTTATTCTTGTCAAAAGAGATTAGGTATTGTGATATGTCTTACTTTGAGTACAAAACCTATACTGTCTGCGTAAAAGGAGTGACTTGCCAGCTAAAGTACATTGTCATTATATTATCTAATTTTTATGAATGTCCATATTTTTGTCAAACAAATAATATATGTTAATAAATGTTACATGTTTATGCTTTGATAGAAGGTAGTGGTACTTGGATACTGAGTTCATCTGATATACAATAATGTTAAAAAATAACTGGTGTTCCAAATATTTATATGTATTTTGTTTTTTGCAACATGCTCAAAAACAGGACATGACAATAAGACTTTTTAAAATTGCTTCTTTATAGAGATAATGTTGCTGATCCCCCCAATAAGTTGTCTGATCTGATTGTTTTTACTATAAATGATTTCACGTAGATTCTGTCCACACAGTAAACAAGTTCCATCTATAACTAAACATTTGTAAGACATCTCCTTTCAACTCCTACTGTGTTATCATCACTATATCACTAATGGATTTGTATTATAATTTATCCATTGATCAATCTCCTACTGGATTATGAGGCCATAAACTCTTTATTAATCTACACTTTACCACACAGTGCTGGGTATATAGTAGGGCTTTGTAAATGCACAATGAATTAACGAATGCCATCAAAGTTAGGGGAGGTCAGAATCTTAATTTTTTTAGCATTTTGCTCAAGTTCAAGCTTGTTACATTATACTTTCATGGTTGCACAAACTGTAGGACATGGCCACAGAGGAAATAAACCATGCGAAATAAACAGAATTTCTGTGATCAGTTAATATGAGTTAGGAAGCCACATTTTTTTCCTCCGAAATGACTTTCAGAAAGTCTCTACAGAATTGAAATCCTGTCATTTCAATGATGAAACAGTGTACAAAAGAGTTTAGAAATTATGTTTCTGGATACAGAAGTAAAAATTTGCCATTGGACATTGCAAAAATAAGAAGAGGAAGACATGATAATTCTGGAACTATGCTTCATGATCTTCTTCCTAGTAGATCTCCACTGACCATACCCAATTGTACGGGAGTGCCAAAGGTGGGGCACCAGGCCGGGGATAGGGGGTGTGGGGGGAAGAAGGTGAGTGGGCCTGGAAGGGAGAGAGCAGCATTGCTGAACTTTCCTAGAGAGTGTATCACAGATTGTGGGATGCTTTTATCTTTTCATTTTTACAGATGTTTATATTTTTAAAAACATGTATAAGTTGTTGAGGAATCCACTAGGCTTGATATTCTCTAAGTTTTCATAGTTCCTCCTCCTCCTCTAAGTATTTGCTGTTTGTGGGACACACACTGGTGACTGGGCCCTGTGTGAATTAGTGCTGAAGGTGAGCATTAGGAAAGACCAAAACTCTGACCCGTAATTCAGGAGACAACAAAAAGCAAGGTCTAAAAAGAAACAGGTAGATTAGGGTTTGTTCTTTAAGCATTATTCGTCAAATGCTGATTACATAGGAGGCACTGATCTATTTTGCTGGGTGACATGGGGGCGGGCGGGGAACCCTGTTCTAATGGACCTGACTTTCTTATGAACATACCTGGGTGTCTTTGTTCAAAAGCTAAAGGATTGAAACTGAGTAAGATAAAAGTTTTGTGAAAAATTTTTTAATGTGACCTTTTCATAATGTTTGTTTATTTTTTTATTTTAGAAAATGGCTCCAAAGGGTAAATGAAGCTGGAAAAATATGCAGATGCAGCATTGCATATGGCTTGTCCTGGTGCTCAAGGACAGTACTCCAGAGAGAAATTGATTCCCTTGGATTCGGTCATCAGTCATAATGAAGAAAATCAGTCTCAAAACCTTCCGGAAATCTTTCAACTTGACTAAAAGTAAAGAAGAAGCGGATTTCATGGTAGTGCAACAGCCCTCACTAGCCAGTGATTTTGGAAAAGAAGATTCCTTGTTCGGTAGCTGTTATGGGAAGGACATGGCCAGCTGCGACATCAACGGTGAAGATGACAAAGGGGCCAAAAACAGATCCAAAAGCGAGAGCCTCATGGGTACGTTAAAAAGACGGCTTTCTGCCAAGCAGAAGCAGAAGGGCAAGGGCAGCGGCCCCTCCGGCAGCTCTGCTGACGAGGACACCTTCTCCTCCTCCTCAGCACCCCTAGTCTTTAAAGATGTGAGAGCTCAAAGGCCCATCCGGTCCACGTCCCTCCGCAACCATCACTACAGCCCTACACCATGGCCTCTGCGACCCACAAACTCCGAGGAGACATGTATCAAGATGGAGATGAGAGTCAAGGCCTTGGTCCACTCTTCCAGTCCGAGCCCAGCCCTGAACGGGGTTCGCAAGGACTTCCGTGACCTTCAGTCGGACTCGGTGTGCCAGGAACAGAACAGTTCCCTGAAAAGCTCAGAGTCTCAGAACGGAGACCTGCACCTTCACCTTGATGAGCATGTGCCTGTCGTTATCGGACTTATGCCTCAGGACTACATTCAGTATACTGTGCCTTTAGAGGAGGGGATGTACCCTCTGGAAGGACCCCGCAGCTATTGTCTGGATGGGTCTTCTCCCATGGAAGTCTCTGCGGTCCCTCCCCCCGGGGGAGGGAGCTCCTTCCCCGAAGATGAGAATCAGGTCGACCAGGAGCTCGTGGTGGCCCCTGAGATCTTTGTGGATCAGTCGGTGAACGGCCTGTTGATCGGCACCACGGGGGTCATGCTGCAGAGCCCCAGAGCAAGTCACGACGATGCCCCTCCACTCTCACCGTTGCTACCTCCAATGCAGACGAATCCCATCCAAAGGAACTTCAGCGGGATCACCGGCGCAGACGCCCACGTGGCGGAGAGTATGCGCTGTCATTTGAACTTCGATCCTAACTCTGCCCCTGGGGTTGCCAGAGTTTACGACTCAGTGCAGAGTAGTGGGCCCATGGTTGTGACAAGCCTTACGGAGGAGCTGAAAAAACTTGCAAAACAAGGATGGTACTGGGGACCGATCACACGCTGGGAGGCAGAAGGGAAGCTAGCCAATGTGCCCGATGGCTCTTTCCTTGTTCGGGATAGTTCTGATGACCGTTACCTTTTAAGCTTGAGCTTCCGCTCCCATGGCAAAACACTTCACACTAGAATTGAACACTCAAATGGTAGGTTTAGTTTTTATGAGCAGCCAGATGTGGAAGGACATACGTCTATAGTTGATCTAATCGAGCATTCAATCAGGGACTCTGAAAATGGAGCTTTCTGCTATTCCAGGTCTCGGTTACCTGGGTCTGCAACTTACCCCGTCAGACTGACCAATCCAGTGTCCCGGTTCATGCAGGTTCGCTCTTTGCAATACCTGTGTCGCTTTGTCATACGTCAGTATACCAGGATAGACCTAATTCAGAAACTGCCTTTGCCTAACAAAATGAAGGACTATTTACAGGAGAAGCACTACTGAAGTTAGGGGAGCCCCGCGTCCTGCACTTTGGGAGGAAGGATAAGAGATTGAAATACAGTTTACAGATGTTCATTGCTATCAGAATCTTTGCTGCCATACTATTTCAGTTTTATATGTAAAAGAGTAATCAATTTGTTTTCAGGTGGGAAGTGTGGGCAGGGTGTCTTGGTTTTATTTTGGTTCTTTAAAAAGGGAATCTTGAGGCTTAATAAGTGTGAGTTCTCTTTCATCAATGTGCAGAATAATCACAATGTGAATTATCAAATTCTCCTTTCCCCCACCCCCCGTCCTTTGCTGCTAGCCACTGTGATTTTTATGCATTAAAAGCACATTTCATGTGTATTCAACCCTAAGTAAAGTTGAATGGAACTTACAGAATGAAAATTGTCATGTCTCTTTAAATGACCCATTTTCAAAGATAGTGTTGAGTAATCATACCCTTGTGATAGAACACAGAATTTACACGTACACTGAAGATGATTTTTTAATCTCATACTTGAGAAAGATTAATTTAGAATTATGAATTGATGTAATCTTGGGTACTGGAATGTGGACCTGCAACTTATCTTTTATAACACTCATTTCTAAATTATTTTAAAGGCTGTGCTGTTTTTTTGTTTTGTATTATGAAAATTTGAATTTTTCTGTTGCCTTCATTTTCATCTTGTGATTTGTCTATTTTAATAAATGGCCTTACATTAAAAAATCATAAAGAAATGCATATCACCAGTTTAGAAATTGTTGCCTTTTCTGTCCTTAAGCTCTGGTACAAATTGGCATAACATATAAAGATCTATGGAACTAGAGATATTAAAGAAGTACTAGATGGTCATAGTTTTCTGTGATAGCAGTTTTTTGTGTTATCTTTATTTTCCTTTGCTAAAATGTTTTATGTGATTTCTTTTGCTTAGTCAACATTTTCTTGGGTGAACTTGATATATAGAATTGATTTTTATAAATGGACTAGATTCTGTTGGAACATTCAAGTTTCTATAAAATTTAAACTGATTTGAATAGAAAGAAAACATTCTTTTAAAGTTGGATTTATGTTTTCTTATGTGTAGTCACTATTAAGATGTGCTAGATTTGACCTTTCATTCATCCCACCAAGAAAACAAACAACAAACCCAGTGACTTTAGTTGAGAAGTTGTAGAAATTGTGAACACCATGTAAGAAAAACCGTATCAGATATATGGTAGTCTTGTTGCTTTCCATATATACTGACATTTAAAAACAGGTTTTTATTGTTTTTTGGTTTTTTTTTTTAAGTCTTAGGTAAATTGGCATTGTTAGTTATTTTAACTTTTAGATTCAGGTTTTTTTTGTTTGTTTTTTTGGAGGGGGGTGATATCCCCAGTACTTTATAGTTATTTTGAAATGTAGGGTTTACTCACTTCATGATTCTTTAGTGTAGTATTTTGGGATTGCCTCATCCAGAAAATGTTTTCATCTCAGATGCAACATGTAATTTAAGACAGTTCTACCTTTGTCACTCAGTTTTCCTAGCTCTCCCCAATCCCCCACCCGCCACCCGCTGTTTAAGAACAAGCATAAAGGTCTTAGGTCAAACTTAATGGCTTTGTCATTCAGACACAGTAGTATCCCTTTTTTTCTCTGTTTGTTTTTTAGGGTCAGAACTGAGAATTAAGAAGAGAAGGCACAATGCCATAACATCGTGTGTGATGGTATTTTAACTTAAAGGGGGAAAGGTACTTAATTTTGGGGGAATGTTGATCGTACCTTGTTACAAAGCCTCATTTTCTGATGTTTTCACCTAAGAAGATGGGAGTGTTGAGTATACTGTAATAATATAATTTAAGTGTTCACTATAAGCTATTTGGATTAAGAACTATTACAGAGTTGTAAACTTATCAAATTAATGCAAGACATTTAAACTATTTTTTTGCAAAACTATTTATTTTTAAACAATCTAAAGTCTATCTAGGGTGAGTTAAAAGTCCCTGTGCATCTATATTAGATGGCAGGTATTGTCACAGAGTCACTGTGTATTAATAATAGATGTTGAGATGGCTTCTCCATGTTTCTAGAAGCTTTTACATGTATGTACCCTTTGTGAGATCACGGTGCACAGAGGTCTTTGGACTGCCTAGAACCCCATCTCAGCATGCGGGCGTAGCCTGTTCCTTACATTTTCCTCATGGGAATGTGTTTAAGATCTAGCCATTTAGTTTCAAGTTAAGATTATTCTGATTTTCATCTGAATGTTTTTAAAATTGTATTTTGTGTTTTTATGGAGGGCAAGTGTTGATACTCTTCTAATTTAGAAAGTCAGTTCTTATGTGCTTTTGTATATTCGTATATCAAATTCTTTAAAATGCCCTATTTTAATTGAATTTGAAATTCCTAGGGTCTGATACTGTGTTGATAAAAATAAAAGTATTTACCAAGAAATTATTTACAAACAAAGAGAGAAGTATTGCAGTATTTTCTGCTTTTGCCTAGAGAGAACCATTTGGAGTAGGCAATGCAATATAATAGGAAAGATTGGCTTTATAGGATCCTAAAACAGTCTGGTTAAAACTGGGAAGGGGAAAAGAGAGATAAATGTTCATCCTGTAGTTTGGTCTAGATACAATTTGGATAAATTTCTGGATTATATTGAATGGTGGCTTAGATGACATGGAGACAAGCAGGGAGTGATTTTTAAATGTGATCCTAAAAGTCTGAACTCAAGGCATGAAAGAAAACAAAGCTGTATCCTTTTGCCATGATAAAATGAATCTGCTGTTTTTATCAAATATTTCATCAAAAACCACAATGGAGGCCAGAGCTATTTCCAGGCTTACTAGGACACTATTATGCATTTTTATAAAAAGAAAGCATAGAGAGTACTTGAAAAATATCTCACTCTTTCTCTTCTCTAAAGAAAACTGTTATCTTTCTACTTGGTGCAATAACCTGAAGATTTCAAAGTCAAAAGTATCATATCACAGGAAATGATCACAGAACTAAAAATAGTTTTTAAGGAAGCCAGCTGCACAGGGCAAACTTCTTGCTATGAAAAAAATCGTGTGCCAAAGGCTAAATCATTGGCACACAGGAAATACAATCAAGTATACATTTTCATTTCTGAGCCAGTATTATTGAAACAGGAGAAAAGTTACTAACATCTTAAATAGAGATTATATGCCATGTTTCTGCTTGTGCTAAAGTCTAAGTATCTTTCTTAACAGTGCTTTCAGAAACGCCAGTCGTAATCATTGTACATTTCACATTGTATACGAGAGATTTGCTTTATGAGTGATTCCGATAACATATTTTCAAATCTTAGTGGGTTTTCATCAAATATACAGTCTGATTTTGAAATTGAAATCTCTACCAGCATTAGACAGTTTTGTTGAAAACTAATAAGGAACAATTGCCAGTTCCATAAATAACTTAAAAATTCTGAAGTATGGGTATGCTAGTAATCACAAATTTGGTTTCTTCAAATACTTTTTTAATCCTGCAGAGATGGTTTTTTATAAACATCCTTTGTATTAATTAGTCACAACATGGCAGATGCATAGCTGCTGTTTCTGAAAAGTGATCCAAACAGTCCATCCAGAGGTGATGAGAAATTCTTACAGAATTTTGTAATAGGTATACACGTTGGGTTAAAGGAATTTTGTAGTCGTTGGAGTGCCATGGAATTAATCCTTGCAATCCAGATTGCTGTAGTTTACACTTTTCTGTATGTTTCCAATCAGGTGTGTATCATTTGTACGAGAACACCACACAATGAATTATCCAAAGTCCATTGATTTTAATACGTGTTTTGGTTTGTACACGAATTATAGTAATTTCTTGCACATTTTTGGAAATTAATTGTATAAGAATTTATGTATCTGCTTCTAGATACAGTATGTAAATAAAAATTTCGTTCCCAAGATCTGCCTTGTAGTGTATTTAATAACCAGGTGCAGATTTTAATTCATGGAGGGTTAAGTAGATAATTTCTAGATGTCCCATAAACGGGGCTGAGACTGGAGGGTAGGGACCAGCAAATTTTAGTAAAAAGGGGAAAGTGAAATAGTGTCATTCAAGGGAAACATCAAATTAGGAGTCAGCCAATTTTGCTAATGTCCTGAAGCCTTCGACAAAGGCTGGAGAGAATAGGCAGAACATTTAAACAAAGAATCATTAAAATTAACAAGAAAATTGTTTGAATTGTGACATTTAAAAAAGTATGTCTCTTATTAATAGTATTTCATGGAACTAGAACCAGGTTATCCAAGTACATTGTATAGAAGTTAGATATTCACAGACAAGAATGATTTCTCATATCACTTAATTTAATGACATGCTTTTAAAGTTCTTAAACTCCATATTGGATTAAAGGTTCACTTTAAAATTTCTTCTATTTTTAATCAGTACCTTTAAAATCCTAGTTAATTCAAAGATAAATTGTAAAATAACCTTGTTTGGAAATATCACAGGTTTTGACTTCCCTAGAATCCAAATAACATGGCATTCTGATGTTCAGAGCTGGTCTCAGGCAATAACACTGACTTTAATTTTAAGGTCGTATTCATCTGCTGGTGGTGGTGCTGAAATACAAAATGATGGGAAGAGAATGGGCTGGCCTCGAGTGTAAGAGGCTAGACTTTACAAACTTACACCATGCCAGGAAAACAGTTTTATTCTCATCTGCCCCTTCTTGAAGTCCTTCAACAGATGGAGCAATGGGGAGTGACTGGGTGCTTGTGCTTTCAAAAAGCTCAGCCCGGAAAAGGGAGAGGGTTGGAGCGCGCGCGCGCGCACACACACACACACACACACACGTGTGTTCGTGCTCTCCACAAAGATAAAAGACCCTTTGCCACAGTAAATGACTTGTTGAGAATCTGGGGTCAATCTCTGAACTTCATACTTTTTCATCATGCTGACCATAGCCAATTCCTTTTATTCCCTGCCACCCCACCTTTAATTTACCTCACAGCTTTTACTTAACCTTTCACTAGGCTTTTAACTTTCTGAACCAAAATATTTTAACTTTTATTTCACTTGAATTTAGTCCTTACTGTCTGCTATTTTAACCTCCAGTCTAGGTTTCTATAAATATGTTTTTTAAATATTTAGCTTTATTTAAATTTTATTATTAAAAAATATTTGATTCTTTCAATTTTTTCATATCCCAATTTCCAGTTCTAAGGGTTTCCTAACCTGAAACTTTTTCAAAAATTTGACTCTTGTGTTCCTCCTTTGTACATGACTTGTCTTGCTAAAGAATGGGTGTTTCTGGCCAGCAGCTTTGTTCCCTCTATTCTCCCCCAACACCTCCTCGAAGGTGTCCCGGCCCTGTGGAGCAGTAGGGTTGGGTAGGCAGACTCCTGAAGTTATTTTTGTCTTAAGCTGCATTTTCCCGGCTTAATACCAGGCCACCTCACCAGCTCTTCTGGAAGAATGAGGGTCCCCCCCAGAGCAGGCTCCCTCAGGTGGTAAAAGCGGAGGCGAGGCTTGCCAGCCTGTGGGTTATTTGATAGGGGTCATGAATAGCACAAGTCGCCTTGCCTAGACGTCATTTGGGACCAGCAAATCCTGTCCTTGGTAACTGGCTTGCAAATTAGGGTACATCTTAAATTGAAAAGGAAACTCTTTGATGCAAGGCTGTTTCTGATCTCTAACTTGGCTTTGTGAACCTAATAGACATGAGGATTTGGTTACACTAGCCTAGGTCACGTGAATTTATACAGTGTTCTTTAAATGTATGGCATTTCATCCTGGAATCCCAGTAAGGACAGCCCCTGTGTTCCTCGTGTAAATAATGTGTTCTCTAGCCCCTCCCCTGCAACAGTATCTCCAGCCCTCTCCATGGCAAACTGGCGTGCTGAGGTTCCTGCTCACCTGATGCCTTTGCCACAGCCCTTCTCTCCTCACTGCAGTCCTTGGCAACCTGGCTTTCTTGTGGCTGGCAGGTGGTGAGCAGCATTTGGCCCAGAGGTTTATCAGCCTGATAGTGGCCATGGGATGTGACAGTTGCCTAGAAAACCAGTAGATTATGTATCTGTACACACAGGAGAATCCATTGCTCCACAACAAACAGGCTCTCCTGGGATCTAGTTATTGGAATAGCAGATCAAACTAGACAGCTGGATTTTATACCCAAAGTCTCTTGCCTGTTTGTATAGCCTTAGACTCCTCTCTCCCTGGGACCCGCACTTCTTTCTTTCCCCCTTTTTATTTTGCCACACTTTCTTTAGATGTTGTATACTTAAGTTCATATAGTGCCCAGTAAAGAGGATATGCTCACAGAACCCTTAGAAGACATCTCTTAATGTCAAATCTGAATGACTGTGTTCCTATTACAAATTCACCTTCATTAACTGTATGGTATGGTCCAGTGTTAATGAATTCGTTCATCATTTCATTCACTCAGAAAGTATTGAGCTCCTAGGATGCCCAGGACTGTGAAAGTAATTTCAGTGACATGAGTGCCAAGGAAAGGCAGGGTTCAACAAGACCTGATCTTGAGGGGAGGGGCGGTGAGTAGGGAATAGAATGAGTAGAGAACCTTGAGGGGAGGGGTGGTGAGTAGGGAATAGAATGTAGTTCATTCCATCTTCAAAGGGGGAATGCTTTTGGTTCCCCAAACCATTAAAATATGATGGCTTGGTGGGTGGGACTCAGGGACTCAAGCCAGGATTTCCTTGCTGTTCCGACCCTCTCATTTCACCTAAAGTCTCTGGACGTCATCTTTATTCTCCAGCTTTCCCATGTGGTGATCTCTACATGAGTAGGTGAGGGACCTAGCAGCTGGCAGCCCTGTGGTCACATTGTTAGAGTTTTGTAATCAGCAAGGAAAAGGAGTTCTAGCTAAGACTCCAAATTGCTTCAACTGCATCACATGTTCATTTCCGACCCCAGTCACTGTGGTGGTCAGAGTCATGGTCTTGTCAGATGGGTGGAGCTGAGCCTTAGGGCTCCTGTGGTCAGGAAACAGGAGCCGGTTCCAGCAAGACTTTCTCCCTCCTTACTCCCAGTGGGGAAGGTGGTATCTGAATGCTCCATTCAAGGGGGAAGTGTTCATACATAAAGGAAATGTGCTAATGAAAGAAAAGATTTGAAATATGTATGAAAATGTGGGCGCTTTCCCACGGAGAGTTTTGTGTTAAATATGATCCATTTATATGAAGCATATGTAAATATTGTGGTAGACCTTTCACATTCTTCTGAGGTAATTGACTAAGGTGACTTATATTTAGGTTATGCCTAAATACAGGGTGAGGCAAAAGTAGTTGTGTGTCTATTTGGATTTTTTTCATAGAATAGTGCAATTATCTGGCCAACTCATCCCTAGCAGGTAATAGAGTATCTGGTGTGCAGATGTGGGACAGAAAACCTATATTGACCATTTCTTGGAAAATTATGTGAAAACATTTGAAGTCTTTTAGGTGCCATGTGATTTTTTTAAAGACCCTCAGCTTATTGATCCATTAATGGCTGATAAAATCATTGATTGAAAGGTTTCATCTGTTTGCTCACTCTGTGAGAACGCACCTCTAGTCAGAATTGTTATGTTGTAGTTTTCTCCAACTACCATTTATTAACCTTGTACATCTGTTGATTATGTTGATCGAGGCACCTCGAGTTTTGATAGAGATAAAAGGAAATGTAAAAATCATGTCAGAATAAAGCCTTTCCCAATTTTTTGGGACAAGGGATAATATAAAGTAAGAACAAGGAACACAATATTTGGAATTCTTAATTTTAAAAGATTTTTAAGCAACATTGGGGTGAAGAGCAGAGAGAGAGGAGGTTTATCTGAATTTGACTACTGGTTTGACTATTTTAATTTTAATAAATATTGCTTGAACTAAAACATTTTTTAAAATTCAAAAGTATCTTAATTAAGAATCACTCTAATTTATAATAATATTTCAATAGCTAATAATTTTCAGATATATGAATTGCAGAATAGATACAACATTCCCTTGGCATAAAATTTCCTCTATCATCTCCATTTCCCATTTTTGTTTTTTACCCTGAAAAAAATTGTAGTGGTGTAAAGATTGTGCTGTGCCCAGAACATGTATTTTATTGAACAAGATCAGATCCTGAATGTATGGGAATAAAAGACTTTGTCTTACTGAATTATTTAAAGAGACAACTTTTATTGTGATAAGTTACGAACTTAGTATGTATGCCTAATGTGCAAAATTTACATTTTCCCCCATTGAGTTAAATGTTTAGTTGTAAGGATAAGTCTCATAGTACATAATGATGTTTTGGTTGTTTAAAAATTCTAGATAATCCATAATCAAGAGAACTTTTCCCCCTTTTATTGTCAGATGAATCTATTCTGGATGGAAAACATCCTGTAATTAATTTGCTTTTATTCTGCTCTTTGCCACCCTATCCCAGGAGTCTTTTAACGCTAACCCAGCCTCTTTATCTTTCCAGAAACAGCATTTTTGTAATTCTGTATGGCACATGTGCATGGTGTTACAGTGTCTAACAAAACTCCCTTCTCAAAAACAAGAATTGATTTTTTTTGAGTAGAGATTCAGATCCAAGATATTTCATTTGGTCTTCACATATGAATAAATTAAAGGTAAAAGGAATTTTAAGTGGCTGAAACTATTCCATTGAAGGTTAAAATTGACAACTTATTTTTACTTCTTTGGTACAGCCTTGCTTTTCTTTATGGATCTCCATGTGAAGCCATTTTAATGAAAAAAAAATAGGCAAAGCACTAGGCAAACACACAAATCAATACTTTTTCTCCCACAGTGACCTTGGGGCTCTCAATGAAATGTGCTCGCATGTCCCCAGATAATTTGCAAAATGACTTTTTCATGATTTTGATCACTTTCTGAGCTGCTGTCTCCATTTACCCAGGCAATAGCCTCATTTTTATGTGAGAATGCCTCTTGCAGGCGCAACATTAGGAAATCAAACTTTAATCTATATCCTTTGATTACGGGAGAAATAAGAATGTAATTCACTTAGAAACCACATCATCTTGGGAGCCTTTAGTTGGAAAGTACAGCTAAGGTGTGGTGTGTAGAAGTTTATATTTATGTCTTTGAGGCTTCACTCAAATCTTGACTCCTTATTTCCCAGCAATGATGGCAGATGTTTGGCTTTGATTGCTTTAAAAAGTGACTTAGGTTTTTTTCCCCTCTATTTCTAAGGAAGTGGTTTTTCACTGTTTAGAATTTGAAGACAATTGGTGGAATCCAGAAATTCAGCCAATGCCAACTAGAAAGGGAAATCTGAACTTGAGTTTTTAGAGCAATTTGTACAAGACACTGATTCCACCCCCTCCCCATTCTGCTTTATATAAAACTAGAGGCCCAGTGCACAGATCGGTGCACCGGCGGGGTCTCTCGGCCTGGCCTGTGCCCTCTCACAACCTGGGACCTCTCAGGGGATGTCGGAGAGTTGGTTTGGCCTGATCCCCTCAGGCCAGGCCGAGGGACCTCACGGGTGCACGATTGGGGCTGGAGAGGGATAGGGACTGCAAGAGAGCTCCAGGCCATGTCCAGCCCATCTTGCCCAGTCCCCATAGGCCGGACCCCAGCAGCAAGCGAACCCACCAGTCGAAGTGTCTTCCCCCTGGTGGTCAGTGTGCATCATAGCGACTAGTCAAACAATTAAACAGTCAGGCACTTAGCATATTAGGCTTTTGTTATATAGATAACTACACATTTATATTGTTTCTACTCATTTGTAATTTTTTAAGCCATCTATGTTTGCCGTGTGAAAAGAAGATTAAATGTAAATTTCTCATTTAACAAAATTAATAATTTATTTAGTTTGAGTTATTCATTAGCTCAAAGGCATGAAAGAGTTTAAGTACACTGACTAGGTAACATCTATCAACTACTAAATGCTAAACTTCATCGAGTGATAGAATATTGGATTTTAACCTTGCTGCTAAACTGTTTCAGTTGAAATGATTTCTCTATAGGAGCTGAGTGATAAGGCTTAACAGAATGGGAATATATTTATATTGTTTTCAGAGGAAGTTAAAATACAAGTCTAAATGTTCAAATCACTAAAAAGTCTTAAATAAAGCTCAGAGTAAAAGAAATACATGTACTTATTTTTTCCAGAGTCAATTTCCATATTAGGCTTAAGGTAAAAATTCACTTTTAATATCATAAAGTTGGTTTTCAGAACTTGTGGTAGAAATGAATATGCTTGGGCCCAGGGGTTGAATATATATTAAGGTAATCTGTCTGCATTTTAGCATGAATATTTCAATTGTATATCTTAAAAACTTACAGCTTAGTAAATTTTATTTGCATCTAACTATAGGATAAAGTTCCGCAGGAAACTCTGTAATCGTCTAGGTCTTTCAGGATACTGGATGGATTATTGTCTGTTTACAGCTCTCATTTTAGCAGTTAATCATAGACTGCTTAATTGTTCACTCTAGAGCTGTTTGGTCTCCACAAAGAGATGTTGAAAACTGGAAAGAAAAGTATGACATTGCTATAATATCCAGTGTATAGGACTTGATTATATGATTAAAAACATCTAACTCACCCTCTTTAGGTCAGCCTCTTTCTGGCTGCCCTTCTCTTAGGCATGGTATGAATTCTGATGGCTCAGGCAGTCCATGAACTCTGGGAAGGGCCCCTGAGTTCCAGTCCTTTGAGGACATTCCCAGAGGTCTACATCCAGTCTATCCAGTTGTGGCTGTTTAAAGTCATGGCTGTGAAGTTTTTGGCACACCCACCACCCAAAGGTAGGGATCATGTGACCATTCCATTTATTTGGGCTGGCTTGTGACTGCTTCTACCAGTGTATAGTAGAAATGGCACGAGGTAACATCTGGGGCTGGATTATAAAAGACCAAGTTGCTTCTGCCTCGTTCGCTCCTGGAGTCCTGAGCCACAGGCTACAGTGTCTGGCTACTCTGCCATCGCCATACAGGGAGATCACAGACCTGCTACACCAGTTCTTCAGTCATCCTTGCCCAGGCACATGTGCACGAAGGCTTCTTGTGCATGAAGCCATCCTGGGACTCTGCAGGGCAGCCGATCTGCCAGCTGAAGACCAGTGTCATCTTTGTTAGCCCTTCATGGAATAGAAGAATCACCTGCTAATCCCCACCCAAATTCCAGACCCGCCAAATCACCAACAAAATGTTTTTTGTCTTAAGTTAACAACAACTTGAAGTTTGGTATATTTGTTATGTAACAAGACATGACTATAACAATATTTATTAGAAGGCAGCTTCCAAGGGTGGCTCCCACACCCTCAACATCAAATTTGACCTTGTGGATCTTGGCTCAAACTCCAAAACCCAGGGTGCACAGTGCTTTACTGGGGCCATGGTGCCAGCCTGCATCCAAGGTCCTCCGCCTACAGAAGACCGCTACGAGCTCCCCAGGAAGGGCCACATTCTTCTCTTACTCTTAAAACAAAACTCACTTCCCCAGTGTGTCTCACAAAATGAGTTAGCTCTTCTCTAGGCAAGGAAATTCAGAACTCAAGGACCTTAAGACTATCTTGCTTAAAAAGAAAAGAGGACATTTCTCATGTGTCCATGGCAGGAGACACAACCATCAATAACCAATCAACCTCCCACCCCGATTTACTTTTAATCTATATGTACCTTTAAGTTTAAAGTGAGTTTCTTATAGACAACATATAGTTGGGTCTTGTTTTTTGATCCACTCCAATAATCTATCTTAATTGGCCCATTTAGACCAGTGATGCTCAAAGTGATTATTGATGTACTTGAATTAGTATCTAACATATTTGTTACTGTTTTTCATTTGTTTCCTTGCTTTTGTTCCTATTTTTGTTCTCCACCCCTTATCTGCTCTTTGCAGTTTTAATTGAACATTTTATATGATTCCATTTTCTCTCCTTAGCTTATCAAATACTTTTTTCTAAAAGTGATTGCCTTAGGTTTGCAATATATACTTACCATTAACCCCAAGTTCACTTTTTAAAAAATATATTTTTATTGATTTCAGAGAGGAAGGGAGGAGAGAGAGAGATGGAAACATCAATGATGAGAGAGAATCATTGATTGGCTGCCTCCTGCACACCCCATCTGAGGATTGAGTCCGTAAACTGAGCATGTGCCCCAAACAGGAATTGAACCGTGACCTCCTGAGCTACATCGGCCAGGCCCAAGTTCACTTTTTAATACCACTACATTTCACCAGTTGTGTGAGTACCTTGTAATAACAAAATAATCCTAATTCCCCACTCTGGTTCCTTATATCATTGTGTTATTTATTTCATTTATATGTAAACATACATAGGCATAGGAATATACATAAGCATATGTAAATACATTGTTGCTATTACTGTTTTGAACAAAATGTTATATGTTAACTCAATTAAGAAAAAGGAAAAAAAACGTTTTTATTTTATCTACACTTATTCTTTCTTTGATGCTCTTTCTTTACGTAGATCTGAGTTTCTGACTTAGATTATTTTCCTTCTGTCTGTAGAACTTCTTTTCATATTCCTTGCAAAGCTGGTTTGCCAACAACACATTTCCTCAGTATTTGTTTGTCTGAGAACCGCTTCATGTCCCTTTCACTTTTGAAGGATAATTTCGCAGGGTAGAGAATTCTAGTTTGGTGGTTTTCTTTTGCTCTCAACAGTTTAGAAATTGCCTTTTCACTCTTTTCTTACTTCAGGGTTTCTGAGAAGTCAGATGTAATTATTATCTTTGTTCCTCTATAAGTAAGGTGTTTCCCCCCCCACCCCCCACCCCCTTGGCTGCTTGCAGGAGTTTATCTGTAATGATTTTCTGTACTTTGAAAATGATATGCCGTGGTGTAGACTTTTAATTTTATTTTTTGCATTTATCCTGCTTGATGCTCTGTAAGCTTCCTCAGAAAAATTAATGTTAAATGAGGTAAGAGCCCTTTGAGGCTGGTGCTATTATTGCTCGCTCCCATGTAAGCTTGATTGGTGAGCTTGAGGCAGTGAGAGGGTGAGTCACGTGGCCAGTATGTGGCAGAGCAAGGTTTGCACTCAAGCAATTTTATTTCTGTTTTAAAGGCTCTATGGTTTATGTAGACTTTATATCAAGACACCTCACATTATTTTGAAAGTGTTGTAGTGTGCCTTAACAAATGAAAATAAAAGGCTGGTTTAACCTTAGTTAACTCAAATAATATTTATATTCCTAAAGTACTTTTTCCTTCTCTGCTACTCCTGGTTACTCCATTTTTGTTTTCTTTGTAGCCATTCTTTGAAAATCCCTCTGACTTTTAAGTAAGCTTTTATATTCTTTTGTGTTGCTGATTGCCTTATATTTTTCCCCTTTTCTGTTTATTTTATTTTATGCTTATTATTCCAAATTTTAGAAGTCAAAATATGGCCAGGATGCCTTCACGACAATGGTTTGAACGAGCTGGTTTGATTCGCCTTTTTGATCTGTGTTCTCTCTTCGTCTGAGCATAGTTTCTGGGAGGTGCAAGGACCTGAGTCATTCATTTGGATTATTGTTGTGTCATCAGGAGAGCGCCTGACAGGGATTTAAGATATCTGGAATCTAACCTCTGCTGGCTGTCTTTATTGTGGGGCTACATTTTGACTATGGTTTAAAGGTAATCCCTTAATTTCACGTTCTTTGTATCTTTTCCTCTCTAAAATGGTAGCAATGATCTTTCATCTCTCCTCCTCACTAGGATATTATGAAGATGAATTATGAAAACAATGAAATTATCAGTCTCTCCAGAGATGTTTGCTCTGTAAATACAAAAACAAAACAAAACAACACAACCCTGACTCTCATGAACTCTGTGGTCTTCATAGCTGTGCCTGGAGGGTAGGTAAGTAAGTAATTTCTCAATGAATGAGGTGTTTTGAAATTCCTTCCAGAGAAGTCTGGCATTTATTTTAAATTCGTTTGGAGGCTGAGGAAGCCTGGAATCATTCCAGCTGGTTCTTGCTCTGCAGGTAAATATTTCTATGAATTAACAAGTTGTTTTAGGCTGGTTATTCACAGATTTGGCAGTTTATGCTACATTGTTCTTGAGTTACCTTTATCTTATATCTTTGGAACCCCTGTAATATTGTAGGTCCCAATGCTTAATCTGAGTCAGAACATGTCCTTTGGTCATATGCAGAATACTAAACCAGGAGAAACAATCTACCTGTTCAGAAAGGACACAGAGTGTGAACTTGGTAAGATGTTTAGAGGTAGGTGTTTCCAGATTGGTTGGTGACAATGTTGTGGGGGTCCCTTGCTCTTCCTTTCCTTCCTCTCCAACATTGGTAGCATGTTTAGGTCTTGTCTTTAGTTTTACTGCTTTGTGGTCACCAAATGATGGCCACATCTTCAGATAGCAAGTCTTACTTGGCCTCGTACGAGTGTAGAGATAAAGGTCTGCAAAGATGGCAAGAGAAAGGAACATGCCTTTCACTTTCACCTAGGAACAAAAATCTTTCTCAGAAGCCCTCCCCCCCCCTCATCTGTTGGGGTAAGAGGGGGTGTCATGGCTTCTTTGAGCTGCAAGGTGACAGGACAAGGGTGCACCTTGCTTTTTCAGCATCCGCACTGAGAGGCAGGTGGTCACGGTGTTGTCATAATTACAATATACCCAAAGTATTGAGTGATTCTGTAGGCACTGGCTATGTGGTTTATAATTATTATTTCAATTGGTCTTCAATGGAATCCTATTGGGAGGATATTCTCATCGTCTTTTTAAGGGAATAGGACAGAGAGGTCAGGCAGTTCGCTCTGGGTCACACAGCCAATGAGCTGCAGAGACAGGATTTGTTCTTTTTGACTTTGAAACGTGTATTCTGAAGTTTGTTGAATGACCTCTTACAGTACAAGAACACTCTTCTTAACTCTTAGTGTGTTTGCCCACATGCTTAAAAAAAAAATCAATAATTAAGCAACCAGTTTTAACTTTTGGAAACAGGAAGTAAGATAAAAGGTGTAGAATGAGGAAACAGAAAATGCTGGTATTCTGTGTCCCTTTTGATGATGAAACTTCAGTGGTTTGGATTTTCTCTGGAAGGTTTTCCTTGAGAAAGTCTTGGCTCTGGGGTTTTCTATGCTGCTGGCAATGCAAAGACTCCTTCCTGTGAAAATGAACTCCCCCTTGTCTTGGGGAGCAAATAAAGAATTATCTCACTGCTTGACAGCATTTTTTTAAAAATATATTTTATTGATTTTTTTACAGAGAGGAAGGGAGAGAGAGATAGAGAGCTAGAAACATCGATGGGAGAGAAACATCGATCAGCCGCCTCCTGCACATCTCCTACTGGGGATGTACCCGCAACCCAGGTACATGCCCTTGACCGGAATCGAACCCGGGACCTTTCAGTCCACAGGCTGACGCTCTATCCACTGAGCCAAACCGGTTTCGGCAGCTTGACAGCATTTTAATCATTGTTTTTTCTTAAGTTGCAGATCTCTACATGAAAAAGGAGGGTGGGAATATTAATGGGTAAATTATTAAGGTAAAATGGGCATGTTTTTTAGTTGTTTCTTGCCTAAAAGTCCTTTTCCAAGAGTTGTAGGGCTTCCCACGCAATCTTTGCGTATTTGTCTTCCTCCAGCTACTGTCAGAAGCCATTTTTATTGTCTTTCTCAGCCATTCAGTGAATGAATTCGGAGAGATCAGTTACCTGCTCAACCACCAACTCTTCATTCATTCTCCTTTCCCATAGAAAAACCATGTTGTTGGATTGACCTCACCCAACATCCAAGGTTGGATCCCGATTCATTTCAAACAGTAAGTGCTTACTATTGTTTCCAAAAATATTCATAATTGCAGAGTCCTAACCTTGCGTATCTTCCCTGAGATCTCATAGAAAACCTTACCTGCACTCTAGCACAGAAATTTAAAACATGATCTACCAAAGGAGCAATTTTCAGCCCCCCACCCCCACAATCAGCACTTACAGCTGGAATTTCTCTTAATCTACACTAATAAAAGAGAAACATGGTAATTGGCGTACGACCGCTACCCTTTTCATTGGCTAATCAGCGAGATATGCAAATTAACTGTCAGCCAAGATGGCGGCCGGCAGCCAGGCAGCTTGAAGCTAACATGAGGCTTGCTTGCTTCACTGACAGAGGAAACCAACGTTCCCGCCTGCGGCTGCCGGCCTCTGAGCTTGCAGTTTGAAACATTGTTACAAATATGCTGGCCACATGTTCCCCTCCACGCCTGCTTTCAGCCAGCCGGGATCTCAGAGCTGGAGTTGAAACGGTGTTTTGATTATAGAACCCAAACAAAGGCCAGATACCTGCTTTCAGCAGCATGGAGGCCTCGGAGCTGGAGTCAAGCCTCAGAGCTAAAGCTGGCCCAGAATTTAAAAAAAAA
>NW_006289416.1:11311176-11315847 GCF_000327345.1 Myotis davidii | reverse complement strand
TCCTGAGGGGTCCCAGACTGCGAGAGGGCACAGGCCGGGCTGAGGGATCCCCCTCCCCCACGAGTGCACAAATTTTTGTGCACCGGGCCTCTAGTCCTATCTAATAAAAGACAAAAATGATAATTGACTGTACCTTCACTATGCTTCCCATTGGCTAATCAGCACCATATGCAAATCAGCCGCCATCTTTGATGCAGAATTTGCATACTGCAGGCAGGGCTGGCCCGTGCCAGACGCCATCCGGGCCCCGGGTATGGCCCTGGGCGGCCAGGCTTAGGCGGCATGATCGCATCACCTAAGCCCCACCCCAGCCAGGACCCCCATGTGCCACCTAAGCCCTGCTGCCAGCTGGGACCCTATGATGATCCCAGAGCAGGCAAGTGTAGAGTGCGGGCGGTCCCCAGGTGGGCTTGCTCCTGGGATCACCTGGCGATCCCAGAGCAGGAAAGTTCCCCACAGGCAGCACCCAGCAGAGCCTGCCCCTGGGCTCTGCAGTGATCCAGTGATCCATGAGCAGGAAAGCACAGCCTGCAGGCAGCTCAAGGGAGAGAAAAACACACAGTGGAGGCAAGGAGCCTGAGAGATCAACACAGAGGGGCGCCTGCTCCAAGCCTCCACAGTGTGGCTGGGAGCAGGCCCCCGGCAGACACACACACACACACACACACACACACACACGATGCCTGCTCCGAGCCTCTGCTGCCAGACTGTGGCCATCAGTAGGACATCCACTGAGGGCTCCCGGACTGTGAGAGGGGCAGGCTGGGCTGAGGGAACCCCATCCCCCAGTGCACGAATTTCGTGCATCCGGCCTCTAGTATGGAATAAATCCCCATTTGTTTAGTGCTCCCTTTTTCTTTTAGTCAGTTTATGAATGAGTAGCTCTCTTCTTCCTTTGCTTGGCTCTCTGGAACTGGCCTGCTGGATTCAGCACATGGTTTTGTATGGTGCAAGACCTGAGTCAGCCTGATAAAGACCAGCAGTTATCTCTTCTTGGATGTTGAGTAAATGAGGACGCTTGTAGCCCTAGACACTCCTGGAAGCCATCTCCAGGGCAAGAGGAATCTAGCATAATATACACTTGCATTTATATTATGCTTAAAACTATCTGTAGACAAGAAGATGGAAAGATATACAAAATAAAAACAATTGTGAATTGCTCAGCTATGAGGATAATTTTTCTTAAACATTTATAAAAATTCTATAATTTTGCTTACTCAGTATTCTTATACCAAACCAACAAACATAAGAAGTTGGTTTTTACGTTTTTTTCCCCCCTCCTTTTCTGCTGGAAACAGATAAAGTAAAAGGAGGTTAATGTTTGTTGTGAAGGTAACAATTTACAATGGAATCCTCCAGGGTCAGAGGCAAGGATCCAAAAATAAATAAAATAATAACATTTTAAGTTTATTTAGTGAAGCAAGCAAGGATGCCATACTTCCCGCTCCTTTTTAAAACCACTGTGGCTGTTTGTTGAATTTATGTTTGCAATTTGATATGAGCCATATTAATAAAGGAATAGTTTTTAAAAAGAGGAACCACACACAAGAGAAAAACCTCAGCCAATTTTTGGAACAAACCTAATTACATTTTCATGGAAATCCCAAGAAGAAGTAGCTCACGGTGTCCTGCACCATGCAGCTTACTGACTGGCACCCTTCTGAGAGAATTATTTGGTTTGTTTTAATATATACGGTGTCCCCCCCAAAATGTACACACACACTTTGAATAATTGTAAAGGCAGTGCTTATTAAAATACATTTCTTTTCAAAATTGAGCTATTAGCTATTAAAGTGTGTATACATTTCTTTTGCACATCCTGCATTTTCATTCCTTGGATTTATGCAGGTTCATTTTTTAGGTGCAGGGATGCGTGACCTTCACTGCCTTCTGTTGTCGGGAAACTCTTAAAATCTGAGTTGACAGGGTCGGCATTTTATCCTTATTGTTTGTCCCAGTCATTTAATTGTGTGATTGATGCTGGTGTATTACAGCAGTTCCTAATGGATACCGGCTTTTATCTTAGGATGCAGATTTTCAAATAAAGAACAGCCTAGGGTTATTGGACAAAAAAGGTCAACAGCAAACCTACTTTCAAATAATAACCTTGAAACATTGCTGTCATGTGGAATGACAGGATAAGATACATTTTATTTTAGCTTCTTTGACAATTTATGAAAATTAACATTAATATTAAAAAAACTAGCTTAAACATAAGAATAAGAGTTTTACACATATGAGAAAATTCATTTACCTATATATATGAGCTTTTATCATATATATTTACTGCTATGTTATTTATTATCTTTGTCAGTTTTTTATTATTACTACAAAATAATCTTTTGTATTAAATGTCCTATTAACTTTTATTAATATTGCTATTCCTACATGTTTTTCCTCTTATTTACCTGATAGATTACTGCCCATCCCTTTATTGTCAACTCATGTATATCGTTCCCATTTCAACATTTCCACAGCTCCCACCACACAGAACTTAGAATTATGCTGATCTGGTTCCTGACTCCCCCTTGACCGTACTTGCTCCAGAGCAAGCAGGGGGTTGTACCGTCAGCACAGAGGGAAACTTTCAGCCTCGCACGATGGAAAACACTGAGGCTCCCGAATGCCACGATCTTCTGTGCTTCAGTGATGCACTTACGTGTAGGCTATAAGAAGAACTCAGTAAGTGTGTATTCTTCCCAGCTGAATCCTTTGCAATGCTTGGTGCTGCTAAAGAGAAAGAAGATTCTGTCTGATCATGTGACACAGAAACTTCATTCTGAATCAACATGTCGGGCGGACCAGGGAGGGTGCAGATCCAGGTCCACCCACACTAGCCCTACTTGCTTCTAGCTCTGTGATGATGGCCTCCAGAAATGAGCAGAGCTCCCTGGTCCTGCAAATCCTTCTGAACAGCTCCCTTTGTGTCCAGAATGCACCAGATAGGATGTTCTCTATCAGCAAACAGCCCATGTCCTTGAGGAAGGAGCTGGAGGTTCCAACATAACACTCTTTATCTCTAACACAAATTCCTGAGGCTGGGACTTGAAGACAGTGGCAAGTGTTCGGTTAATTTAATATTAGGTAATGAATTGGAGGGGCCTTTCCTGGTCCCACCCAAGGGTCCACCCCCTCTGGTTGGACTGGTTGCCACCCTCTCATCTGTCATCTTGCTCAACTGTCACCTACACAAAGCCTTTCTTTCTACTCAAGGGTAGTGCCAATGGCTTCCTCCTCTGAGTCCCCCAGGCCTTTGTGTGTGCTATATTTAGAACTAAACACATTGTTCTGTGATGACTTGCTTGGATATCTGCCTCCCCCAGGAGGTGATGAGTTCCTCAGAGCCAGGGACTATGTCCTCATCATTTCTATACACCCATCTCCTTCTGCAGAATAAGTCTTTGAGTCTGTTTTCAAATCTCTGAATTCCTCCCTGTGGTCCCCATTGTCATCGGCATAAACCTCCTGTCTTCACTCTGCTTAGCACCTCAACACCATCAGAGTGGACATCCCAGCTTCCCTGAGCACATTGGGCGCTCACTCCCCTCTCTTTATCCATAATGTCCCCTCTGGTGGAAGGTATCTTGGGCTAATTCTTCCTCTTTCTCAAGATCAGTTAGGAACGCACCCTGGGTGTTCCTATAACATTCTGTGCTTTTCCCAACACGTGATTTTACACATGCTATTGTGATCTCCTGCCTGGTGTCTACTTTACCCCCGAGAGTGAAAGATCCTTGAGCCCATGCTCAGTAAATATTTGTGGATTATATTCCTTACCAAGTCTGTGTAATGTATCATGGAACGTTGTAATAAAATAGAACAAGTGTGTAATCAGTAAAAAACTTGAATTCTTATCTAGGTTATGCTACTTATAGTGGGGAGGAAAATAAACTAATAAAAGCTTGCCCAATTGTAAGAGTGCTTTAGCAAAAAGTAGACATAAGCAAAGAAAAACAACCCCTGCCAGGAAGTAGGACCAAAGTACAAGGACAGGGAGGAAGCAGACAAGTCAGCTTAACAGCACCTGGGGCCAGTGAGGTCCAGTAGAAAGGGAACAGCAGCTCTTTATTTTAGATTATTTATTTTGTTGATTGATTTGAGAGAGAGAGAGAGAGAGAGAGAGAGAGAGAGAGAGAGAGAGGAAATTGATTTGTTGTTCCACTTATTTATGCATTTATTGGCTGCTTTTTGTATGTGCCCTGACTGGGGATCAAACCCACAACCTTGGCGTATCCGGGTGACACTGTAACCAACTGAGCTACTTGGCCAGGGCTGTAACAACAACTCAATGGCCCGACAATGCAATGCCCAGGTGGAGTGGCACCAAGACTGTCCAAGGGACAAAAGGAAAGAACCAGTTGTTGGTTCTGTATAAAAATAGGACATTGAGCCTGAGGTTTATTTATTGGTGTGCATGTCTCTCACGCATTCCCCTGGTGGAGCCGCTGGGACAAATCTGTCAGCCGCGGGGCTTTGCTGCATGGTGTGGATCTGGTGGAGCTCATGCTTCTGTCAGGCCGGTGACATGATTGAAATGTGACAGCTGCTTGGGCGGCTTGCCCTGGGTATTGTCAACATGGACCACCTGAGTGAGAGCTGGCAGGTTCTGCAAAGCATGGGCCTGAGCATCTTTCTGGGTAAAAATGAGGATGTAGACTTACATTATAAATC
>NW_006289416.1:11310859-11311166 GCF_000327345.1 Myotis davidii | reverse complement strand
ATATATATATATATATTTGTTTATTCTTTCTGTCCATGGCCACTCATGGCATTGACTATAGTTCTATGGGTACAGATATGTGTCTTGTGTTCTCTGTACCACTACTGGGCTATTGTCCCAGCTGTTACACACAGTGGCTGTTGTAAAATGTAACTCACTCCAATACACGTAGAGCCATTTCTCTTTAAATCTCTCGCTCTGGTGGGGGAGACCCATCGAGCCAGTGTTTGCACAGCTTTCTTCCTTTTTAGCGTATTCATTGAACATTTTTTCTGTCCCTCACCTGTGTCAGCACCCAGCACCGAGG
>NW_006289416.1:11308756-11310809 GCF_000327345.1 Myotis davidii | reverse complement strand
AGTGAGGAGTCTCGCTCACACAATGATGATTAAGGGGAACTTATTGCAGTTGAGAGGGATCAGCATATTTGAGGGCATGGCATTCAGGAGGCAGAGTGGTGGTGACTGACATCACACACACTGGCTCTGGGTTCCGGTGCCTGCTCACCATTTGTGTGATTTGGAGCAAGTTGCTTACTTCTCCAAACCTCAGTCACCTGACCATGGGATGAGAATCAAGGTGCCTGCCTCCAGGTCGATGTAAGCATTAAGTCAGCATCAGTAAATGAAGATTAAACTTTTCATTAAGAGCTGATTTGGGTTTTGACGCAGTTTTGTCAGATACCCAAAAAGGGGCTCTATTTACACTGCCATGCTGAATTAGAGATGCCAGACTTAGGGAAAGGGGGTCTTTTGGAAGAGCCACTGCTACAGCCTGTCTTCATGCTGAGTCTTCTTTTGGGTAGCTCTGTCAAGACTGAGTTCAGCTGTCACTGGTAGCAAGCACAACACAGCAATTCCTTGAATGAGAACACTTTCCCGTGGACACAGACAAGTTTGTCCAGGGCTCTATGGAGGCTCCGTGCCATCATCGGAGACCCAGCCTCGTATTGTTTGTTACTCACCACCCCCACAGCTTCTGTTTGTGGATGTACGGGGGCTCCAGCTCCAGCTGCAGATGCTTGGGAGGGACAGAGCAGGAGAGACCACCTTCTCTCTCCCAGAACCAGCACAGCCCGCTTATGCTCACACCCCTGGGCTAGCTGACACTTAGCCAAAGGGTCATGCTTACTGTAAGAAAGGTCGCAAAACAGAGTTTTTATTCTGGATGGCTGTGCACCCAGCTAAAATCTAGGGGCTGCATTTCTGAGGAAGAAGTGGGAAATAAGGAACAAGTAGCAGTCTTGGTTATGATAGCATTTACATTTCAAAAAAGAACAGCCCTTGTACATCTCTTGTTTCATCATTTTGGAATTATAGAAATGGGTCTTCTTTTCCATCATATTTTCTGGCTTGGTGATTGATTTTTGTTTATTAATTCTATGTATTTTTTATTGCCTCTAGTAATTTTTCATCAATTCTGTTCTGTTTTCTCTGTATACAAGTCCATCATCAGACATTGATTCCAAATATTATTTGTTATTTTATAATTTTGTATCTTTTCCCCCTTGGCCTGCCTTATTTCATTGGCTAATACTGCCAGTACAATTATTTTTTTCTTTATTTTTAAATGTTTTTATTGATTTTAGAGAGAGAGGCAGGTAGAGGGATAGAAAACATCGATAGGCTGCCTCCTACCACTGGGGACCAAGCCCGCAGGTGCCCTGACGGGAATCAATCCAGTGACCTCTTGGTTCATGAGTAGATGCTCAACCACAACCACACTGGCCGGGATCCAGAATAATTTTAATAATAATTGTGATGCTGATATCCTTATTTTTCATTTAAAAGGAATATATCTAGCCCAGCTGATATGGCTCAGTGGTTGAGTGTCAACCCATGAACTAAGGGGTTGCTGGTTTGATTCCAGGTCAAGGCACATACTCAGGTTATGGGCTCAATCACCCGTAAGGGGTATGCAGGAGGCAGCTGATGGATAGTTCTCATCCATGTTTCTATCACTCTATCACTTTCCCTTCCTTTCTCTCTAAAAAGTCAATAAACTCATTGTTTTCAAAGGAATGCATCTAGTATTTTTTTTACTAATGTGTGTACACTTACATACCTTTGAGATTTTTAAAATGTAGGAATGTAACCCATGGACACAGACAATAGTGTGGTGAAGGCCTGGGGAGGAGGTGGGAGCAGGGTGGAGGGGGTCAATGGGGAAAAAAGGGGGACATCTGTAATACTTCTAACATGAATATAAATCGAAAAATAAAAAGGTAAGAATGTTGAATATTACCAAATGCATAATAGCATCTACAGAGGTGGTTATATGATTTTTCTCTTAATATGGCAAATTGTATTAATATCCTAATAGTAAACCATTTCCTCATTGAACTATGAATTTTAGTTCATCCAAATATATTATTCTTTCAATGTGTTGCTGGATTCTGTCCACTAATTATTT
>NW_006289416.1:11268637-11308511 GCF_000327345.1 Myotis davidii | reverse complement strand
TTTGTGTGAACTAATATAAATTCAAAGTAAACATCATTACATAAAAGGGTACGGTCTTTTTTTTCAATAGTTTTATTCATTTCAAACGGGCCGGATCCGGCCCACGGGCCGTAGTTTGCCCACAGCTGGTCTATACCATGATAGACCCCCTCCTGAATCCTGTCCTTACCCTTTTTTGAAAAATTACATTTCATCCACATCTTCAGTTAGTTGTTAATTCTAGAAACTTTAATATTATCATATTGGTCTATATTTGAATCTCAATTTTGCTTTGTTTCTGGTGATTTATATTTATAATTCCTCTACCCTGGATGACTTCATCCTTTAAGTATTTATGCTGTCTACTGCAGATGTCTACCCTACTTAGTTAATGTTTACCTAAGTTAGACCTTTTTAATTATTCAATCCAATATAGACTTTGGTCCTAGTTATATAAGCATTTTGATATTTCTCTCCATATTATCTGAGAAAATTGCAATTAAAAAGTTGGGAAGAAATATCAGGGGAGCGCGTATGTCTTTGTATGTGGAGAACAGTGGGTGGAGGTGAATGTCAGGACATAGGGCCCCTGCTTCAGGATTCTGTCCCAGCCCATACACTTAAGTTCATCAGAGCAATCACATACTGTGCTTCAGTAAAATTGTAAAGTATGTGATTATCTAACCACTATGCTGTACACTTGAAACTAATGCAAAATAAAAATGAATGTCAACTGTAATTGGAAAAAAATTGTGAACACCAGTTCTCCATAAAGTAATAATAGCTATTAGTAAAAAACTACCAGTAGATTCAGTTACCAAGTCCCTTTGAGCAAGATGACAGAGAAGAATGACAGGACTGTGACTTACTGACCCCTAACAGCATGAGGGGTTGGGGGAGGGGTCCCAGCCTAGGCTCAGAAAGGGCCTCACTTATAAGGAAGAGGTTGAAAATCTGAGTGAGAAAGAAACCCAAAACAATTTATCTGTATCATTGAATTAAAAAAAATCAATAGACAGATCAGGTTTCATGATCATTTAAAATATACTAAAAATCAAATCAAATGTAATTAATTATGCTTTAAATTATTACTTGTGATGGAGAAAAACCTGAAACAAAAATATAAATACTAAGCAAATAACATCATGTAACCAAATAAGCTTTAAAATTGTAAACTGATGTTCATGTAGTAACATTCTAAATTGCCCATCAGGAGTGGTTATTAGGCATACATGAGAAACATGATGGGAGGTATCTGAGTGGCAGATACGTGCAATGCTGGGGTGTGGTTAGGAGAAGTCATCACCTGACTTTTAAACTACATCACATTTCATGTCTTAGAATGTGCCAGGATCTGACCTATGCCCTGGGGATGACACAGATTAAAAATGAACAGTTACAGCATAAGTTAGTATCGATAGTTGGGCATATCTGCTTCCTGAACTTAAGGTCAAAGAAAGAATGTGCTAGAAACAACAGTGATGAGGTCAAGGAAACTGAGGCACAGAGATGTTAAGAACTTTCCTGAGGTCACACATCTAGTGAAGGAGCGCTTAGATTTGAGTGCACATCCCTGCTTAATGCTGACTCTCCTTGCCTTGCTACAAAGATGCCGAGTGTAAAGGCGTATGCTAAGTACTCATCAACTTTAACTGCCATTTTTATAGCCTTGATCTTAAGAAGTATTTCCTTGATGTACAAACAGTTTGAGTTTCTCTTCATGGTTATAAGAATTATCTTTACAAAGGAACCCACTGTGCCTCTCAGATATCTATCCCTTGAGTTTGCCTGTATCTGAACCAGCAGGTGGTCCAGACCCTCAGTATTTCTGACCAGGGTTACTGCAGCAGCCTCTGGCTCTTCTTCCTGCCCAGTCTTTCCCCGATCCCACCCTTTTCCTACAGGGCAGTCAGTATTGTGCTAAAAGCCAACCTGATTTCATTTGTTGAATTCATCCATCACCAGCAGTCCATCAATATTATGGAGTGAATGAGTGAATGAATGAATGGAATGAGTTAAATAGAAGACTTTCATTAGCTATAATTCTCTCTCCGTTAGGTAGTACTTAGATGAACACTACAACATTGGACTTTCTTTTTTGTTTCTAGCTTTTTTTTTTACTAACAATCTCCTCTTCCAGGGAATTAATTCTTTCAGTATTTCATTTAGTCATCAAGTGATATTCTGGGACTTAACAAGTAAAGTAAACAGTAGTGGTAGTGTGGTTTACACCCTAAGGGCACTTTGTACTCTTCATTTTCAAATTGCTCTCCAATTTTCAGTAAATAATTATAATGAATACTGGTCTCAGTCTCACATGGCTAGATCTCAGATATGTTTTTCTCCTAATTTTGTTGCTTATCTAATATCCATAAATTTTCACCACACCCATGCCTTTCACCATAGCCATCATCGTCATCATCCTTTTTATTAGTCAGCCATCATGTGACTCTTGAACCCTCATCACATTGACCCTTCACTCACCATTATGAACTGAAGTGTGCCCCACTTCCCCAAGTCATATACGTTGAAGCCTTAACCCCCATGACTATATTTGGAGTTAAGGCCTTGAGGAAGGTGATTAAGGTTAACTGAGGTCATAAGGGTGGGCCCTAATCGGATAGGACTGATAAGAAGAAAAAGACACCCCAGAGCTTGCTCTCCATGTGAACCCAGAGGAGAGGCCACATGAGGACCAGTGAGAAGGCCTCACCAGTAAGCAACCCTGGCACCTTGATCTGGGACTTGTAGCCCCTGGAACTGTGAGAAAATAAATCTGCTATTTAGATCCACAGTCTATGGTCTTCTGTTATGGTGGCCCGAGCTGAGGCACTCACATTGCCATGAGAATCAGTAATCTAGAACCTCCCACTTTCTTCTCTTCTTCCTAGAACACCCAGGTGGGGTTGTGTTTCACCTGGAACCCAGCATCTTCATCACTGGACTTGAAGGGAAGAGAGTGGGCGAGAGATGGGTGAGGACAAGAGAGAATAAGGACTCTTGGGTGTCCAGCACCTGGAAGTCTTGGGATTTCCAAGAATGAAGAGGGAATGAGGGTAGGCTAATGGAGAGGGTGAAGGAAGGAAGGCAGTCATTGTGTGGTGTGGACATGTGGGCAAGAAGCCCCCCATTCATGGGCCACCTGCTGTGACGTAGGCCTCCTGAGACAATGGGCTCAGCGTTTGTGGTAGGGGGAGGTCTTGTGAGTGAAGCAGCGGCAGCTGCTCTTCTTTCTGGGTAGTCTTGATTACCTAAAACACACATGGATTTACCTTCAGTTTTGAGCCTAAGACAATATCAGCAATAACCTTTCTTTAACAGTATCTGGCTTATAATTTTATAACTTAGAGGCAAACTTACCAATAAGTTTCATTCATGAACACAAAATATGTCTCCCCAGAAAGGGGTTGAGAAAACGGGAAGTCACTGGGTAAAGACGAAGGAGATGATGCTAATTAAATAGAAAAGGGAACAGAAAGTGGAGAACAGTGGGTGGAGGTGAATGTCAGGACATAGGGCCCCTGCTTCAGGATTCTGTCCCAGCCCATACACTTAAGTTCATCAGAGCACAATGAAATAAAAATGGCATAATAATCATTTCCCGTGCGTTTTGGTCAATTATGACCTTAGCAAGTACTGCAGTAACGAGGTGGGGGAATTAAAACTAAGTGGCCATGTTTCATTCATTCTTCACCTTCTCCCAGATTTGGTCGGTGGTTTTTCCAGACATGCAGTCCAGATGGACAGCAGTGTGGGTTCCCATTCGGTGTGTCGAGACCATGCTTGCTTCCACCTTCAGCCCCCCTAACCTCCAAGACAGCTCCAGGCTGTCTGTTGGACCAGATAATGTTGTCATGACTATGTTTGGTGTCCGGGTGTGGGGACTAGAATTATGGGGAGCTCACTTCCTAAGTTATATAAATGTCTGACCACCATGCTGTACACCTGAAACTATATAATAGTGAATGTCCACTGTAATGGAAAACAAAACAATACTCCTAAACCATTACCTAAAAGGATACAAACCCTGATAGTTGCTACATCATTCATGCTTTGGTGGACAGGCTAGGCCAGGGGTCCTCAAACTACGGCCCGTGGGCCACATGCAAATACAAATATTGTATTTGTTCCCGTTTTGTTTTTTTACTTCAAAATAAGATATGTGCAGTGTGCACAGGAATTTGTTCATAGTTTTTTTAAAACTATAGTCCATCCCTTTAAACAGTGAACTGGCCCCCTGTTAAAAAAATTTGAGGACCCCTGGGCTAGGCCATGGGAGTTTGTCAACGCAAGGTGGGTGAGGGGATCTGTGGGCACTCTAAATGTTGTTGGGTAAAGAGTTAATTATTATTCCTTCTCAGAGCTCTAGGCGCTTAGGGGTGTTTCTGGTTTTTTATACCCAAAGCCATCAGGGGCTTGAGTTCATCACCATGGGCTTGTGGTTGTTCAACATTAGATGATTTAGAGATGGGGGAGCCAAGGAACGTTCTAGAGCCCAGGACACCGAGTGTCTCCCCTCGACTCTGCTTTGGGTTATCTTCAGTCCAGCTGGATGGCCCCCAGCCTTGAGCGCAGCTCGGATGGCAGGGTGTGGATGTAACGGTGTGGGTGGGGTGGCTGCTGCATAACCTCCCCTGGCTGATTTCTCCCACAGGGATACTAAGTGGGTGCCAATGATGGAACCATGCGGCGTTGCCCTTCCAGACCTCTTCAGGGCTGCAAGAGCTTTTCATCTCAGTCACCAGAAAACAAATTCAGCTCTTTCCCCCCTTCTCTGGACACAATTTCCCAATCAGGTTTAGCTTATTTGTGATCCCAAGTTTTGAATAAAAATAGCTCACTTGCTAGGGCTCAGCCAACTCTTTAACAAAGCAATCAACCAGGCTCAGGAGGTGAGCTCTTTAATGTCTCCCCAGGGGGCAGGGCACCTCCAGGGGTGGCAGCAGGCAAAATGTGGTGGTAGCTTGAGATGTGCTCCAATTCACTCCAGACCTGACCACACTGCACTGCTCATGGCAGTGGACTTAGGGTGTAAGGTGTCTATGGTCAGGGTTGCTAGGGCACCAAATGCCCTCAGGGAGATGAGAAAGGAGCAAATGCTGCTGCTGGAGTGGACAAAAGCGGCGGGGAGGAGGGGGCTCTGTGTGTAACCATGACAACACAGTGATGGGCAGGCCTTTCTACAATGTTCCTGGTGCTGAGAGACAGATGTTATTTACTTCCTGATTCTTTTCTTCAATCAAAATTTTATTAGTGCATGATATCAGGTTTAGGCAGAAAATGTATATATATAATACACATTCACTGAGAGATTGTCAAAGAGCTCACTTTCTATAGAACAAAAATGAGCAAGTTTTCAATCTGTGAAGGTTACTCTTCCTGATAGTGAAAAAAAAAATATATACCTCGAAAAGTATATTTACTCTGTAAAGAATTCAGACAATTAAAAATATAGAAAATAGCAAAGTAGAACTACCCTATAATCCCTCCCTTCAGATATAGCCATAATTAACAGGTTATATCTTTAAAAAATCTCCTTAATATATTTAGGAATTTCTGAAAAACTTAAGAGAACATTAAAAATTCAGAGGACATGAAAGTATTGATCTCCCAGTTAAACAAAACTATCTCTAAACCCTTCCCCAATTCTATTGTAATATGTCATAGACACGATCTATTTAGCTAGAAGGATGTTAGTGGTTAATTCATAGATGAGACTTGTATAGATAGCAGCCCCAGAGGGAGCAGGCTTGGATCCTCATGGAGTCTGCTTGTCTGAGCTGTGTCCATGGAGCCTATGTCTGAATCACTCATCTTTGTGATTGTCATTCAGGTAACGCCACACAGTACAATATATCTTCTGAAACACAAATCTCTCAAGATCTTCAAGCTTGAAATTGAGGCACTAATTGCCATTGACCCATAAAGCACACACTCGGTGTGGTGGCATCTTGTTTTCTGAAGGTCTGAGATGGGTGACTTTAAGTGATGACACACTTATCGGGAGAGGCAGCAGGTTCCCTCCTCCATGGAGCTAGACAAAAAGGATGTAAGGATGCCATGGTGTGTTCAGGGACTTTCCCCCTCTGAAGATGTCATGTAAATAATTATGGTCGGGACATTTAAGCAGAGACCATATTTGGGAGAATTTTGTAAACCATCATAAGAAATGCCTTTGCTCTCTCTGTTCCATCTTCCCAGAATGCTTTCCCTCTGAATTTGCTTGTCTAAATGTTAATCCATTCTTTATAGCTGAATTTAAATCTCAGATTCGGTGTAAGGTCTTTGGTAAGAATATTTTCCCCATTGTTCTTTTTTACTTATACTTTTTAAAATGCAAGCTTTGCTTTAATTATAGTGAATTGTCATTAGCCATTTCCTTCACTTGATAGCAAACTTCTTAAAAGCAACAATTATTGATCTGTATAGAAACTAAGTTAGTTCAGTGAGGTGTAAGTAGATATTCAGTTCATATATATTGAATGAACTTACATAGCAGTCCATACTGGAATGTGAGGATAATTACATTGTTTGACGATAACACTGGACCCTTCCACAGGGGACTCTTTACAGTGCTAGAGCCTCTGGAAATTAGGGAAAACATGGTCCACATCCTCTAAGGTTGGCTGCCTTCATTTCCACCTGCCTCTGCTGAGTAATGGAGCCAATCTTTTCTACCTTATTACCGTTCTTACCTTTCTCAGGACTAACAATCCATTGGCCAAGATATATGTCAGTTGCCTTCGTTTTTGCTCTTTTTCTTCACCTTCTAATTGCACCATCTAGCGCTCCAGTGCTGGCTTGCTTAGGCACAATTAACACCCTTACTGTAGGTCATTCCCTCCCCAACTTTGTACAAATGCTTCTTTGAGCAAGGATCACACTTCTTTGTAGCTTTGTTACACTTTAGTAACAACACCTGGGTGTTGGCTGTCCTTCTTGGAAGAATAGCATGGTCAAAGCATTCAGATATATATATATAATTGATTTCAGAGAGGAAGAGAAAGGGAGAGAGAGATAGAAATATCCATGATAAGGGGGAATCACGAATCGACTGCTTCCTGCACACCCCCACACTGGGCATGTGCCCTGACCAGGAATCGAACCGTGACCTCCTGGTTCATAGGTCAATGTTCAACCACTGAACCACACCTGCCAGGCCAAACATTTAGTTTTAAGCTCCATATTTAATGACCAAAGAAGATATATATTTGAAATATCACCTGTTCTAAAACATGACATTTTACTACATGAGGAACCCGAGAGTCGACCTGAGATGAAAGGACAGACAGCCGATCTGCAGCGCAGGCCAGCAAAGCACCTTCTCTCCAGGTGCAAAGTTCTCCCTTCGGAAGATAATCAAGTGGGTGTATTTCCGTCTTCCACTCTTTATTCCAATTTGCTTATCAGGCAACCATCAGTTTTATCATTGTTTCTTCATTTGGAGACAGACCTAGCAAGTCTTGGTCAAGCCCTATGATTCATTTCCTTACTTTCAAGCAAAGGTCAGACAGCTCCCCGTTCAGAGTTCTGCCAAGTGCTCCCCTTGGGGGAGGGGTGCAGCCTGTGTCCTCTTGACCTAAAAGGGCTCTGGTGGGACCATGAGTCATTAGTTCCCTAATGTCTTTTCCAAGCGCAGATAAAACCCACAGTCGATTAAACTATGGGGCAAGGTATGGGATGAAGGTTGGCACTGCTCTTGGAAAAAAAGTACATTTCCTTTTCCAAAGTAGAATATTTATTTTTATTGGCTCACAAATAAATAGTAGGGGTAATAGTAACTAACAAAAAGGGAAGTGCACTTTGGAGAACTGGCCTTGTCTAAAAATGAAGAAAAAGTACCGAGTGGTGGGAAATTTTTACATCAGTCCTCTTGTGACTTAGAACCATTTTATAGGCTTATAAAATTTTCTGGAATGAGTAGCTCCATAGAGTAATTTAGAATTATAGGGATTCAGAGTGGAGGGAGGGGTACTTTACAAAGTAGCTGATTCAACCCCCTTATAGTGCTGATGGGGCGGTGGGGAGGGGAAGGGCCACAGTGTTCAGAAACAGGACCAGTTTCCAACTTCTTGTGTACCTCCAATCAAGAAGTTCAGGTGGGTCTCAAACCTTGAGGGCCTTGGGCTTCCAGAATGATGGAAACTCAGCGAAGAAGCTGCGGTGGCTGGCTGACCCGCATCACCTCTCCTGTGACCAGGGTTTGACCCAGGTTCCCAGGGCATCCAGGCTGGGTTAGAGGGCGTCCCTCCGACATACTCTATGCTCTGAGGCCCATTGGGTTTGTCAGGACTTCTGGGTGGGTGGGGTTCAGACTCCCTAGACCTCTGTGTCTCAAATGTTCAGGTTGATCATAGGCTTCCCAGGGCTCTGGAGCCACTCTGAGAGTTTGGAACATGGAAGGTGATGGTTAGGATGAATACTTCTACTGCTTAGAAATCTTTAAATGCCTTCATTGCTAACACCGATGTTTTACAATGTAGATTTCATTATTATTCAGGTCTGGTGATCAGCAGCAATTGCCATTGAAAAGCTGTTGTGTTACTCACAGTTCCCAGAAGAGGGGGCACTCCGGGCAGGTCCACATAAGCAGCCCAGGTAGGTCAGAAACCCCGGGAGCCAGGGCAGTAACCTTTCCTGTGGTTTCCTCCGGAAAAGCAAGGCCAGGCCGGGCAAGTGGGCTGAGAACTAGCTTGTTTTAATACATTCAGGGGCCTCTGGGGGGCAGAGGCTGCCTCTTGTTGTCTGGTGCCGACTCTGGATGATTAGGGCCTGGAAATACCTTGTTGCTTCCTGGGGTATGGCCTCTGGCTGGAGGTCATTTGTGTAGGAAAGGTGGACAGTTTGCTGCTGTGTTTCAGAATCGGCCAGCCCCGGAGGTCAGCAAGGCCCCTGATGCCAGAGCATCAAGAATTCAGACAATGCAGTTCATGCACTTGGCATTTGCAGAAGGGAGCACTCCAGACAGTTTTCCTGGGAGATGAGGGTCCTGTCGCCCATCCTGGGGGCCACTGTGCATGGCACCTCATTGGCAGACCATAGAGTAAGCATGACTCTCAGGGGGAATGCTGCTGTAAAGAAACCCATTAGTCTTTACTGAACACTGTTCTGCAAGCTGGTTTAACCGTAAAACCCTTTGAAAAACATACGATGCAGTTTGAAAGATGTCCCAGCCTGGCCAGCGTGGTTCAGTGGTTGAGCATCAACCTATGAACCAAGAGATCACGGTTGTATTCCCGGTCAGGGCACAGGCCCGAGTTGTGGGCTCGATCCCCAGTGTGGGGCATGCAGGAGGCAGCCAATCGATCGGTGATTCTCTCTCATCATTGATGCTTCTATCTGTCCTTCTCTATTCCTCTCTGAAATCAGTAAAAATATATTAAAAAAAATAAAGATATCCCAAATGTGAGGTTTTAGACATAGAATCTAGACTTTGCTTTGAGCACAATCTGGAGCTCAGACCCTGTCCTAGTTTGCTTGTAAGAACCAGGCAAGCAGGCTGGCTTAATTTGGGCCAACATAGCAGCTTTCCCCATGCCTGCCTCTAAGCTATGCCCGAACTGGGTTTCCCCCTGTCCAGAACCGTGTCCCGTGCTTTGTACCCAATCCAAGTCATTCCCGCACCACCTCTTCTGGGAAGTCCTCGCCAGACTCCCATGCTTCCTACCATGTGTTGGACACTCTTCTAAGCATGTCATAGCATCACAACAGTCCTACAGGCAAGCTCTGTTTGCATCTCTATTTTATAGATGAGGGATTTGAGATGCAGAGGTGCTGAGTGACTTGTCCAAGGCCATGAAGCTAAAAGATGTCCCAGTTATCATCGCCAATTAATGCTATTTGAAAATATGAAATGGGAGTCAGGTAGGTACCTTCTAACAGATAGGTGGTATTAATATGTGCTTTAAATCAGGGAATTTCTCTCTCTCTCTCTTTTCTCCCAACATTCTAGAACTTTATTAAGACTCTACACATTCAAAATTCATTCAGAATAATTCAAATGGAATTTTAAAGTTTACTTTGGCTTAGCATGGTATCTGTTAAGTTCTTCCTCTGAGAGAGAGTATACATTTACCAGTAAACAAGAATGCAGGGAAAACGTTAAAGCACTTTGTCGTACACTTTGTAGCACTAGCTTCTATATATGCACAATATACTACTGTTAATTCATTCTTACACATTAATTACAAAGAGCATTTTCAGAACTGTGTCAGTCAGGGTTCAGCCAGGAAAGCAGAAACAGCAGGAGATAAATATTAAGGGATTTATTGCAAGAAATTGTCTAATCGAGTCTGAAGTCCCTGGGGCAGCCTGGGATTCTGGAACGGGCTGAAGCTACTGTCCCCGGCCAGAATTTATCTTCAGGGAGGCCTCAGTTCCACTCCTAACATCTTTCAACAGCCTGGATCAGACTCACCCAGAGTAAGCAGGATCACCTCCCCTAACTAAACTCAACTGATCATGGACTTGATTCCCCATGTACAAATTATCTTCATAGCATCACCCAGATGAGTGTTTGATTGAATCCTGGGGCTGTAGCCCCACCAAGTTCACACAAGAACTAGAACTATAAAAAGAACATTTACTAATCATCATGTTATTAATCTCTTATGTTTCTATTTGTATATAAAAAGAAAAGTGTTATTTGTTTAGAATTATTCCATTTAATACATGTTTTAATGGGCTTTCCTTCAATTGGTCTGAAACCATGTGACCCCATACATTGGTATTTCCTTGCTTCTCTGTAGTCTTCTGATCCCTTCCTGTTCACACTTGCCTCTTTCTCCCTTTGTGGTCCTGGTGTGTGTGTCGATAGCTTCTATTAACCATGAGCCTCAGCCACCTTTTCTGAAAAAGCATGGTTATAGTACTGACCTCCTAGGCTCATTGGAGGATTTACTGATCAGTGTCTGGCTCACAATAAGCAATATACTCTCTTAGGTCCTGTCACTGTTATTGCCCTCTGGTTAATTTCCTTTGGCTGAGAACATGTCCCCGAGTGACAGGTACCCTGCAGGAGCCATCTGGAAGTTTTGACGTCACATTTAGAAGAACAAAAAAGTTGGCATTTATCACTTGGTTCCAGACCCCCAATTGTATCCTTTTCTTTTTAAAATTTAATTTATTTTATTATTTATCTATTTATTTTTAAAATATATTTTTATTGATTTCAGAGAGGAAGGAAGAGGGAGAGAGAGAGTGAAACATCAATGATGAGAATCATTGATCGGCTGCCTCCTACATGCTCCTATTGGGGATTGAGCCCACAATCCAGGCATGTGCCCTTGACTGGAATCGAACGAGGGATCCTTCAGTCCTCAGGCTGATGCTCTATCTACTGAGCCAAACAGGCTAGGGCTCCTTTTATTTTAAAATTTTATTCCAGTTTTATTGAGATATAGCATTGTGTTCATTTTATTTTTATTTATTTATTTTAAATAAAATAAATATTATTTTTATTGATTTCAGAGAGGAAGGGAGAGGGGGAGAGAGACAGAAACATCAATACTGAAAGAGAATCATTGATTGGCTGCTTCCTACACGCCCCCAACTGGGGATGGAGCCCACAACCCGGGTATGTGCCCTGACCTGACTGGGAATCGCACGGTGACCTCCTGGTTCCTAGGTCACCGCTCAAGCACTGAGCCACACCAGCCGGCAACATTGTGTTCATTTTAAATGGACAACATCGGGATTTGTTATCTTGTGAAATGATCATTTTCAAAGGCCTATTTTCCATCACCATCTTTCCAGGGCCGTCTGCCAGGCTGGCTTTCCACAATGCCCTGCGACTTTGCTGCCAGGCCAGGCGATGGCCTTTCACAGAGGCGAGGTGGTCGCACTGCTCATGAACACCGAGTGTGCTCCAAGGCCTTTCAGTGCAAGAAGCCAGTTTTCTAGGCGGCTGCCCTCGGATGCCAACAAGTGTGTTTTCTTATCCTAATTGTGGAGGAAGACACCCAGAGGAGGGAAGAGGTTTGCCCAGCTTCCACTCTGGAATCCGTGATGAGGTGTCCGATGCCCAGGCCCCCATCTGCCGGGCTCTGGACACATATGGTCACTATTCTCACTCCTCTTGCCCGATGGGCTCCAACACCAGCAAGGTGAGGTGCTTGGGAAAATCTCTGATTTTCTTCCCTAATTCTTTCTCCTTGGTGCTCCTGGCAGTGACAGGAAAACAAATTCATTTGCCAGCATCGATATTTTCTTCATTTGCTTTGACAAGAGGACAGCAAACTGTCTCCTGGGGAAGAGCTGACAGTTGCTGCCTGTAAACCCGAGACAGGGGCGTCACCAGGTTAACCTCCTTGCAGAGGGACCTGAGCTGCTGTGAGGCGTGGGGAGGGGGCGTGGCGAGCGGCGGGGAGGATGTTTTCTTTACACGCTGGCCATGGCCATCTGGTAGCGACTGCCTGCCGTTGTCCCACCCACAGGAAAATTATGTCTTATGTTAGGAAGTATCAGTAAAGAACTCCCACTTCAGCATGATGTCGGTGCACACGTACTTTGTCTGTGTCCTTTCCCCCAGCTCACCTGTGTGCCTCACCTGTGTGACTGTGGAGTCCTCTGAGGGGACAGGTCTTGCCCCATGTGCATCTCCCTTCCTGGAAGAGAGCTCAGGACGTAACAGGTGCTCAGCAGATGCTGGTTCCATAAGCGAATTAATGGATGTTCTGAAGGTTTCATAGGTGGCCCAAAGGGATAGATAGTTTCTTAGGACCCAAAACTACTAGGAACAAGAATTCAGAAGTGATTGTCTCAGGTGAAATGTCCAATAATGTGGGACATTTCTGACTTCCATGAAAGAATTCTGATGTGGACCATGTACCTTGGAATAATATCTGTGTTATACTAGTAAGAGGAAGCCACTTCTCTTTTGGTGAGTGGGATTGTATAGACTTTGGTACCATTACAGCAGAATGGTTTATATATTGGGAGAATATATACCCCTGCTTTTCCTTTAAAGGGTGTTACTTAGGCTAATGAAAATCTCAGTCTAGTACAGTGGTTCTCAACCTGTGGGTCGCAACCTCTTTGGCAGTCGAACGACCCTTTCACAGGGGTCACCTAAGACCATCTTGCATATCAGATATTTAAATTACGATTCATAACAGTAGCACATTACAGTTATGAAGTAGCAACAAAAATAATTTTATGGTTGGGTCACAACATGAGGAACTGTATTTAAAGGGCCAGAAGGTTGAGAACCACTGGTCTAGTAGGTAGGACTAAGAATGGGGATTCAGTATTGAGTAAAGGTTGAGAAAAGAGTTGAGGGAAGGTGCCATGAGGAATAATTGTGAGATTGAATCAATCAAAGCTACTCTGTTTAATTCCAATCTGAACAATCAATGTGTTAAGTCATCTCAACAATTTATTCAAATCAATACTCATACAAATAAGGTTGAGTTCACATATGTAGACCAGTTCCATTCAGGGGGTTTCATATATGCGCTTATGGTCAGAGTTGGGCAGATAGAGGAGATATTTTGCCTTCCTCAGCACCTTTAACTTGAATGGGACTGCAGGTATGTGGCTGATGTCCAAATGCCAAAGTGAAACTCTCTTGCCTGTGGCCATTTAGTTCCTAAATTGTAAGAGAAACTGTTATTTTTTTTATTGATGCTTAAAACAACCCTGACAGATTAAATACTCAATAAGCCTTATCTAGTGTCAACTGTGCATGTGTTCACGTCATTGGTTAAACTAATATTTACTGCTCACTTCTCTTAGCACGGCACCTGTATTGACTTATTTCATTCTTGAAACACTGTGAGGAAGTTATTGTCACTCTCTCATTTTAAGATAAGGATGTGGAAGTGCGTGAGGGTGGTTGATCACACACCTCCTGAGTGACCAAGCCAGGGTGCCCAGGTAACCGACCCTGTGTCCACACTTCACTGCTGAGCTCTGCAGCCTGGGATTCACATAGGGCCCTGGTTAGAGTCCACATCTGCCGTATCCAAATATGTTCTTTCAGGGAAATTATGGAAGGAAGTCAGTGTTAGATAACATTCGGATATTGATAGGATATCACCCACAAGCACAAAATTGGGGCATGCTGGGCTTGCTTCAGCTTTTGAAATCTACCTACATTTCAAAATGTGGGGTGGCTTCTGAAACAAACCTCTAAAACCAGAGAAGTGGGATTTGTTGCACTTTGGGGACAAATGAACCTCGATGATACTGAGGGTTGGGGACCCAGGCTGTCCCAGATCCCTGGCTGCAGCCTAACTTTCTCCCTCCCCTGACTTACAGTGAAATGCTTGCCTCTAGTTGGGATGCAAGCATTTTGGAGTCTTTTGATATTTGTTCAAATTCAGCCAGATACCACAATATTCTTTTATTTGTTTTAACACTGGGTTGTGTTCCAAATGAGAAGGCTCAGTTTGGTTTTGTTTTTGCTTTTTTAATTTGCATTTCTGTCACCCAACACTATTTAGATGAATAAATGTGGGATAAAGAGACGAGAGACTATGAAATCTAGAAAAAAGCGTGGATGTATTAATGATGCCCAAGTTAACAAACTGGGCACCCAGAGATCCCTCCTGTGTTCTTGTGGGTCTCTGTCACATTCTCACAGTGCAGACCCTGCCTAGCAATTGTTTTTTTTTTTTTTTTTGGTCTTGAAAAACAG
This sequence comes from Myotis davidii, assembly GCF_000327345.1. Lineage (NCBI taxonomy): Eukaryota > Metazoa > Chordata > Mammalia > Chiroptera > Vespertilionidae > Myotis > Myotis davidii. Next base: position 11,293,894 of record NW_006289416.1, on the reverse strand, counting down.
TAAACCAAGGGTGTTAAATAATAGCGATGAATATAAATATAAGAACAGCTTCTAAAATAAGGGTTGGGGAATACTATGTTGGGTGAGAGTTCTGGCAAGTCCAGATATCAGGCCACAAGAATTCTTTATCAATTTAGAAATGCAGTCCTGCCAGCTCTCTTTGTTGAAGAGGGTCCCACAGCAACACCTGAGTAGATCTAAAGATGCAAAGGACACCTAATGCAAGAGGAAGAATCATCTTAAGAATGTCCATCACTCAAAATCAATCAGCAGTCTCACCACCTGCTATCAAATGATCTCACGGCAGCTTTCTCAGAATGCCACCATGCAGGGGCAGTGTAGGCCTTTAATAATGTCATGACTATGAGACTGAAGAAGAGTCAAGTTCAGAGATTTCCCTAAGAGTGAAGGTTCCACCCACAGAGTCTCATTGTCAAGGTTGCTGACATCATTGCATATTCAACAAGAGTCCACTAATCATAGACATGCTTGCACATGGGTGGCTGACAATAGTATAAAAACATGTTCGCCCTTGATAGAAACCGAAGACAGGCAAATGAAAATGGAAAGGAATTTTCCATTTGGCAGAGATGATAAAAGAAAGACAGTGGTCGCTGTCTGTGAGGGCATCAGGAAATGTTGGCTCAAACCCACGTGGAGGAAGTGTACACTGCTATGAAACTCATTCATTGCTTTTTCAGAAATCTCTATATATAAAACCCTAAGCGACTGTTACAACAGAACAACCAGAATGACCGGATGCTATGATGTGCACTGACCACCAGGGGGCAGGCACTCAATGCAGGAGCTGACCCCAGCCCACAGACCCCGATCGCCAATGGGGCCTGCCAGCCAACTTCCCGGTCCTTCCCCCCTGGCTGGCAGGCCCTGATTGCCCAATTGAGGCTGGGCCTCCAGGCTGGGAGGGGAACTGGGGGTAGGTGTTGGTGGACGTGGGCAGCAAGGGAAGGAGGAGGTAGGGAACCTGATCTGCCCTGATCACCAGCCAGGCCAAGGAACCCCACCTGTGCATGAATTTTGTGCACCGGGCCTCTAGTATTAATATAAAAATATATTTCATTGTTCAGGAACTACAAATGATAGCAACTTAAATATCTTCATGTAGGAAAATGGTACAATGATTTATGGCATATCCATATAATAAAATACACTATCAATTTAAAAGGAAAGCACAAAGAGAATATTTAAGGACTAGAAGGATACTTGGAATATATTTATGAAAGACAGGATAGTGTTCCCTCCCTGAAAGGTGTCCACATCTGTTCCTGGAAACTGTGAATATGTTCTGTGGCATGGTAAAGGGGGAAGTAAGGTTAAAGGTGGAACTGAGGTTGCTAGTGCGTTGACCATGAGATGGGAGATTATCCTGGCTATCTGAATGGAACCGATGGAATCACAGGTTCTTATGCACGGAAGAGAGAGGCAGGAGAGTCCAAATGTGGTGATGCGATTTAAGAAAGACTCGGGTGAACATTGCTGGTGTTGAAGATGGGAGGGGGTCAAGATCCAAGGGAGTGTAGCAGCTTCCAGAAGCTGGAAAAGGCAAGAAAATGGATTTTCTCCTAGAGATTCCAGAGAGGAACATGACACACCGAGTGATGTCAGGCCAGTGAGATCCATTTCTGACTTTTGACCTCCAGAACTGCTAACATAAAACATTTGTGCTGTTTGAAGTCATCAAATGTGTGCTAATTTGTTTCAGCAACAATAAGAAATCAAAACAACATTTACGTGAAAAATGTCCAGCTTTGTAACGTGTACTTTGATTCGCCTTTGGTATTTGGAGAGCATGTCGTCTTTATTGGAGCAGTAGCATTGTTAATAAGAAAAAAACATCTAATGTGAACACATGGCAGGAAGGAAAGGCTGTACATTTCAGGGGGTGAGTTAGGTAGGCGAGGAAGAGCTGACTGCTGTCTTGAAGAAGGCTGAATGTGGTAATGAGTTATACGAGAGATATTTAATAACAGCTTGTGGGCAAGGCTGGGCGAGGACTTGTCAAGTACTGTGACAGAGCCAAGGGAGAGAACATCTTTGTGTTGCTCAATTTTTAAGAATTATAAAATATGTCACAATTATAGAAAATTACAGGGAAAAACACCACCAACATGTGCACTTACCACTCATCTCTCTCATAGCTCACCCTCTGGCGATATTTGCTTCAGATGGATTAACATGAGGATGCCTTACAGATATACTTGATCCCCCCCTCTGTGAGGTCTTCCTCTCCTGCATCCCTCCCCCACTCCATTCCAGAGAAGGGTGTGGCTTTCATCATTCCCAGGCATGATTTTTTTTTTTTTAAAGTCACGTTCCCACTTTGGCACTTATCTCTGAATTACTGATAATATCTGATAAGGTTGAATGGTGGACCCCAAAGAGAAGTCTACCTCCTAACTCCCAGACCTGTGAACGTGACCTTACTTGGGAAAAGGGTCTTTGTGGATATAATTACGTTGCAGCTCTAGATGAGATGATTCTGGATTTATCCAGCAGGCCCCAAATTTCACGGCAAGTGTCTTAAGAGGGACAAGAGCGGCCATGTGCTGATGGAGTCAGACAGTGAAGTGATGCAGTTACAAGCCAAGGAACTGCTGGAGCCACCAGGAGCTGGAAGGGGCCAAGAAGGGTTGTTCCCTGGAGCCTTTGGAGAGAGCACCTTGATTTCAGACTTCTGGCCTCCAGGCCTGTGAGAGAGTGTTTGTTGTAAGCCACCCAGTGTGTGCTGATTTGTTATGGCAGCCCCAGGAAGCTGATACAGTGTTGTTTTGCATCTTTCAAGCTTCTATGATAGTAGCTTGGTGTATAAAACATCCTACAATCCGCTCTTTCTCCCTGTTTGATATCTATTCAGGATGCTATGCGCATTTTAATTTTATTCATTTTCTTTGCTCTGTAGAGTTCCATTGTATGACTTACTATCTAACTGTGTGATCTTGGCCTGACTTCTCTTGTGTCTCAATCCCCTCACCTAGAAAATGGAAAAAAGTTGTCACCATAAAGAGTGGCGTTACCAAAAATCAGAAAAGTCTACCTACTCCATGGGGTTGTTTTGAGAAATAAATGTGGTCATATTTGTAAAGTCTTTCCAATAGAATACCTTGTAAACATAAGAATTGCTCACATGTTAATTAAAGAATACATTTATTTGTTCAATTGCTGAAGGACTTGTAGGACGATTCAACTTTGTCATTGTTCTCAACGAAGGGGCTTTGACTATTCCTGCACGTGGCTCTTGGTTCACAGGTGGAAAAGTTTCTCAGTGGTCCATACCTAGATGTGGAATTGTTGAGTCTTGGGTAGGCACACCTTTCATTTTTCTGGATATTGCCCAATTCTCCTTTAGAGTATTTGTAACAATTTAGCTTCCCACCAGCTATAAATGAACTCGTTTTTCCATGTCTTTGTCAACTCTTGTTATTATCAGAGTGTAAAATCTTTTGCTTTTTGTTTACTTGTTACTTTTCAGATTACTAGTAAGATTGAGCATCTTGGGACATGTTTGCTGACTATTTCTGCTGCTTCTGTGAACTGCATGTTCATGTCCTCTGTCTCTCTTTCTATCAGGTAGTTTACTCTTTTGAAAATGTGTATGCTGGATGCTTGCACTTTCTTTGTATGAAGTATTGCAAGTATTGTTTACCAGTTTGTGTCTTATCTCTTCACTTTGTTTATGGTGTCTTTTGTTTAATAAAACTTAAAAATGTCAAGTAGTCAAATATACCTATCTTTTTCTTTATGATTTGTTCTTTTAAATGACTCTCGTTTAGGAAAACCTTTCCTAACCTAAAGTGGTACAATCTTGTTTTTATATTTCTCTTAAATGTTTTAATGGATTTGATTTTCATGCCTAGGTTTTTAATAGACTTTGGGCTATTCCTGTATATGATGAAAGTGAGGAATATAATGTTTTCCATGTTGATGACCAATTGTCTCATATGTACTGAAAAGACCAGGGTGCCTTTGGGGCTCTCCGGGGCACAGGTCTGCTTCCCTAATCTTGCAACCAAATCCATTCCTCTAATTGACTATGATGTTGTAATAGGTATTACTGGACAGGCAAGTTCTCATTCTCCTCTCAGCTTGTCTTCTTCAGAACTGCCTCTGCTATTATTGGCTTCTATATGAATTTGAGACTATATGTGTCTACTTATAAGAAAAACCCCTGTTGATTTTTATTTTATTTTATTTTTTAAAATATATTTTATTGATTTTTTACAGAGAGGAAGGGAGAGAGAAAGAGAGTCAGAAACATCGACGAGAGAGAAACATCGATCAGCTACCTCCCGCACATCCCCCACTGGGATGTGCCCGCAACTCAGGTACATGCCCTTGAACGGAATCGAAACCGGGACCCCTCAGTCCGCAAGCCAACGCTCCATCCACTGAGCCAAGCCGGCTTTGGCTGATTTTTAAATGGAATTTCCTTTTTAAGGTAAATTTCAATATATTTATGAATCTTTCCATCTATTCAAAATGTTTTTGTGTCCTTCAATGATGTTCATCATCTCCATAAAGACCTTGCCCATATTTTTAAATATTTATTTCTTTGCATCTTGTCATTTATGCTACTACTTTTTTGGCCTCACTTTTATCATCTTGTCATTTATGCTACTACTTTTTTGGCCTTTTTTTATTTTATATTAAACTAGAGACCCGGGGCACAAAAATTTGTGCACGGGGTGGGGGGGTCCCTCAGCCCCCTCGGGAGATAACGACTTGCTGGCTTAGGCCTGCTCCTGGGTGGCAGAGGGCAGGCCCAATCCCATCCCTAGGTGCAGCCCCTGGTCGGGCTCAGAGCAGAGCCGATTGGGGAGTTGGGGCACCGCCTCCTGTCACACTCAAGGCAGGGTCGATAGGGAGGATGCGGCGCCACGCCCTGTCACGCACAGAGCAGGGCCGATCAGGGGGTTGGGGCCCCGCCCCCTGTCACACTCAAGGCAGGGTCGATAGGGAGGATGCGGCGCCACGCCCTGTCACGCACAGAGCAGGGCCGATCAGGGGGTTGGGGCCCCGCCCCCTGTCACACTCAAGGCAGGGTCGATAGGGAGGTTTATTCCAAAGCTATTGCTGAATTCTTTAATGGTTTTGTTTGCATTTTGTTTAGCTTTTAACAATTATTTTATTTTTTCCAACACCATTTATCCTCTCTCTGCTCTCTTCCACCTCCAACCATCCCCTCCAACCCCCACCCATGTTGCTTGCATTTTTAATGGTGACACATTTTCTACAAATTAGGAATTTTGTAGAAATGTTACCTCTATGATTCTGCCAATATTCATCTCTCCCTTCATTGTCTATAGCAGAGCATGTATTTTTTATTTTTGTATTTTTCACCAAGAGGTGTCATGAGTGTGTGTCTGACCTCTTCAGTTACAGAGTAATTAAAGACATGTTTTTTCCCTCCTGTTGGCACTGAATTGAACACACACACACACACACACATACACAAACACGCGCGCATGCACACACATGTGTGTCAGGGAGGAAGCCATGTTTCTCTAACTGCTTTTGAATGAGGAAGATCCAAATTCATTTTTGCATGAAATATATATTTTTAACAAGTTGGTATTTTATGGTGTGCTGTAACCATCTGTCACTAAGTCTAAAAATCAGATATATCAAAACTAACTTTTTTTTTAAAGTAAAAAAAATGTAATTTCTTTGGGACCTTTATATCCCCAAAGGGATTTAGGGTAATTTTGCTTTGAGGCAACACTGACCTCCTGTGGCCAGAGAGTCTCAAAAAAATTATTCTTTTCCTTTTTACTAAGAGTTTTCTTTCTAATAATTTATCTGTCATACAAATGGTTATTTTCAGTCCACAACATTTACTTTTACTTAACGATGTGGCTATAATTAACCTATAACTCTCTGTCACCAAGGCCACATGTAAGAAAGAGCCCTCTGCTCCTTGTTGAATGTGTGGTAACCCTCCAGGCGTGTGGGAACCTCACAGAGCAGGAGGTGCCACATTTGCCCTCTGGGCCTCTGAGTCTGTGGCTCTTTCCTGCATTTATTGCACTTCCCCTTTTCCTTTCATTTCTGTCAGTGAATCCATTTTATTAACTGGGTCTCAGGGAGGATTTACTGATACCTCCTTATTCTTCTCACTCCATCAATTTACTTTCCAACACACCTGTGTCCCATTCTCTTCCCCATTCACCACCATTATCTTCAGCTTCTTTGAAGATGACAGTATTGCCGGGCGCCTCCTCTGGTTTCACTCCTCTCTTTTTTTAAATTGAGGTATGATTGACATATGACATTACATCAGTTCCAGGTGTACAACATATTGATTCAGGATTTGAATATATTGTGAAATGATCACCACAATAAATCTAGTTAAGACGCATCACTACATAGTTATGGAATTTTTATTCTTGTGTTGAGAAATCTGAAGATCTACTCTGTCAGCAACTTTCCAGCACACAATAGAGTATTGTTACCAGCACAAAAAGGAAGCCTCAGGTATTAGCAGGATGAGACAGGCTTGGATGGGAGAAGTCCTAGCACTCTACATCACAGCACAGAGGAAGTTGGTTGACAGCTATAGACAAAGCCATTTGTGTGTGTAAGCAATGGGAAGGGTGTTCCCACTGACAGAAAACGGAGCCATGGTAGAAGTACCTGGAGGGAATGAATAATTATTTAGCTTTCTAACCCCATGCTCACTGCCACCCCTTTAATTTTATTTAATTGATGCTTTGTCCACTGAAGTTCAGAACAGCAGGGGGGAGGGGGAGGTGAAGTACCTAAAAAAGCTGAATTTCAGTTGATTTGGGGATAGTACGTTAGGTTAACAAGATCAAATGAAACAATCTTTGTGGCATGTTCTGAAAATGATTCTTGAAACATAATCTCAGATATCACAGATTTTACTAATCAAATACATGCTTTTATTAAAAAGACACATGACTAGCCCTGGGAGAGAAGCACTCATGGGAAAGTTTTGCAGCAAAATAATAAAACTGCTGGTAATAGTCAGGCGTCAAGTTTCAGTTTTTCTTCCAAGATTGTGGCATTCATTCTGAGCCCAGCAGAGCCTAACTCTGAATTTCAGGACTCAATTTTAGACACTCGGGAGTTAGGGCTTTTTTGTTTGTTTGCTTTTGTTGTTCACTTGGCCCTTGAGAATGTAACGGAAAAGACAGCACTTTGAACTGGAATGACAGGAAGAGTAGTCGGGAGGCTAGATGGCAGGTGGTGGGGGGAAGCATAAAAGACCCTCCCCGCCCGCCCACACACACACGCACCTAAGGGTACTCAGCTTTGAGATGTTTTATAAGCAGATTGTTTCCCAAAGAGAATGAAGAGTAAATATATCTTCAGTTTAATGCTCTGTTGAAAAGAAGCAAAGGCTGTCCCTAGGAAATAAGATAAGGGAAGTAAGGGCCTGCTACTCCTTTGTGTTTGCCTTTCGATACCGGTTTTTATGTTTGTCGCTCTATTTCTGGATATATGTTTTTGAATACATTCCTATTTTAAAACCTCTCCCCTTCTTTTGTGAATTGTTCGCCTTTATCTCCATCTTCCAGTAGGGTGGAAATAGGGAAATTATTTAGTTGCGTTTTATCACTGTGGTTAAGGAAGGGCTCTGGTTGGTTTATCAGCAGCGCCCCCTTGTGGCATTTATACGCATTTCTTAATTCTAAATAGTGGGGAGGCTAAATTTGATTTATAAACATTATTTTATTTTTTCCGGCTGCTAATTTTTCTTTTCTCTTGCTGTATATGTTAGTTCAGCCCAAAATTCGTTCTCATGGCATGGGTAACTGCTCTACTGATATTAAATTTAGGAGTGAGCCTAAGTGAAGACATTGTGATCACAGCGACCAGTAAGTCAGTGACAAAAAGCCCTGTCAGGTTCTTGCTCTTGACTTGTTTTTTTAACACTTGAATACTTTAATTTTAAAATATACTTTTCTCAAGATTAAAGTTTTCTTTGTTATTGTTATTTCATGGTATCATATTCCTTTTATCTTTATTTGAACTTAGGATATAAATTCTCAAAATTTTTTCATTAACTCCTAAAATATATATCTTGTGCAACACCTTATAAGCTCATATTCAAATTCTGTGTGAAATTATTTGGAAATTGTTTGAATAAAAATTTCATATGTGAGAGGTGTAGACTCAGCAAATTGGGGCTAACATAGACTTTAACTTCTTAAAAGAAAAAGTCTCCATGATTCAAATTATAGGATTAAAACTCAGAATTAATGCATTTCACATGAGCTGAATATCTTGCTATGAGCTTTGCTCTAATTCTAGAGTTAAAACCAATGTTAAAATTGCTTCTTTTATTGTTGTTGACTCTATTACAGATGTCCCCCAGCCCCTCCCCGCCTCCCTCCCCCCTGCACTTTGCCACCTCTACCCAGCCCCCACTCCTCTCTCTGGCCTTCACCACACTGTTGTCTGTGTCCATGGGTTATGCATATGTGTTATTTGGCTAATCTCTTCACCTTCATTCATTCAGGCCTTCCCCACCCATCCCTTTTGACATTTGTCAGTCTGTTTCCATGCCCCTCGACAACTTTTTGTTGTTGTTTGTTTGTTTTGTGGTTGTTATAGTTTTTTTTATTGCTATAACTGCTTTTCCCTCTGTCCATCCAGTTTTGGTCTTGTTGGAATACTTTAGATTAGGAGGTCATTCAGGGATCATTGAAAATACCCTAAGCTGTGGAGGTGAGCTGTGGGCAGGAGCCAAGGCCAGGGGTAGAACACAGTCCATGTCCCCCGCCCTCTGCCCCCGGCAGTTGTAAAGAGCCCTCTGCCTGGGAAGTTGTTCTTCAAAGGGGCTGGGTCCAGAGTGATCACAATCAAGTCACTGCCCCACCTCACTGCCTGGTGGCAGGGCCCTCACTTAGGGGAGAGGAGCCATGCCCCCACATTTCCGATCCCTCCAACAGATCTGTTACTATTTTTCACTCTTAAAACCTACCAATGAAGATTGTCTACACTAGTGGGGGAGGAGGGAATCAAGAGTTTAGATTTCTTTTCAATTGCCATCCTGTGGTACTTCCTTAGAATAGATTAGTAATAAATAAAAATAATCTTGAAATAATCTGCCCAAAAGATAACTGTGATAGCAGTTCACAGACAAGGGAGGCCTTTAAACATAGAATCAAACCAGAGAGCAAATATGGTCAAAGGCTTAGGAGAAAACACTGTCAATAGTTCTCAGCGAATGAACAAGACCTGTGACTTCTAGGTCAGAAGTCTGACTTTCCAAGAATACAGAAGGTAATTGGAAAACTCTTCTATGGTTTTCATGTTGAGTCCATAAGACAGGCTTTCCCAGAATTGGAGGAATTTTCATAGGACGGACAGAACATGTCCCAGGTGCTTAGGCAGATCACCCTGTGCTGGAGACCTCTACACATGCGCTGACTATAGAAAGTGCTGGTCACTCCTGAAACTGAACAGATCATTCCCCGCTGTAGTGAAAAACTGAAATAGCCTAGAAAAGGAAAATTATTTTCCCTCCTTATATACTAGTAGATGTCATTCCTTTTCCTACAGGACAATTGCACCCAGATGAGGAGCCACTATACATCGTGTTCATTATGCCAAGGGTTCATGCAAATAGAATTATTATTTTTTTAATCATCAGGTTGGGTCAAAATTTAAGGACCATCTGCAACAGAATGCCACCCGACATTTGAGATTAAGGGAGGGGACAAATAGGTTTGTCTTTCTGTTTTGTTTTAAAGTCCTCGCAGCACAGCAAAAACATCACAGAGGCACCGTGGTGACTGATTTGACAGGTAAGCTTAGAAGAGCAGCTCAAATTAAAAAATCCCGGCCTCTGCAAAACCAGGCTCTTCTTTTTCATCTTTTGACATTTCACTCTGAAAATTAGCTTTTTGATGAGAAAATTGCAGGGTGTCATACCAAAGCTAGTAAAGGTGAGGCAAATGCCCGAGATTGAAATTGAGTTGTTTCTGCTGTGCTGGTGATACCTGGTAATTGGACATTGGACTTAGGGCCACTGTGACCTTTCACAATGAGGAGGAAAAAAAGCTCTATTCATTTTGCTGGAATTCTTTCTATATTTAAAGCCACTTTTTTGAATGAAGTAATTCACTCTTCTTTTTAAATTAGCAATACCTAGCAGCCTGTTTTTCATGTCACTCTGTGCGTTTATTCAATAATTCTAGTTCGTAAATCAGTAAAAGCCGGTCTGCTTCTCATGTTCTTATCACCTTTACCTCCACTCCCAACTCTCCACCTCCTCCTGTTCCCACACCCACTGCTGGTGGAAGTCACTAGTGTGACTTACCTTCCCTCTCACTGCTGACTTTCTGCCACAGCACACCTCCACAGCTTAGGGTATGTTGTTAGGGTGATGGGGAAAAAGACATTTTGGGGGGGCTAGCAACCTGAATCTGTGCCAGTAACCTAATGCACATTCTTGTTAGCCTATAGTCTCGTTACTGCCCCTTCTTTAATTATCCGGTCCTGCAAGACCGGTTTAGCTAAGTACTACTCCCATTTTAGAGAGGCCATAAACATGAACAATACACAACCCCCAGACAGGGTTATCAGTGCTAGCACCACGCCAGGCAGCCTGCGGAAGGTCCGGAAGTCGCATCCCATATTTGGGGGACAAAGAAACCAAAGGGTATAAAGGGAAAGTTTCCTCCATGTTGGCTTGCTCAGGATTTGGAGAGGAACAGTCTCCCCTGAGTCCTGTACTAGTACATGTGCACCATCTGAAAATAAATGGGTTTTTCCTGTGCCTCAGGTACTCCTGCATATTTTTCGGTCGCTTGGTAAATTCTGTAACAAGAGCACTGGGCTAGACCCTGGTATCTGCCTCATTCCCATACATACCACATTTTAGCCAATGCGTGGCTGCAGCCCCTTGGAGCCTGACCCAATCCTTGCCGGCAGTCCTCACCAAAAAACAAACAAATAAAAATCCTTTCGAGGCCAGAAATCAACCCAAGATAATGGGCATCGATGCCACCATCCAAGCATGCTTTGTCTCCTGAAGGCAATTGACCACAATATGACCAGCCCCTGTACCCCACAGTCATGCTGGCCCAAAAGCCAGACGCAGGATCAGACGGAGCCATACACCAAGAACCCTCATGTGGCCTTAAGCCCACGGGGCCTTGCTTGGGGTCACGTAATACAGCTGCAGGCACGACCCCGTCGGGCTCTGGAGTGCCAGTGCGGCCAGGCCTTGCCCAAGTAGCTCATGAGACCCAAGGCGCATTTGCTTCCAGGTTGCGCCATTGGATGTGGAGGGGAAGGAGGGGGGGAGGAACAAGGAGTGCGCGGCAGGGAGATGTGGAGGGGAAGGAGGGGGGGAGGGAACAAGGAGTGCGCGGCAGGGAGTGGGGGAGGGCGCTGGGCGGGGCAGGAGGGGCGGTGACAGGTGCGCAGGTGCTCCAGGACCCTGGGAAGTCCCGCCCAGGAACCCGGGGCTGCCTTTGGGCGGAAGGCCCGAGACCCCGCGTGGACCAGCTCCGGCCAAGGAGCAGCGGGATCCCCTGGAAGGAGTCCACGTTGAACTTCAACAGGCGCCTCCCCAGGCCACAGACCGGAGCGCCTCTCTTGCTGGACAGTGAGATGAGGCTCCCGTGGGCTGCGTCCTGCACAGTCACCAGCGTCCGCACGGTGGCCTCCTGCGTGTCGGTGGCGGGAACCAGGCCCGGTGCCCACCTGCGGCAGGAAGTCCAGCCTGCGCACAGCACCTCCTTCAGGGTCAGCTGGAGGGACGCTGGCTGCGCCCACACAACGTGTGATTTTTACCAGCATTTGAGAAATTTGACAATCGTAAGACTTTTTTGGCGAAGTTTTCTCTTTATGAAAGTGAACCCCAAGCCCAGGACGTGGTCAGCGGAGCTCTCCTTGATCCCTCTCAGAGAATTCCTGCTCTTTTCTAAGGTAGGTGTCTGCACGTGGATGCGCACGTGCAGGTGTGTGTGCGTGCGCAGGTGTGTGTGCGCACGTGCAGGTATGTGTGCCTTCTGATTTGGGAGGTGGGTAGTGTGCGGGAGGGAGGGCTCCAGGGCACGCTGCCCTCCAGGGTTCTGGGGAGTGGCCCAGGTTTGCGGGGACAAGGGGTTCACCATAGCTCTTGATTCTTTGTTAGCATAAAAGTACAAAGTTAAAGTCCACGAACTATTTCATTCCTTTGAGGAAAAGAGAAGCAGCCCTCTATTAGAGACTTGGCTTTGATTTTGGCAGCAAAAATGAAAGGAAAAGATTCTAGCCTTTCCTGAAGAGGTCAAACTTACATCTTAAAAATACCCCACAAAACCAAAACTTTGCCAGCAGACTTCTGATCGTTCAGACCTTTTCTTACAGGTTGGGGCTATTTAGTTTTGGAATGAAAAATTATATACCCTTCTCCCCAGTTGTTCCCTGGAACCCTTCATCATCACACACAATGACATGGTGAGAAATGAATACCAGTCATTCTGTTGCCAGTTCAGAATGCTGTAGGATAAAGTGTCAGTTAGAGAGCTATTCCTCATGGAAGGAAATCTGGAAGAATATTACACAATCTCACCAATTTTTTATCCAAAATTCATCTGTTTTTCATAAATTCAAGGATACTTTGAATTAGAAAGGGAATAAAAAATATGAGTAATATACCAGAGGATTGAAAAATGAAACAAAAAATTGGGAAAGGATTTGACACAAATTTAATAGACCAAGTGCAGATTTCCTTGATGTGGAAGAACTCATAAACATGAACTGAAATTTTGCTTTGGTTTTGCTTTTAAGTCTTTGTAAAATAATAAAATCCCATAATTGCATCCAGTAGTCAATTTTCTCCCCTGCATGGTTTTATAGATGAATAAACTCTAATAATCTAAGACCCAGAGGGCTTTACACACCATTGCCGAGTTGGTCCGTGGCCATTTAGAGTGACCTCAGACAGGTGGCTACATGGAGTTGTTGCCACCTGAGCACTGTGACTCCTCCCTGCACCTGACTGAAGGTTAATTTTATGTGTCCACTTGCCTGGGCTGAGGGATGGATAGCTGGCAAAACATTATTTCTGGGTGTGCCTGAAGGGTATCTCCAGAAGAGATTAGCAGGCGGCCTTCGTGCAGTCCTGGGGGACCTGGATAGAGCAGAAAGGAAGTAGAATGGCGCACCCCCCTGCTTGAGCCAGGACGTCTGTCCATCTATGCTCCTGGTTCTCGGGCCTTGGGTTCAGGCAGGGATTACACCACCAGCTTCCCTGGGTCTCCAGCTTGCCGGTGGCCAGAAGCGGGACTTTTTGGCCTCCCAAACTTCCCAAGCCTATCCCTGAAACAGCGGTCCTCTTACATAGATCTGTATAGATCTGTTGGTTCTATTTCCCTGCAGAACCCTGACACATACCAATAGTCCTCTCCTGCTCACGACGGAAATTCCTGTCATCACCCACTGTGCTATGCCCCTTCTGTGCAATGCAGTGCCTGGGCTGCCCAAAGCATTTTCAGAGGGTCTGTATCAATGAGTTGCCGAGACCACGACAGCTAGAAAATACTAGAAGTAGTGGCTAGACATGAACAAAGGGAAGAACAATGGAAAAGATTTGAGAATGCAAAAGAACAAGAGCGGCAATTCATAATTTTCACCATACACAGGGCTTACACTATTGATTTAAGTGACAAGTCATGTTTAAAGTATCAGAATTTCTCACGGTGGAAAAAGGCAGGGATAGTTTTTTTGTTTTGTTTTCAGCGAAGTTAAAAATGTGACTGATGGAGACAGATTGATTGCAGTATTTTCAATCTCCTATTAATTTAAAATCATGACTCCTTACCATGGTAGTGTGAAATACCCATTTAATAAATGGAAGGATTAGGGTAGCTTGTTTTCAGCATATTATTACTAGTTAACAAATGAGGCGAACCCACGCATAGTAACACTTGAACTTCATCCTAATGAATTTTCAGACAGTCACCTAATGGCACTGAGAACTTACAAATGGATAAAGAACTCTCAGCTTGTTGTCTTGGAACATTTTATTTTAATGAGTGCACACAGTTCAGTGTCTATTATTAGCATGCAAATGCTGCCAGCTTCTTTATGAAAATGCCGCCGTTTTCAAAAGTGTAATTTGAAAATTTCACATTAAATCTTCATCAGCATTAAGAAATCATCCTCAGATCTATTAATACTAGGTGAGGCATTGAAGAGATGCAGCAAATATGAGTTCAAGATATTTCTTCTTTTTGTTCTTTTGGAAAATTCCTGTGAAAAAAACATTCAAAATAACATGTTACACCTCTGTGGGGCATCTTTTAGTAACCCATGTTTGTGTTACATAGTGGGTCAAAAGTAGACTGGACAGGTGTTTGTATGGAAAATAGCACAATAATGAATAAATAATGATACAAGAATAAACTGTGTCTCACGTACTCACAACTATAAACCTACTTTTGCCCACCCTGTACATTACATCACTTAACCCTAAGGACAACATATGTTTGGGACTGAGAGCATTTATGCCTTTTCACAGAGAAAGGAATTCAGGTGGAAAAGCCTCATGATTTGACCCAGGGCATGTGATCAGGATGTGGAAATGCAGAATTTGCATCAAGGTTTTTATGATCCTGTTTCAGCTTCCTCTCCATTACATTATGGGGATGCTTTTCCACTTTGAACCATAAACTTTCTATGGTTTCGATATGGCCATTCCAGTGGGCAGTGATTCTCACTGGGGTTTTAATGACATGGAGCAGCTTTCCATGTGCTCATCAACCATTCGCGTAGCCTCTGTAGTGAAATGTCTGTTCACATCTCTTGCCCATTTGAAACTTTGAATCGTCTTCTCACTATTGAATTATGAGCTCTTTATTCTGGATGCGATCCCTGTATCAGATATGCGATTTGGAAGCTATTTCTTTACCAGTTTGCTGCTTGGCTTTTCATTTTCTTAGTGCTATCTCTTGAAGTACAAAATTTTTTAATTTCAATGAAGTAAAATGTATTATTTTTATGTTATTTTATGGATTGTGTTTCTGGTATTGTGTTTATCCATATAGAAATTCTGTGTATGGTAGGGTGATAAAGGTTTCTTTACTTTTTTGTTCCTTTTTTTTTTTGCATGTGGCTATTCAAGCTTCCCAGCACTATTTGTTGATGTGTCTTAGCACCTTTGTCAAAAATCAACTGCCCATTAATGTAAAGGTTTATGTGGGGACTTTCAATTCTGTTCCACCAATCCATGTGCCTGTCCTTATGCCGTTGCCACCCTGTCTTGCTTACTGTGACTGTAGTCATTGTGGGATGGGTAATGTAAGCACTCCCACTGTGTTTTTATAAAATCGTTTTAGCGGATTTTGGTCCTTTCATTATAAACAAATACCTTTTAGAATCAGCTTATGAGTTTCTACAACAAAGCCTGCTTTGATTTTGATAGGGGTCTCATTAAGTTTGCTTATTTATTGTGTCAGAGCACTTATCATGTTTTTATAATTCTGATATTCTTAACTGGGATAGTTTTGGGGCTATTTCTGATGGGAAGAAGGGAGTTGGGCTAGATTACCTTTCAGTTTCCCTTTTCATCATAGAATCCACTCAGTGTTTCCCCCATGACACACATCCTGTATAATAAAAGGCCAGCAACCATAAGCGTAATGACTGGAATGACTGCTTGACCAGTCATGAGGTGCACTGACCACCTCTGGGTCCCTCCCTCCCCCACAGCAAACTGAAGTGAGTGGTGGTGGGGCGGGACTGGCCAGTGGGTGGAACGGTGGACCTCTTGGTCCCTCCCCCCGGCCTGCAGGCTCCAGGGAACCGGAGCCACGCTGCGATTGGGGAACCACGCGAACCAAAAAATCAACCAAAAAAATGAGTTCGCGTGTCACCTCTGACACGCGTGTCATAGGTTCCCCATCACTGCTCTAAGGACCCTACCTGCACACGATTTCGTGCGTGGGTCTAGTATTTGTATAAGAGAGGATGGGTCTTTACAGTGGGGAGGCTTGTGGCTGTCCATTTGTCACTGAGCATCTTCTGAGTTGTCCCTGCAGGTCCAGAGGTGCCCTGTGGGGGAATGAGTGGCTGGGGCAGTCCTGGAGGTTGGCAATCACCCTGATGGGCAAGCTGTCACTCCTCACCCGACAAAGAGTGTAGGTAGCACAAGAGAACTTTAGAGATGGCACAGACACATGCCTATTACTAGGCGGCAGGCAGGCAGCATCTTCCCGCTGTTTCCTGAAACAGAGCTACGCTCCGTGGGAGGCAGCGCCCCACCGAACCCCCAGCCGAGCAGTCACTCTCTGGTTTCTTCTGGACCATGTGCTACACGGTGGGATTTGCAGCCCTCACTGCTGATGTTACAAGGTCAGAGGCAGTGACCTTGAGAGAATTCACACTCAATTCGATTTTTATTGCTTCATGAATGGGAATTGTTTTCTGCCAGTCACAAAAGCAGCCGGGTCCCGCTGTGCAAGGGGTGCAGATAGGCCGTTGCTGTCTGTTACAGCTCTGACCTGCTGGCAGCCTTATCAGTGGGGGTTTCCCAACGATGGGACTTTGCCAGCCTCTGGGCTCCTTTTTCACCTGGTGCTGTTACACAGAACGGGTTATGGCCACTTCAGAAGGAGAGGAAACTTCCAAGTCTCTAAAGTTTAAAATGCACCAAAGAGGAAAGGAGCTGAGAGAACCTGGGGTCTGAGCACTCAGGCAGTCTGGTGGAAGCATGTCTGAAATGTGAGCCAAACAATCAAATATTCCAGGACATTATGCCACAGCCGCCCTGGCAGGTAAGGGAAACATTATTGAATAAAGCACCAAATCACTGAAAAGAAGCATGTGCTGAAGGCAGAAATTCTCATTAGTCGAAGGATGGAAAATCATCCATCATTTTCCCTGCATGTTATGAAAAACACCACAAAGCATCCTCAATAGTCTCAATTCCCAACTGCCTGTCCAAACTGAGCAGAAGTCTTATTGAAGCTTATATGAAAGAGCGGCCCATAAAAGAGAACGTCACTTGGCCGTGGAGGGCCATAGAAACCTCCTCATTATGCTAGTGTAGCATAACCTGAACGGGATTTTGTATTTTTGATCAGGGACCAACTCAATGCAGGGATGGCGGCTAAGAGGGGCAGGGAGAAGGTGAGAGTCCCAGGCCCTGTTAAATAGAGGAAACACAAAACTCCCAGAATTGCTTCTTCTAAGGTGATGTGGGACATCAAGTAAGAGTGTGGGTAACGGAGTCTGGTAATGGGAATGGACTGGCGTGTGTGTGTGTGTGTGTGTGTGTGTGTGTGTGTGTGAGAGAGAGAGAGAGAGAGAGAGAGAGAGAGAGAGAGAGAGAGAAATTGTGATTCTTCAATTATTCTTAGCTCATATTTTTATTAGGTAATGATGGTTATAATAGGTCCTTTTGTTTTTATAATGTTTCAGAGTTTAAAAACATGCTAACATAAACATCTGTATAACTAGTTTGGGGGGACCGGGCTGGCCACTTACTGATGGGACCACCTGGAAGACAAGGTCACCCCATGGAAATTCCCATCCTTTCCCCCCACCCAACCAGCCCTTTCCTGCACTCCCAACCCCTCCTGTTCTTATTCTACTGTTTGCTTCTTCCATAGCATGTATCACCTTCTAGTATGTGGTTTAATTTACTTATTTATTATGTCTGCCTATCTCTTTTTTGCTAGAATATAGGGGGCAGGAGTCTTGCTTTGTTTTATTCACCAATGTATCTCAGGCAGTGCCTGGCACATGGCACTCAATACATCACTGAGTGAATGAATCAAGACCTAATGGGGGAAGAAAAGGAGGATTCTTAGCCAAATAGGGAAGTGAAGAGTTATAACTTCTAGAGGAAGTGAGAGTTCTTTTAACAGTCCACAGATCTCTGCTAAAATTGTCTTTCCTGCATTGGTCCAGAGAGAACGTCTTTCCAAACAGTGTGTCTTAGTTGTTCAGCTGCGACAATGCAGACTGGGAACAAGTCCTGTGCAGCTCTGTAAGTTGGTGAGCAGTCCCGAGTTTTGCTTGTTTTTTTGTTTTGTTTTTAAGAGCATGCAGACTTTGAAGGATGAAGGAGGGGGATCCAAGCAGAAGTAATCCACCCTCCTTTTAAAATACGCATATTGTGAAAACTCCATCACCATGCTAATATAAAACATACTATTTGTCCTTGTTTTCAAACCACTGCTTTAAAAGTAAGTTCAGTTTGCTGGATCTATATTAAAACCCATAGGCTTTGCCTAATTTAAGTAAAGTGGCAAATGCAGAGTAGGTCTACACACCAAAAGGGATTGTTTCTGGCGAGCTCTCAGCAATCCAAGCAGGTTTGTTAATAATAGATTCATTTTACTGGTAAACTAAGCACCAGAGACAGCTGCTAATTTCCTCCAAGGCACACCATTACTCTGACATTGAACTTCTATTTCAGTGGGTTTTCCAAAGAAGTTTGGGTCACAGGAGAAGTCAGTATTCAGATCCCATTGAGTGTGTGAATGAAAGGAGCCAGATGAACAATTGATGCAGTTTCCTCATTTTACAAATTAGAATGCGGGTTCTTCAATTAGTCAGGGTTCTCCAGAGAAACAGACCAATATATATGACATTTTGCAGTGTCGGCAAGCAGGCCAGCAAGGGGGGCAGTTGGGGGCGAGCAGGCTGTGTCGGGCCTAAACCAGCAATTGGACATCCCCCAAGGTGTATTTTGCAGTGTCATATATAGAATTTTTTTCTCAAATACATATATGTACACATATAATATCTATACTAATAAAAGGGTAGTATGCTAATTAGATTGGGAGACCTTCCAGGAGACCTTCTGGACATCCTTCCAGACAAAGTCATGGTGGCCAGACAGAGGCAGGGCACAAATTTCATGCACTGGGCCACTAGTGTATTATACTAACTTCTATAACAAGTAACTTGGTGTTATAATATACTATTATTTATTGTCTATTGGTTACAATGTGTTTATTGTAAACAAGGCCAGCAGGTGGGCAGCTGCTGCCTGAGCCCACAGGCCTGGGAACCTAGGGACCGGGTGGTTTACATTCCAGGCTATTTGAGACCCGAGACAGGAGAGGACCAACGTCCCAGGTCAGACACAGCTGGAGAGAGAGGCTTCCCCTTCCCCAGCCTTTTGTTCTGCTCAGGCCCTGGATGGGCTGGATGAGGCCACTCACGCTGGGAGGCGATCTGCTCTCCTGAGTCCACGGATTCAAATGCCAGTTTCATCCAGGGAAACCCTCCCAGAGTCATGTGTGGCCAAATATCTGGGCACCCTGGGGCCCAATCGGGCCCCCACACAAAATTAGTTCCCACACAGTCCCCAGTGAGCCAGGTCAGAGCTGTTAATGAGTTCCCATTCCCCGTGAATGTCTTCTTGACCCCACATCTTCAGATCTATGTGGGGGAAAGTGTGTATTTCCAACATCTCCATTATTAACTTATAATTCCCATACATCTCACTAGCTCCAGTGTATGCATATTTGAATAACTAATTTCTAACATTTCTGCAGTGTCATATATAGAATTTTTTCTCAAATGCTTAGGAAGAAGATATTTAATTTACATATTCAGAAGAATGCTTGAACTACAAATTAGATTTTTTCCTAATATAAGTAAGTGGTTCATTACTGAAATGGAAGTTTCTTTTCCGTGTGATGTCTGTGATATGATACGGAAGGTGATACAGGTGTTGTAGAGGGGATTTTGCCTTAGGCAATTTAGAAAGGAAGAATGAAATATTTCCTAGATTGAGAAGAGGCAAGAAAACTAGGGTGTGTTTTTTTTTTTTGGTGCTTTAATCTTGCATTACTCTTGTGAGAAAGAAGGGGGACTTTATTCTTTTCATGCCTCCTCTCTGAGCATCCACTTTTGTCCCCATCAGGGGTCCTGCTGTCCAGGACCACATTCCTTGACTCCTGAGTGCCCACTGGAAAGAGACTCTTGACCCTCCCCCCATCTGTCCCACCTGATGACTGTTAACTGGAGGTGAGAATCTCTGTCTTGTCACCTTCCTCACAGTTTCCAGGATTGTGACAGACTGTTCTGGTCCTTGGGCTGCATCTCTGGATAAGAGTCTCTGTTATTTTCTCTCCCTCCCTGTCACCTTCCTGCCTGAGTCAAAATCTTTTACAAGCTTCATATTCTGACCCTTACCTTCAATGAGTCCTGCATAACCATAAATAATCACTCGCCTGCTGTCAATTGGTAGACTTGGCTGCCTTTAGAAAGTGATTTTCCTCTTAGGCTTCTTAACCTGTTTAAATCTTGCTCTTCCAAGATGAGGTGGTGATTTCTTTTTCCATCCTGATGATCCATATTTGCTCACTGGGTAAGCCTTAGTTTACAAACCCCAAGTCCTAACACCAAACTTAAAGTCTCCTCATTGATTTTGTATTTTTCAATTTCAATAATACATCTTCCTGATGATAACTTTAAAGATGAAGAATACTAAAATAAATAAATAAAGTCCATTCTTTCTTATCTTACTCTGCACCCCAAATGGGATCATCTTTAGAAGTTTGATGTCTATTCTTCAAAACATATTCTATGCATATTGAAATATGTCAGTTAATAGATATTTACAAGCATGAAGCCCTATTGGTTTTCCTAGTGCATATTAAGGGTGGGACAAAAGTAGGTTTACAATTGTGAATATGCGAAACAGTTTGTTCTTATAGTATTTTTTGATTACTGCATTATTTTCCATATAAGCAACTATAGACCTACTTTTGCCCCACCCTGTATTTTACTTCATTTAATTGAAATAGTCATCCTTAATTTTTGTATATCTAATGGCTCTGACATAGTAAACTCTTAATAAAGGCTATTCCTTATTATCATTACTTAAGTGTTTACATGAAGAAATGTATTGTGATATATATAAATTGCTAAAATCAAAGAGTTAAAAACTAGTTAAGGAAGGTTCTTCTAAACTAGTGGCCATGACCGTGGCTGCACTTAAGGACTCACCCAGGAGATTTGATAACTACAAATGCCTGGGTTTCACCTTCGGCATCTGACTTAATTGGTCTGGCATGTGGCCAGGCCGTAGGGTGTGTTCAACGCGCCCCAGGTGATCCCAAGATTGAGAACCACTCTTCTAAACAAATTTAAGGCTCATCAATGTTAAAATGCAGAATCTAATTAGGGGAAGCCCCTTAGAGAATGACTCCCTTTCTTAAAGACTTTTGATGTTCACAGGACTCACATTATTAGCATGAGGTTTTCTCAGGACACAAAGCAAAAAAACCACCAGCCAGAAGGAAACACGCTGCTCCTCAGCTCAATAGTCCTTCCGAAGGTGTCACGTAGGTTGGGGACGGAGCAGGACTTCACCTGCAGGTCTGACACCACACCTGTGCCTTATCTGCTTGTCTGGGCTGTCAGGACATGTGTGTCTCTGTCCCCATTCCAAGGCCTAAACGGAAGGTGAGGGAGGATCCCAGAGAAGGCAGGGAGTGACCCCTCTGTGAAGGTCAAATGTCAAAGGGTGTAGATCAGGAACAGGAAAGGAAAGTTAGGGCTGTGATGAATCCAGTTCCAGCTTCCAAGCCAAAATCTCGTGGGGGCCTATGCTCAAGTGGGCTGTGTGAGGGTCCAGCCCGCCACCTTCCTCCCCCCAGTTAGGAGTGATCTGAGCGGCTGCCCGGCACACAAGCTCCACGGTGATGGGGACTCTCAGGAATGACTCCCTCAGGCTTGACAATGGGGATGAAGAAACTTCCAGGTCCTCAGATAGGGCAGCTCTCAGAGCCTCCAGTGGTTCCCAGTGCCTGATGGCCTCAGGTGCAGTACAGATGCAATTAATTGTACAATTAGCCAAAACGTTTAAAGAGACTGGGGTATGCCCAGAGCAGGTAAGAGGTAGAACTTTCTTGCAAAGGATCAAGCATCTAGTCGTACATTTACAGTGAACTATTTGGAGTTTGCACAGAGAAGGTGAGTGTGTTTCTTCCGAATACGGTGCCCATAGAGGGCCACTGCTCGCTGAAATTTGCTCTTGGGCACTTTGGGGACAAGACCCTCTTCCCCAGAGCTCTCCAACTGGGCAGAAAGATGTCATCTTTAATCATTCCTTATTAGTTATAAAAAGGACTCTTTGTTCTTTAAAAGAGTCAGGATAAAGTAAAACGATGGAGATTCAAAACTCAGATCTTGTGTGCGTACACCCACGTGCATTACTATGCTTAAAATCTGTTTTACAGATTGAGCCATTTTCTCTTGTTCCTTAAGAATCTGCATGGAAATTTGGTCTAAATGACATGGAATAAAAACATTATTTCCCTTTTCTGTCCAGTGGGTTCTTGTGGAGGTGCCCATGGGTGTACACCTGGCTGCGACTCCCCCTGGGTGTCATAGAAGGTTTGCTTAGCCTGGGTCAACCTCCTTTCATAGGATAGGTTTTCTGTGATGACAATTATACTGTCATAAAAGTTAGCAACAA
This sequence comes from Myotis davidii, assembly GCF_000327345.1. Lineage (NCBI taxonomy): Eukaryota > Metazoa > Chordata > Mammalia > Chiroptera > Vespertilionidae > Myotis > Myotis davidii. The sequence goes on along the minus strand of NW_006289416.1, from coordinate 11,271,468 downwards.
TGAAGGACTGGTCAGTTTAGTGAGGGGTCCTGCACGTGAAAAAGAATCCACTTCCCTAAAGGTCCGGTTGTGAGATGCAGATGGCATTTGGCCTGACTCCAGGCGTAATTACAAGACTTGCTTCCATTACAGACCTGAAGGAAGGAGAGGGTCAAGCTTGCCTGCAGTCCAGAGTCAACACCACGAACTCCCTGCTGCTCAGATTCAGTTATGGAGCTGAGCCCCCTGCCAGGTACCCTTCTCTGGCTGCCCTTTGAGATTCCCCACCTCCAGCAGAGGCCTGTGGGCACTTCACGGCTGATACACCGAGTGGGAGTTTCCTGCTCTGGACGGAGCCCAGGCTTCTGCTGAGACCCGCGTTGGCAGGTGCGGCTTCAAAGCTACTGCACAGTGCTGGGGGTTACCCGGCAGTAACTTACGATGAGCGGGGCCGCCGCAACTCGGAAACCCCGTTCTGGCTCTTTTTGGACTGATTCAGGAGACTCCAGGGATCCCGGTGTGACCTTAAGATGGTAGGCATCCTTGGGAAAAATCTCTTTGGCATGTAAAACATTGGCAGGTAGGAGACGGGCTGGCTGTTTCGATGCAGCTCACACGCACTGATATGGATTTGAAAATAAAAAACAGGATTATCGCTTTCAGGATTAATATAGGATTAATCTATTTCTTCAATACCCAAAACACAAATGTCCTGAAGGAGAAATTGATGCTCTCTTTAAGAAAAAATACGGCTAATGATTCTATAGAATTATGATTCTCCTTAGGCAATCCTCTTTTGTGAGCAAGAGGATTTAGAAGAAATTCATCCCCGATCAGTTTATGTTCATGATTAATGCACATACTGTTTTATTTTATTTTATTGCCATTAATGGCAACTGGGCGTTGCTAATTTTAGGAGCACTGAATTGTGGTTGATGAGTTAGTATCAGAGCTTGGGAAGTGAGTTTCATGTTTACAGCTTAGCGATACCAGTGAAATACCAGCTTGGAACTGTTCCTGGTTATTAACCTTTGAAGAAAGGGAGCTCATCAACATTTTATTAAGCCTATTTTCTTTAATGTGGCCTTTTTATTTACTAATCACCACCGGCTGACGCATCTCACTGTAGGCAGAAGTTTCAGACCACTTTGTGTGTCTTTTCCATCTTCATGTGCAATCATCATTGGTATTTAAGATGTTAATATCTATAGAGACAGAAGGAAAAGAGAATGCCCTTGTCCAATATCTCTACTATTTTTGGAACAAACCTTTGGATGAATAAGCCTCTGGATGAATTAATGGTATTAATTTAGGGACCTGTCTTGACAACGATTCTACCTGCAGAAGTTCAGGATCCTGAACCTTGAACTCTGTAGTCGATAATGATTTGCAGGAAGGGGGAGGGAACACATTTGTGGGGCAAACTGAAGACAGCACTTCTGAATGGAGTCATGGGGGGCCACTGGCAATATAAATTCATGCTGAAGGTTTTGAACCTTGGAACCAGACCGACTTGATTTAAATTCTGTTGCTGTGCCTTGGCTGTGAGATGTCACTAAGCCTCAGTTTCCTCATCCTTACAATGGGGACAGTAAAAGTGCCAGTCTCATGGCCCTTTAGGGGGAGGGAGACTAACTATACAGAGAAGTCCATTACCTCGAAGACCATTCGGCTCCGAACTGTTTAATCTCCAGCTTCCCCCATGTAGTCAGCTGCTGAATCAGTCATTATCATGCAACATGCATTTGAGCTCATGAAGTCAACAGTGCACCGTAGGCTGTGCGTTGTACCCAGCCTTGGGCAGAAGCACGAGGCAGTGCACAAACTCATGTGGTCTTGTGCTCTGGGATGTATAACTTGGTAGGGGACACAAACTGTGAACTAGTTAACAAGAAAAAATTATAACATGTAGCAAATACCACTGAGGAAAAGAGGTAGATACAGTGATGCCGGAATAGAAAGGAACACACTCTACTTGAGCGGTCAGGGGGCCTCTCCTGACTGGGCTGAAGGAGGAGACAGCCAGCTTTCCAAAGAGGTGGGAGCACGTGAGGGGTCAGAAGTGCCCCTGCTCACATACCTGTGTGTGGGGGTGTGGCCCATGTGCCGGGAGGGGCGGGCCAAGATGGAGGAGGAGGACTTATTCCAGTCTGTTGTCCAGGCCCCGAGCCATGGGGAGGAGTAGGAGTTGACTTCCAGTGAAATGGGAAGTCACGCAGCTGTTTTCAGCAGGTGAGCAAGTGCTATGGTTATTTGCACACTTATGTAACACAGGCTATGAGAGTTTTTGTTCATTGCATTCACAACTACTTTGTGAGCTCTGATGAGCCTGGGGCAGCAGCATGGAGACTAACTCCAATTTTTAAGGGAGCAGAAATGCGTCCAGTGAACAAGATGTAAACGTAAGGAGAGGACACCCACAGGGCAGCCTTTATTCAAAGAGAAAAGTAGTGGTCAACAGTGGGGCTCTCCATTTTTACCTACTCTTGAAGGAAATTGTCAATGAGATGAAATCATTGCCATGGAGTGTGTGTGTGTGTGTGTGTTTAACAATAGTTTGAAGAAACAGGCTTTGAAACTACGTTTTATTAACATCAAAATACATTGTCAGCTGATGGGAAAGTTATCCACATAAATTTTCACGGAGGTAAAACCTTATTCATGTTATTGATAAAGACAGTACAGATGATTCTCTGATATCAAGTGGTTTAAGGGAATAATTTCTGGGCTAGCCTGAATCTGTCATCTTCAACTGAATGATCACCATTTTTATTGTAGAGAATATAATATTAGTATTTATTCCAGATCCCAGACTCCAATACACAAATAACAGGCTCTGAGATTGACTCTTT
>NW_006289416.1:11266732-11268626 GCF_000327345.1 Myotis davidii | reverse complement strand
CCCAGTCCTTGACTATTTTCTCCTCTACTCAGAGAAAGAAATCAATGAGGGCTTATTGGGAATATTTATAAGGCACGTCCTAATGCTGCCACAGAACATGACGAAATACTTTCTGGAGCTAAATCAATCAAAGAGAGGATTAGGAATCTATTTGCTGCAATGTCTTAAATTTATGTAATTCAAACTTCTGGCTCTTGAGTAGGAAAGATCTTCGACGTAGTCTCTCTCCAGTCCTCTAAGTGATTTGTAGTCAGAACTTTTTCATAATTCCTGAAGCCATGAGCAAGCCAGAGGTATAGAACCAGCTGGCAATCCTAAACACTGGCTGTTTTGGCAGAAGACCATGGATGTTGTGTTTGTTAGAAGTAGATGAACCTATTACCCTGTGCGTCAGGCAACCTACTGAGCAAGGTGTCATCCTTTGACAGGAAAGAGGAATCACTTCACATTTATTGCTGATTTTATTTTTTAAAAATTGTTATGACTTAAAAAAAGAAATTTTACTAAAGTCGGTGCCCCTCCTCTGTACCCCAAACCCATTAATGGTATGTGGATGCCAGCATTTGAGAAGCATCATGTAGATTCTCTACCTGGTTTCCAAATGGTGAACATGAAAATAGCAAAACTGCCATTCATCTTTTTTTAAAAAAATGTATATTTTTTATTGATTTCAGAGAGGAAGGGAGAGGGAGAGATAGAGAGATAGAAACATTAATGATGGGAAAGAATCATTGATCGGTTGCCTTCTGCACGCCCCCTACTAGGGATCGAGCTGGCAAACCGGGTACGTGCCCTTGACTGGAATCGAACCTGGGACCCTTCAGTCTGTCGGCGGATGCTCTATCCTTTGAGCCGAACCAGCCAGTGGATAGAGCATCCACCTGCAATTGAAAGGTTGACAGTTCAATTCCTAGTCAGAGCACATACGTGGATTGCTGGTTCAATCCCCATTTGGGGCACGTATGGAAGGCAACAGATTGAAGTTTCTCTCTCATATTGATGTGTCTCTCTCTCTCTCTCTCTCTCTCTCTCTCTCTCTCTCTCTCTCTTTTTCTCTCTCTCTCTTCATCTCCCTAAGCATGTCCTTGGGTGAGGATGAAAAACATAAATAAAAAACTTAAAAATTAAAAAGACCAGACAGTACCAGAGCAAGAAAATTATAGCTCTCCCAGGTCTTTCCTCCTCAGCCCGACTTCCCAGAGTTATTCCAGATACTTCCAGAGAGATGCTGTTCTAAACAATCATGTACATCTGTTTTTTAAACACAAAATGATATTCTTTATTCTGCACATTTTCCCAATGAACAGTGTCTCAGAAACCTTTTCATATTAGTGTGTCTTAATGCTATCCCCATTCCAAATGTCAGTAAAGAATTCTAATGTATATATGTACCAAGATTTTCATTTTGGCCTCTTCTGGTGGACATTTGGGTTGTTTCCAGTTTTTTTTTTTGTTTTTTTTTTTTTTTGCTATTACATCTTATGATGCCATGACTATCCTTGTATCAGTGTGAATCATAAATGCCTAGTTATATGTGGGCATATTTGTAAGGTTGATTATAATAAATATGGCCAAGTTATAGAAGTTTATTTTTTCCCAACTGTATACTTAGAGAGGCCATTTGCCCATATCTGCTTTAATACACAGGATTACAAAATGTTTTTATTTTTATCAATTGGATAGTTGTTAGATTAACAGTGTATCTTATTTGCATATCATTAATTGTTAGTGAGGTGGAGCATATTTACAAATGCTTAAAGACAATCTGCATTTCTTTTCTCTGAAAATTGCTCATGTGTGTCTCATCTGGTGGCTGGAATTTTTCTTTCTGATTTGCAGCAGCACTTTTTAATTAGTAAGGACTTTAGCCTTTTCATATATGTTAGAACTTTCC
>NW_006289416.1:11263550-11265564 GCF_000327345.1 Myotis davidii | reverse complement strand
ATATATATATATATCACATTTTCTTTATTCATTTGTCTGTCATGGACACTTGGGTTATTTCCATAGCTTGGCTACTGTGAATAATGCTGCAGTGAGTATGGGAGTGAATCCAGGATTTGTGAAAGCGACTTCTTTTGTTTTACTCCAGATAATGTTCTCTCCCTTGTCCCAGAAGCCTGCCTGCCCCCCCCCCTCCGGTGTTTCCCAGAGGTCTGCCTCCACCTCCTTCAGGGCTCTGCCCTGTCTTGTCCCAGAAGAGCCCCTTGTCCTCCTTCCTCAGCCTCCTGCTGGCCTCTGGACCAAAGAATCTGGCCTGGCCCTCCCCTGGGATTCTCAGGCGGGAACCTGTTAAGCCTAGCACAGTGTTATGCTTATTTTCTTTCCTGAAATTATTGAATACACAACCAGAGGCTCGTGTGCTGCACAGACTGTGTGCTTTGTCACCCCTTATGATTAAAGAGCACATGCCCCTTGACTCAGGACAACTTTCTATAGTCATCGCCAGGAAGCTTAGTGCAGCACTGCATTCTGGCCCTATGGTTTATTCTGCAGCTTTTGAAAAAGTAGGCACTTACTGAATGTATATAATATTCGAGGTTTCAAAGGTCGGCCACTTGAGCCCATGCCGTGGGTGAGCTCACAGTTCCAGCGGAGATGATACAAGCTGAGAGATTGCAGTACAAGTGGTTCGTGCCACCGCAGAGTGGCTATGAGAACACCGAGGAAGTACACTGAGAAGGAGGGTGCAGGTGATGTGACTTTGACCTGAAGTGGACATATGAAGTTAGGTGGAGCATATTTACAAATGCTTAAAGACAATCTGCATTTCTTTTCTCTGAAAATTGCTCATGTGTGTCTCATCTGGTGGCTGGAATTTTTCTTTCTGATTTGCAGCAGCACTTTTTAATTAGTAAGGACTTTAGCCTTTTCATATATGTTGCAAGAACTTTCCCAGTTTGTCACTAGTGTTTTGACATTTGGGTAATAGTGTTTCACACAGTGAATACTTGTTATGTTATGTAGTCAAATCACACAATTTTATCTATATGATTTATAATTTCTGTTTTATACTCAACAGACCTTCTGGTATGTTGTTTAAATAGCCATCAGCAAAGATTTGGTGAATTTCTCTGTCTTCCTGATCCTCCTGTTGCGGTTCACAGGGTGTGAGTCTCAAGAATTTATTTCTCTATTTTTAATTAACATTTACTTTTTTGTTCTCTCTCAAAAATCACCTCTTTTCCTAAACGAACAGTTTCTTAATTTGCGAATTTTGTTCACATTTTTTTTTAGGTTTTTAAAATTTATTTTTTAAGATATCATTGACATATAATACTAGTTTCAGGTATACAACATAATGATTCGATATGTTTATACTAGTGGCCTGGTGCACGGATTCATGCACATTGAAAGGAAATTAATTAGAAGAAATATTTTAATATCGCTATTCGCCCTTTCTCTATAATAGAAGTGTCAACCAAATTCACGATCCACAGTGACAGATGGAAACACATGCATGCAACTGGCGCCAGCGAGAGCTTTATATGTATCATACTTGTGCAAGTCAACGTTTATTTTTAAATTGCCAGTGTGCGTCATATGTACTGGTTGGTTGGATGGTCGAATGGATGTATGGTCGGTCACTTAGCCTTTTATATCTATAGTTATTGCAAAATGATCACCATAATGTGTCCTTAACACCCATCACCACACAGTTACAATATTTTTTTCTTGTGATGATCTTTTAAGGTCTATTCTCTTAGCAACTTTCAAATATATAGTATAATACAGTATTATTAACTACAGTCACTATGCTGTACATTACATCCCATGACTTATTTGTTTTACAACTGAAAGCTTATACTGTTTCCCCCCTTCACCATTTCACCCAGTCCTGCCTCTAGCAAACTGTTCACTGCATACAGTATTTGTCTTCTCTTTCTGATTTATTTCATGTAGCATAATGCTCTCCTTATTGGCACAAATGGCAAGATTCCCTTCTTTTTATGGTTGT
>NW_006289416.1:11256690-11263276 GCF_000327345.1 Myotis davidii | reverse complement strand
CACAGGCTTGTGTGCTGCACAGACTGTGTGCTTTGTCACCCCTTATGATTAAAGAGCACATGCCCCTTGACTCAGGACAACTTTCTATAGTCATCGCCAGGAAGCTTAGTGCAGCACTGCATTCTGGCCCTATGGTTTATTCTGCAGCTTTTGAAAAAGTAGGCACTTACTGAATGTATATAATATTCGAGGTTTCAAAGGTCGGCCACTTGAGCCCATGCCGTGGGTGAGCTCACAGTTCCAGCGGAGATGATACAAGCTGAGAGATTGCAGTACAAGTGGTTCGTGCCACCGCAGAGTGGCTATGAGAACACCGAGGAAGTACACTGAGAAGGAGGGTGCAGGTGATGTGACTTTGACCTGAAGTGGACATATGAAGTCGAATTCTTTAAATATGTCCTATTTTTTTTTTTGCAGTGGATATTTCTTTGTGCATGAGGCCTGTTTTATTGAGTAAAGGCAAACCTTTGTGTAGTAAAGGAATTGCAGCAATGAAGACAGACTTTCTGGAATTAGAACTCTAATACCAAAAAAATCTTAGTAGGTTTTGTCTTTATACTGTAACTTTAACACTCTGGGTCTTTAATGCAGTGTTTAATAAATTGGCCAGCAGAGGGCGCTGCCCACTGACAGTGCCTCCACACAGGCTGTTCAAGGTATCAGCATTTCAGGTGTGTTTGCAAGCGCTTTGCTACTGTTTCAGATGAAAATACATGCCAGAAATTAAAAGGACTGTGCAAGAAGGAACCAGATAAATCGTATAATTTTTTCTTATTTGTGAACAAAGAGAAAAAAATGTATGTCTGTGTATCCACGTCTATATGATTATGAATGTACCTATATGTTTAGAGAAGGTGATATGAATCATTAATTTTCTGATAAATAGCACTGCTTCTAAATTCACTTGACAATGATTTTTATTCCGTTATGTGATTTAATTCTCAATCTTACACTAAAGATGAAAGACTAATTCCTAATCCTATATAATAAAAGCCCAGTGATCGAATGGCACAATAACCAGAACAACCAGTCAACCAGTCGCTATGATGTGCACTGACCACCAGGGGACAAATGCTCAATGTAGGAGCTGCTTCCTGGTGGTCAGTGTGCTCCCACAGTGCTAGTGCGGCTTGGCTGACTGGCGTGAGCAGCTGCTCCCACAGTGGGCGTGTCCACAGCTGCTCGGCTGACTGGGATGAGTGGAGCTCCCACAGTAGGCCGATCCCTGCAGGCCATGCCCCCCACCAGTGCATGAATCCCATTCCCCGGGCCTCTAGTATATTATATTATTGTAAACATTGAGGTGGATATTGCTTGAGTAGTAGCATATTGTTTGAATAGTAGCAAAATAGTGTGGCTCTGCAAAAAATTCTTTTCTTATCTGTTTGCAAATATATTTTAATTTGTTCCCCCCCGCTATGAATCTGTGGATTCTAAAACATTTTTAAGAGTATAATTTCTTTCCCTCCATCTTCTGCTGAAAACGTTTTAAAGGCATTATGTTTTTGCACTTGGTGGCACTTGGCAACCTGGAAAGCCCTTTGCTACCAAGGCTGGCACTTTAAGTCAATGCACGCATTTGAGTTTTTCATTTAAATTGCAAGTTAAACTGGCCCCATGAATGCCACTGCCCTGATTTGCTGAAGCTCGTCTATTTGATGTAAATATGGATTTCATCACATGTGCAGACTGAAGACAGCCTCCAGGCACCAAGGCCTGAGTCATAAACACTGTCGAGAACCTACTTCAAATTTTCTCATCTTAGGAGAGCATTCATATTTCCAAAGACATAAGCTCTATGGTCTGATGATTTCTTACTAATTTATCAAGATATGTTTAATGACAGTTTATAGCAAGTCCTTACCCTGATAGCTGTTGTGTGGAATCAAAACCCTTCTGATGCTTTAATCCACACTCAGTGTCATTACTAATTTTACTGAGGTTTATGGCTTGGCACAATAGAAGTTTTAACCAGATAAATATTTTATGCTTTACTCCCCCCCGCCCCCAATAAAAAAAGATATTGCCAAACTCAGACCATTAAATATTACTGGGGAACCTTTTAAGGGAAATACTTCTAATTTGGAATAATGCTAAGTAGCAGTTATGCAGTGTGTGTTGAGATTTTGATAAAAATTAAACTACTACTTTAGACCAAATCATGATTTGTCTTAAATTGGGAGCAAATGACAGCCTCAGAGGTGTTACAGCAAGAGGTCTGAAGATTAGCTTTGAGTCATTCATTGGCTTTAGCCCCTTTGCCCTGAACGGCTGCTGGGGTGCCTGTGGCACTCTTTGGCATGCATCTTTGTGCAGACACAATCCTTCCGTACTGCTAGGTGGTTGGCATCTTAAGTTCATTTTGGATTGGTGAGGCTACTGGAATAGAATTACTTGGGGCTGGTTCATTATGTAGAGGTCAGATATTGGTACAGGCTCCACTGGGAAGAGTAATGACAGCCTCGGGGGTGTCATAGCAGAGGGTCTGAAGATTAGCTTTGAGTCATTGAATTTGTACAATCCTTTATTTAAAGTGATCATTGCTTGTAAATTATTGTTACCTTAAGAAAACCCTTCTCTCTTTGTCCAGATCAACAATGACTGGTAATGGATTCGGTTTAGTGGGTCATTGCTTCGTAATTACCTGTGAATGTGCAGCTCAGGCCTGATCTATTTTATCCTGGGGAGTGAATACTGTGGACTGGACGCCTAGGCCAGTGGTCGGCAAACTGCGGCCCCTTGAGTGTGGCTCTTCCACAAAATACCACGTGTGGGCGCGCACTTACAGTGCGATTGAAACTTCGTGGCCACACTCAAGGGGCCAAAGAGCTGTATGTGGCTCGCGAGCTGCAGTTTGCCGACCACTGGTCTAGGCGTCCAGTCCTCTTTGTCTAAATAACATTAGTGCCCCTAACACAGCAAGAATTCAAGGATTCCACCCTCCCCAAAGCAGGGTGAATCTTTCCTCCTTTGATAGCATTTATGTGGCATTCCCTAGGGAAAAGATGCTTAGAGTGTTTTGAGGACCTAGGTTCTGGAATATAAAAGACTCTAGCCTACCAATAACAAATTTTGTAGATTTAGGCAAACAATTTAACTTCACCACCTCAGTTTCACCATCTGTAAAATGGGCATAGTAACAGGCTGCTGTGAGGATTAAGTGCCAATATGTATGTAAAACATTGAGCAGTCATTACTGGTTAATTGTTAACATCAGAATTGGTGCTCAAACTGGACTTTCCTATATACTTTTAAAAATTTAAATTAATATTCTTTTTTTAGAACAGTTTTAGGTTTACAGAAAAATTGAACAAATAGTACAGATATTTCCCAGATACTCTTTTACATTACACAGAGTTCTCCTATCATCAACAAACATCTCCCATTGGGATGGCCCATTTGTTACAATGGATGAGCCAATATTGATACGTTATCATGAACTAAAGTCTATGGCAGGGGTCCTCAAACTATAGCCTGCGGGCCACATGCAAATACAAATATTGTGTTTGTTCCCGTTTTGTTTTTTTACTTCAAAATAAGGTATGTGCAGTGTGCATAGGAATTTGTTCATAGTTTTTTTTTATACTATAGTCCGGCCCTCCAACGGTCTAAGGGACAGTGAACTGGCCCCCTGTTCAAAAAGTTTGAGGACCCCTGGTCTGTGGTTTACCTTAAGGTTCACCCTGGCTGTTGTACATTCTGTGAGTTTTGATGAATGCATAATGTCATGTATCCACCGTTATAGCATCATACAAAAGGGTTTCGGGGCCATAAACGTCCTCTGTGCTCACATCTTCATCCCTCCCTCCCCCAACCCCAGGTAACCACTGATCTTTCTACTATCTCCATAGTTCTGCCTTTTTCACCTTTTCCAGAATATCAAGTAGTTGGAATCTTAGCGGATGTAGCCTTTTCAGACTGGCTCCTTTCACTTAGTAATTTGTATTTAAGGGTCCTCCATGCCATTCTGTGGCCCTACAGCTTCTTTCTTTTTATTTGTGAACTAGAGGCCTGGATTTGTGCACTGGTGGGGTCCCTCAGCCTGGCATGTACTCTCTCTAATCCGGGACCCCTCAGGGGATGTTGTAGTGCGCGAAAGGCAGGTGGCTGGGGAGGAGCCCGAGCCAATGTAGCCTTTTCAGACTGGCTCCTTTCACTTAGTAATTTGTATTTAAGGGTCCTCCATGCCATTCTGTGGCCCTACAGCTCCTCTTTTTTTTATTTGTGGCTGCTCGGTAGCACTGCTGTGGAGGCGGGAGAGGCTCGTGCCACCGCAGCTGTGCTTGCCAGCTGTGAGCCTGGCATCTGGCTTCCATTGGTCAGCTGAGCAGTGCTCCTGCTGTGGGAGTGCATTGACCACCAGGAGGCAGCTCCTGCGTTGAGCTTCTGCCCCCTGGTAGTCAGTGCGCATCATAGTGACCGGTTGACTGGCCGTTCAGTCGTTCAGTCGCTTAGGCTTTTATATCTTCCCTCTATATAAAAGTCTAATATACAAAGTGCCCCTGCAGGAGTTCGACCAGGAGACCGTGAGTTCTGTCACTTGCTATGACGTGCACTGACCACCAGGGGGGCAGCGTGGAATGAAGGAAGGCCCCAGCTGGCAGCCGGCAGCTGGGGAAGGGAGGCCCCAGCCAGCAGCCGGAAGGCCCCAATCGGCCCTGATCGCCGGCCAGGCCTAGGGACCCTACCCATGCATGAATTTCATGCACTGGGCCTCTTGTATATATATATATAGATAATATTCCATTGTGTGGCTGTTTCACACTGTTTATCCATCCATCTCCTGTTTCCTATAGAATCTTAACTGCTTCTTTTGCTGTGTCGCCCACGACTATGAGCCAGAGAAGAACAGTACCACACAACACGGGATCCTTGGGATCTGGGACAGTGCTTGCTAAATAGCAGGTCTGCAGTACGTGTTTGTTTAAATACGAGGAGTAGAAAGAAAGGACTAAGTCAGCTTTGGTAGGATTCACTGTGGTAGGTGCTGCTGTGAATGGATTTTAGTCATTCACCTGTTTTCTTGGGAACCCAGAGGGTTTGGTGGTCTTGGGAACAGACCCCGTGCTGTTGAGTCTGCACGGACCCCAGGACATGGGTCAGCTGGACATATTTCCAGACGTTTCCAGTGTTGGGAGGACCCCTGACCTCCCTGGAAGATGGCTTGGTGGTGATTGTCACACCTCTGCTCAGAGAAGATTGAGTGTGGTTGGGGGTTATGGAGACAAACTGGCATGTGATGTGATAAATTACAGTTCCCTGGGGATCCCTATAAATACATCTCTAAACCCTGGAGTGTCTAGGCTGAAAGTGTCGCGGTAAAGCATTCATTATTTAATGGCTGTGGCAGAAGTTTTAGAATGTTCATAGTTAAGGTAAGGTAGACATAATTTATGTTGTAGGTGGGAAGTTGCTATTAACATCAACATTATGCACATGAAAGAAGAGAAAGGAAGAGTAGATGAGTATAGATATATACTCATTCTTATTGTCAATTATGAAATGTGTCATTTTAATCACCTCCTTGTTCCCCTGTTGGTGAGGGACAGAGTCCCTCCCTAGGGAGTGGGGATGGCTGAATGCACAGCACCAGGCTGTGGACAGATGGTGTGGACAGAGGCTTAGCAGTCATTGCCCAGAGGAGACATGCATGCTGCCAGACCACCTGGGGTGCACTCAGGGGCGGGGAGCCGATGGGGTGGGGGGACCAATGGGATGTAGAAGGCAGGCTTTGTAGTAACACGAGGGGAGGTGGTCCCTGGTTTCCATGGGAGGAATGTGATTGGCTTGTTTGAACAATGTCACAGACTGGCTAGAAATGGAAACACAGGTGGAATAAGCCGCAGCTGTACCTGGTCCATGTAAGGGACATTTGCAAGGGGTTCTTTTCTTTTGGGGCAGAGTAGAGATGGGAAGTTGAGGTTAGACTCTTGGTTTCACTGGATGTCAAGCCAGCACATAATACTGAGTGTTTTTCAAAAATCTTTATTGTAAGTTTCACTGGATGTCAAGCCAGCACATAATACTGTTTTTCAAAAATCTTTATTGTAAAGACTATTACAGATGTCCCTCTTTTTTCCCCCCATTGCCTCCCTCCACCCAGTTCCTGCCTCGCCTTAGGCCTTCACCACCCTATTGTCTGTGCCCATAGATGATGGATCCTCGCCTTAGGCCTTCACCACCCTATTGTCTGTATGCATATATGCTGGGGTTCTTGTCCCAGCATCAAGAAGGGTGCGTAGATGACATAGGGATCCAGAGACTAATAAAGAATCCGGAGATGAAATGTAATTTTGGAAGTCATTTGGGGGTCAGAGGAGCTTAGCTAAAGGAGCTAGGATCCAAGATCATAAGTCTAAGGTCTTAGGTTCTCTCCATCCCCAGGACCCCATGCTTTTTATTAACACAATTTGTCCTGAGGCAAGGCAGGGATATACACTTCAAAGGGTCAGGGTTTGGTACAGAGTCCATTGTCAGAATGGGGGAATTAGCCTACGGCTGTTTAGGTGTTTGGCCAGTAGGAGGCAATAACATGTAGATTAAGATGTCTTTTAGCTATCAGGCAGCAAGCAATAATCCCTTTTCA
>NW_006289416.1:11251871-11256567 GCF_000327345.1 Myotis davidii | reverse complement strand
ACTCCCTTCTGGACTGCAGTTTCTGTTGAGAAATCAGCTGACAGTCATATAGACACACCCTTGTAGGTAAATAACTGCTTTTCTCTTGCTGTTTTTAAGATTCTCTTTGTTGTTATCCCTTAGCATTTTGATTATGATGTGCCTTGGTGTGGGCCTCTTTGGGTTCCTCTGGTTTGGGACTCTGTGCTTCCTGGACTTGTAAGTCTATTTCTTTCACCAGGTAGGGGAAGTTTTCTGTCATTATTCCTTCAAATAGGTTTTCAATATCTAGCTCTTTCTCTTCTTCTGGCACCCCTATAATGCAAATGTTGGTATGCTTGAAGTTGTTCCCAGGCTCCTTACACTATCTCATATTTTTGGATTCTTTTTTCTTTTTGCTCTTCTGGTTGGGTGTTTTTTGCTTTCTCATATTCCTGTATATTATTTTTTATTTCAGTCAGTGTATGCTTAATTTCTGATTGGTCCTTTTCCATTTTTTTTGGAGATTTGCAGAAGATTCTTGAGTAACCTTATAACTGTGGTTTTGAACTCTATATCCGTAGTTTGCTTTCTTCCATTTCTTTCATTTGTGACTTATTTCTTATTTCATTTTGGCTGCTTCCCTGTTTGTTTCTATGTATTGGGTAGAGCTGCTATGTCTCCTTGAGTTGGTAGAGTGGCCTTATGTAGGAGGTGTCTTATAGGGCCCAGTGGCTCATCCTCCCCAGTCACCTGAACTGTGAGCTCTAGGTGCACCCCTTTGTAGTCTGTGAGCATAGTCTTGTTGTAGTTGAGACTTGATGGCTGTTGGTGTCACCTGGAGGAATTGACCTCCAGGCCAATTGACTATAAGGATCAGCTGCGACTACAGTGGGAGGGCTGCTGTGCAAGAGACCCCCCTATGGAGCAGGACTTGTTTCAGTGGGGCTTTGGTGCTCACTGAGTCTGCCCCTTGAGTGTGTTGCTTATGGATGTGAAGAGTTGTAATCTGGTATGGTCTCACACTGACCACTGGGTACACTGGCTCTTAGGTCTCCAGGGAGGTGTAAAGTCAGTCACAGCCTAGAACTACTCAGCAGGAGCTCCAGAGAGATCTGCAGTTTCCTCCTCTTTGAATTGGGTTTGAAAGTGCCCAGATGAGACCCAAGCTGTGAAGCAAGGCAGGCTGGTGCCAGTGCTGGGTCTTGGGCCTTTTATTGATAGATTTGGGGCTTCCTGACCCAGCTGCAGCTTACTTGACAGGTTTTTAGTTTGGGAAAGGACAGGCCATTCATATGCAAAAGCCACTGCACACAGCTTGGGTGGGGTTGTAAATTGGATGAGGCGGGTCTTAGGGAATCACCAGGGTGGAGCAAACAAATGGCTGCCAGCCCTGCAACTGAGGAGGTCCCAGCATAGGAACAATGATCCCTGTGAGCACCTCCATCGGGGAGAAAGCTGCTCCCGAGTTTCTGCCCCAGTGCCAGGTCCTCCTTGTATGTGTCCATGTTCCCCAAAGCCTCTCCCTGGTGCTGGAGCTCAGAGGAAGCAGAACCTTGTAAGTTCAATTCGTGGTGCCAGCCTTTTAAGAGGAATAAGCAACATCCATAAGCAACACACTCGTGGTGCCAGCCTCTTAAAAGGCTGGCAGCCTCTGTGTCACTGAGCCCCAATCTGCACTGGTTTTTACAGCCTGTAGTTCTTACTGCCCATGGGGACTTCTTTTCCAGCTCTTGGACCCTGGGCTAGGGATCTAGTGTGGGGCTTGGACTCCTTGCTCCTCTGGGTGGCCTCCACAGATTCAATTCGTGGTGCCAGCCTTTTAAGAGGAATAGCAGTGACACAGCAGCCTCTGTGTCACTGAGCCCCAATCTGCACTGGTTTTTACAGCCTGTAGTTCTTACTGCCCATGGGGACTTCTTTTCCAGCTCTTGGACCCTGGGCTAGGGATCTAGTGTGGGGCTTGGACTCCTTGCTCCTCTGGGTGGCCTCCACAGAGACGATCTCCCTCCCGATTAAAAAAGCAGCACATGTAGGTGCTGGACCAGCCTGTTCTGCTCCTCAGCACCTCCTACTCTGTGCTTTTGTCCTTACTTCTCTAATTGTAGGACTTCCATCAGCCTGCTTTCCAGCGGTTCTGTGTGTTGGTTGTTCTGTATTTTAGTTGTAATTTTGATGTGGTTGTGGGAGGCGGTGAGTAAAGGCATTTACTCATGCTGCAGGCTTCATGCTATTACTGAGTCTTTTAAAAAAATGTTTTTTATTGATTTTAGAGAGAAAGGAAGAAAGAGGGAGAGAGAGAGAGATAGAAACATTGATCAGCTGTCTCCTGTATGCCCTCCATGAGGATTAAACCTGCAACCTGGGCATGTTCCCAGATCCAGAATCAAACCTGTGACCTCTTGGTGCATGGGACAACACTCAACAACTGGGCCACACCTGCCAGGGCCCTGAGTCTTAATTTTCTCTTCTGCCACATGTGTGTTGGTTAGAAGTGATAAAGGGAGAGTGGCAGGCCTGTGACAGTTAATTAAAATAATTAAATCGCCAGCTAGTCTAACAAGCTTACCATTTCCCCTTTACACATGGTCACTCATGTTTCAGGTTTGGCTCCATCCTGTTCTCTGAATCACTTTCTCTGAGGGTCATACAGAGAATTCATAAAAGGCACAAGCCTCATGTACTAGAGCAAATGAAGAGAGAAGTACCAAAGAGACACCAAACACCTGTTGAGGATGATTCCTGAACTGACTGTTTAGTGGACCGGATGTGAAATCAAAGTTCAGTTTTATACCGGGGTGCTGAACACCCACATGTGAAAGCAGGTGCGTGCGCCTGGCCAACGAAGCACGGAGTGGCTTCTGCCTGCAGACGTGGGATTGTCCTTTATTTTTAATAACGTTTTGTCTTTTGGTGGGATGTTCCATATACCAACAGATATCCTTTAAAGGCACACACACAGCACAAGGTTTACATGTCATTGGCAGGTAGAGAAGGTTGGTTATGTCATTCATTGGACATCGGGTGGCTAATTTGCTCTGTCAGGTTGAAGGGTGGGCACTGTTGATTGGAAGTGACATTTATCGTGCGAGTGCATTTTAGATTAGCATGGGGTCGCCAACCTCTACATCTTTTTTTTTTTCAACCTGTACATCTTGATGTCAACTTTAATGTTTATTCTTAGGCATTGCTGTATTATTTCACAGATACACCTAGAGAGATATGGGTGGCAATGCTGGGTCTGAGTTCTCAGGTTTTGCTAAAGGGTGTTACTTTCTAGATTTTTCTTTACAGAAGCTCTGGCTCCCAAACTGGGGTACTTGTTCCTAATGCTTGACTCCACTGAGGGCTTCTCTGTTCACTGAGAATAAATAGTAAAGCCCCTGGCTTGTTTCTGTCTTTGCTGGGGGGCGGGTGTTGTGCGTGGGGAGGTCTGGTGGAGGAGACACAGGGAAGGAGAGGCCAGCTCTCCTATGTGGGAATCGCAGGTGCTTCCCCAGGGTCCAGGCTGCTGTTAGGAGTTTTGTGGCTCTTCCCAGGCCTGACTTGGCCTCATGGTGAGGGCAAGGGTTTTAGCCCAGTATGGGCAAAGGCGAGACCGTGGCCAATTGTTAGAGTCCTGATGAGAGTTAATGCACTGAACAGGGATTTATTCTAGCTCGAGAGTCATTAAAAACGAGTGCCATGCTGAGCTGTTTTATCTTGGCTGTGGATTTGGGAAAAGCCTCTGAGTGAAAGCATCTAAGAAAGTCTATGAATAGCTCGAAAGTCCCTTCATATTCATAATAGTTTTGCTGTAGCAAAGAATTTCCAATGTCCAGCAGTAATCAGCGACCCACAGTCAGCCCCTGGGGTGGGAACTATTCCTCCAGGTGACCTCTCAGGCACGTGTCCCACCTGGGAGAGCAGAAAATGAGAATGTTTTATGTCAGGAAATGAAATCTGTCCCAGGCAGATCAGCCGAGGGTGGCTGATGACAAGCGTTATCGGTGCTTGCTGTCAGTAATAATACTGTAAGTGTGTAGTTGGATGGCGGAGCTGCGATGTGCGTCAGTATCTCCATAATAGACTTTTCTCCAGATGTGAGTATCCAGAGATGTGCTTGGCAGATAATTGGCTCAGTTTTATGAGCTTTATTGTTATCTTGGTGATGTGATGGTGCCTGAGATCTCAGTCTCAGCAGAGCTGTTGCAACTGGGATTGCCTAAGGCTATAGATTGCTAACTGTAATTATTCAGCCACTGTTGCATCGGCAAGTGACTTCAGAAACATGGATATTCCAATCCTGGCTCTGTAATGTTTGGTGGCGATTGCCGCTTGAATAAATTAAATACTATATTTATACTGGTATCACGTGAGTGGTCTTCTAAGAAATAGCCCTGCTAATGGAGAGAAAGCGTGTCACATTAAAGATCAGATGTGTTACTTTGAAGATATCTGAGACAAGAGAAGAATCATTTGACAAGAATTTAATGAGCCTTTTTTGGGTGTCGCATTAGGTTACTGGGGGCATGCAATAACTGAAACCCCACTTTCTGATTTCACAGGCTTTAATGAAATTACTGAAATAACACATGTGAACAAAGAAGCATGTGATCCATGTAAAATAAACCTCATGTAAACAAAGAGTGTTAGTTTAGGAAATTAGAAATCAATGTACAGATTCTATACTATTTTATTTATTTAATAAATCTTTATTGTTCAGATTATTACAGTTGTTCCTCTTTTCCTCCCCTCT
>NW_006289416.1:11235338-11250976 GCF_000327345.1 Myotis davidii | reverse complement strand
TTTTTTCTTTTTTTTTTTTTGGTGCCCTTGACTGTGATCAAACCTGGGACCCTTCAGCCCGCAGGCCGACGCTCTATCCACTGAGCCAAACCGGCCTCGGCAATGCTTAATTTCTAATTGTTCTTTTTTCATATCCTTGAGGGTCTCACTAACTTTCTCAGAGGTTTCTAGAAGATTCTTGAGTAACCCTGTAATGGTGATTTTGAACTCTATATCCAGTAGTTTGCTTTCCTCCATTTCTTTTGTTTGTGACATGTTTCTTTGTCTCTACATTTTGGCTGCTTCCCTGTGTTGATAGAGTGGCTTTGTGTGCTAGCTGTCCTATAGTGCCCAGTGACTCAGCCTCCCTAATTACCTGAGGTGGACACTCTTGGTGCACTCCTTTGTGGGCTGTGTGCACAGTCTTGTTGTAGTTAAGCCTTGATTGCAGTTGGTATCACTGGGAGGAATTGACTTCCAGGCCAATTGGCTGTGAGTACCAGTTGTGTCTACAATGGGGGAACTGCTGTGCTGGAGACAGCCTTATGGGGAAGATTTTGCTTCAATGGGGCTTTGCTGCTCACTGAGTCTGCCCCCTGAGTGTGTCTCTTATGGATATGAAGAGTTGTAATCTGGTATGGTCTCACTTTGACCACTGGGTACACTGGCTCTTGGATCTCCAAGGAGGTGTAAAGTCAGCTACTGCCTGAGGCCACCCAGCAGGAGCTACAGAGATATGTAGATTTCTCCTCTTTCTTTGGGGTTTGGAAGTGCCCAGATGGGCCCAGCTTTGAAGCAATGCAGGCTGCTGTTGAGCCTTTGGCCTTCTTTTGGAAGCTCTGGGGCTCTCTGTCCCAGCTGCAGTTTGTTAGGTTTTAGATTGCAAAAGGCCAGGCCATTCATATGCAAAAGCCTCTGCGCACAGCTTGGGTGGGGTTGTAAATTGGGTGGGGCAGGGTCTCTGGGAATCACCAGGGCGGAGCAAACAGCAATGGCTGCTCATCAGCCCTTCCCTGATGAGGCCCCTGGGTCTCTGTGTCCCGTAGCCCCATCAGGAACAATGATCACTGCAAGCACCTCTGAGAGAAAGCCATCCTCATGCTCTGGCCCAATGCCAGATGGTCCAGTTTCTCCTGTATGAGTCTGGGTCCCCAGAGTTTCACCTGGAACTGGAGTTCAGAGCAGTCGGGAGCTTGTATCTCCCTTCTGATTGCAAAAGACAACAGCGTACCCAGCTGCCAGTCCCTTTTCCGTGTGCCTCTGTACCTCTGCACTTCCACACCTCTGCACCTCCTACCGGTCTCAATGTGCTTTTCTCTTTCCTTCTAGTTGCTGAACTTCCACTCAGTCAGCCTTCCCGTGCTTCTGGATGATATCCGTTTTGTCTTTTAGTTGTAGTTTTGATGTGGTTGTGTGAGGCAGCAAGTTCAGGTGTTTACCTATGCTGCCATCTTGGTTGATCCTACAGGTTCTATTTTAAATCCTGGGGTTCTCCAGAGGGAGCCAAACTTTGGCAAATGAATCCAGCACGGGGGTATCCAACCCGTTGAAACCTCGCCTTCCAATTACCTGCGTGTCTCAGCTGGATAGATAATGGGGGAGCACCTGCTGGGGGTAGAGATGGAGGCTCAAATATGCCCAACACATTAAAATATTCATTAGGGTTTTTGTAATTTGAAATCTCTCTGCTCTCCTAATAGGATTGCTAGATTGAGCAGGTGAAAATACAGGACACCTGTTATAACTGAATTTCAGATCACCAACAATAATTTTTTTCACTTTTAATAGACTAATTTTTCTAAAGAGCAGTTGTAGGATCACAGAAAAATGAAGCAGAAAGTATAGAGATTTTCTATAGACCCTGCCCTCACTCATGCACAGCCTTCCCATTAGCACCATCCCCCACAGAGAGAGACGTGCATTTTTCATAATCAGTGAGCCTACATTGACTTTATTATCACCCCAAATTCGTAGTTTACCTGAATGTTCACTCTTGGTGTTGCACATTCTGTGGGTTTTGACAGAAGTACAACATGGATCCAAAATTTTGGGATCATCCAGTGTATTTCACTGTCTTAACTCTCCCTATTTGTCTTCCCCCAAACCAACCCCTGGCTACCATTGATCTTTTTATTGTCTCCATAGTTTTGCCTTTTCCAGAATGCCATATAGTTGGAATCTTATAGTATGTAGCCTTTTCAGATTGGCTGCTTTCACTTAGCAATGTGAAAGTAAGGTTCTTTCATGTCTTTTCCTGGCTTGATAGCTCTTTTCTTTTCATGATTGAATAATATTCCATTGTTTGAATACACCACAGTCTATTTACCTGCTCACCCACAGAAGGGAATCTCGGTTCTTCAAGTTCTGACCGGTATGAACAAAGCTGCTATAAGCCTCCATGTGCAGGTTTTGTGTGGTCCTGTTTCTAATTGCTTTGGTTAAGTATCAATAATGGGATGCTATGGTAAGAGTTCGTTTAGTTTTGTAGAAATAGTGTTGTTTTCATATAAGTGTGTTCCCAGTGTGTTAATGATCATGCATTCTGATGATCAAACACCTGAGGATCACATGAAATCAAGTGGATCTTATTCACGAAGTCTGTCTGTCTGCTGTAAGAAAAATGGCACGGCCTGCGGGACTTAAACAACAGACTTGTACTTCTCATAGCTCTGGAGGCTGGAAACCCAAGATCCAGGCACCTGCAGATTCCATGTCTGGTGAGGATTTGCCTGCTGGTTCCTGGCTGTCTTCTTGCCATGACCTCACCTGGGGGAAGGAGCAAGAGAGAGTTCTCCATGGGAATGAATATGGATGTATCTTAAGTAGTGACTTGCACTTCTATGAACACATATATCTTAATTTTTATATTGTATTCCTTCAAGACCTGAAAGGGAATAATTTGAAAATGGCATTTAATATGCTGGGAGCTGCCATGGAAGATTTGAGGTGGACTTAATTTGATTTATTTTAATAAATGGCCCAGTCACTTCCCAAAGGCCCCATCTCCCAATACCATCACACTGAGGACTAGGTTTTAACATATGAGTTTTTTTTTTTGGCGGGGGGGCACAAATATCCATTTCATAGCAACACAGAGATACAATACAGAAAGACTAGGAAAACACTGTTATGGACCTGGGTTCAATTTGATACAACAGCCATTGGTTGGAGTCCTACTGTGTGTCAGGTACAGGGACTTGTTATTGGATCAACACGAGTGAATAAATGTCCTTCTCTGTAAGGCATTTAGAGGGGCAATGGATGACTTACCAATAATTTTAATGAACTGATCAAAGGCAATTTCAATTTTATGTAAAGTTTGCCTATAATTTCATTATAAATGTCTGCTTATATTAGGCTTTTCAATGGTAATGAATGTGGATGCTGAATTGACATTTCAGTAGTAATAATGATCACCGAACTGGGCATTGCATTAATGCCAGGAAAGAATCGGCTATGCCAGAAAGAAGCCACGGATGTGTCTAACCCTAAACATAAGTTAGAAGAGACTGCTTCTTAATGCTTCATGATCTTATTTTATCAACAAAATTGAAAGTACATTATGTAGTGACTTGTATTTCTATGAACATATATATCTTAATTTTTATATTGTGTTCCTTTAAGACCTGAAAGGGAATAATTTAAAAATGGTATTTAATATGCCATGGGCTGCCATGAAGATTTGAGGTGGACTTAATTTGATTTATTTTAATACATCTTTCATCTTTAATTTTTATTATAAAAAATATCTCAGAACTTTCTGCTCTTCCAAAAGAGGAGAAAGAGGAATTTTCAGAACTTGGAACTACAGAAATACACACACTTGCATTCACCTTTGTTACGAAATTTCAAACAGATAGCTTTGTTGCAAATAAATCTTCTAAAATGAGAACAGCTAAAAAAAATTGCCAATGGATGTGAACCAAATGTTTTTCTAACAGGTAGCTAAACCTGGATTACATAAATCAAATATAATGATGGCTTTCAAATTCCCATTTTCTCCAGGTCCATTTCATTTTATGGTTCTGCTGTCAGGGATCTTTGGTGGCACCTAGACCTCTCTCTCTCTCTCTCACTCTCTCTCGCTCTCTCTCCCCCCTCACCCCTTTTTTCTGTATTCCTTTCATTTCATAACTGCTTTCTTCTTTAATTTGAACTTGAATCACAGTCAGTCATCCTTGTCATCTGTTCTTTCCTTTTTCTCCTTTTAGTTTTGCTTTTAGTTCTTTCAATTCTGCCTCTTAGTTCTAAACTATTTTATGCACAAATAGCTTTTATCCCAAGTTCTGAGAACTTTTCTAACTTAAAGGTTTTCTTTACTTTAGAACCGGATCCAAAATGTATCTAGTGGAATGGGATCACTGGATTAAAAAGTCTGTGATTAAATATGTTCAGTTTGATTTGTGAAAATGTTATTCACAAATAACATTTGTGAGGGAGAAATTTAGTCTGTTTTGGTTAGTTAATGGTTTTTTTGCTGGTTTATTTTTTAAAATCTTTATTGTTGAAAATATTACATATGTCCCCTTTTTCTCCCACTGAACCCTTATAGCCCACCTGTGCTGCCCCCCTCACCCTAGGCCTTCGCCATCCTATTGTCTGTGTCCATGGATTATGCATATATGTATACAAGTTCTTTGTTTGAGCTCTTCCCACCCACCCACCCTCGTCACGAAGTTTCAATCACACTGTACATGCGCGTCCGCACGTGTATTCTGTGGAAGAGCCACACTCGAGGGGCCAAAGAGCCACATGTGGCTCACGAGCCGCAGTTTCCCGACCACGGGTCTATTCCATGTTTCTGTGTATCTGGATCTATTTTGTTTAACATTTTATTTTGTTCATTAGATTCCACATATGAGTAAGATCATGTGATACTTGTCTTTCTCTAACTGGCTTATTTCACTGAGCTTAATACTCTCTAGGTCCCTCCATGCTGTCTCAAAGGGTAAGAGAGCCTTTTTTTTTTTTTTTTTACTGCTGCATAGTATTCCATGGCGTAGATGTACCATAGCTTCTTTATCCACTCATTTACTGTTGGGCACTTGGGCTGTTTCCGGATCTTAGCTATTGTAAATTGTTTTGCTGGTGTATTTTGTTTGGATGTGGTGTTAAGGAACATCAGAGAAGTAAATATTGTCATGCTTCTGATGCTGTATATGCATTTATTTAGAATTTTAATCAACTTCTGATACGTTTCAGAAGCTTTCTGATATGTGACGCTTTCCTTCTACCTAGATGACACACTTGCCCTTTCCATCATCCTCTTTGTTACTTAGCCAATTTCTCTATTCTTCGAGCTTCAGCCCAGGTACATGTACTCCAGGAGGTGTCGTTGGTTCCTGCCTGCTGGTCCCATGCCAGGCTCACCCTCCCTTGGCCTGGAAGAGCCTCCCGCTCTGCTGTGTGGTGGGCACGCTGCTCACACTGCCCATACCCACCTTGCACCTCCGTATAAGGTTCACATGCCTTCTCCATAATACCAAAAGTTCCTTGAAGGCAATGCAACATCATATCCTATTTATCTTTAGACCCTAGCATCACACCTGAAGAGTGTAGTCATTTGACTGACTCATTTTTTATATTAATTGCTAATATGGCGCTAATGGCCTAGGATGTAGGTGTTTAATATCCAAGAGTGTTTGTGGTGCTATTCTCTTAATTATGAAAGGTTGAGAAAAAGGACTTACCTTTCTTGTTTTTAATATACACTTGGAGCCAATAAAACTATGGATAAAATACCTGGCCAGGTAACTCAGTTGGTTAGAGCATCATTCCGATACACCAAGGTTGTGGGTTAGATCCCGGGTCAGGGCACATACCAGAATTAACTAATGAATGCATAAATAAATGGAACAACAAATTAATGCCTCTCTCTCACCCCTCCTCTCTCTAAAATCAATCAATCAATCAAAATGTGGATAAATACCAGAAATTCATAACCGATACATTATTTTTCATCTATGTATTTACCAAAAAAGATTGAGCTTTTATCAAGACAGCTTCCTTGGTCTATGCACTTTGTCTGGCTTGGAGTTAGAATACTCAAAGTGTATTTTGTGTCTGAGTGAGGCTGTGCTTGGCAAGTATGGCATTGGCCTGAGAGGCGGCTGCAGTTTCAGAGCGTGGCAGGATGGTATCATCCCTGCACCAGGGCTTCGCATGTCTGTGATGTGCATGTCAGCTGAGAGAGCACATGCGGATAAACCATCCTCTTTGTGAGAGCAGGGAAGAGGCGAACCATGGAGTGTTTTCTTTACCATGACACACGCAGAGACCAATCCGATAGCAGAACAGCCAGGGAGTCACATGTCTTTCCAGGGAGAGGCAGGAAAGGAAGACCCAGAGCCTTGGATCATCATGATAAATGCTGTGGGAGGGTTACATGTCATGGCCCGAGGACATGTTTCTAAGCCCTGTCAGTCAGTGGGTCTCTGACTTATTTTATTTTATTTATTTATTTTTTTAATTTTTTTTTATTAGTGGGAAATATCTTTTTTTTCTCTGACTTATTTTATGTCTGTCACTCTGGGAGACTGTTTTACATGAGAGATTGTCTAGGTCAGCACTGTCCACTAGAGCCTGGGCTGCGGAGGCCAAGTGAAGGGAACAGCTTGGAGCCTGTAGACAGAGCTTTAGGACAGGGGCCTGCTAGAGGGAGGGACAGCTGTCAGACATTGTGCCTCCACCTCAGCCCATCTCAGGGCAGCACAGGGTCCTCCTCCTCCGGCCTGACGGGGCATCTGGAAGCCTGTCCTGGGTCACTGCACGTCATGATCCTCCCCAAAAGATAGCGACTGCATGATGCCCCCTTGCCATCATCTTGGGAGGAGATGGAGTGGACCAGGCCCAAACCTCTCTGGACCCCTGAGGACACACCGGACTCTTGGATACATAGGTGAATTTTTGGCAGGTGTTATGCTATAGGACAGGGACAGCGCACTTTTCTGAACCGAGATATGCGTTCATTTTCTGGGGCTGCCTTAACAAAATTCTGCAGATTAGGGCAGCGATCGCCAACCTTTCGGACCTCACAGACCACCAGTGGTCCACGGACCACTGGTTGGCGACCGCTGGACTAGGGGACTTGAACACCATTTGTTTCTCCCCAGTTCTGGAGGCTGGAAGTTCAAGATCAAGGTGCCCACCGGTTCAGTTCCTGTGAGGCTTCTCTCCTGGGCTTGCAGACGCCACCTTCTCGCCGTGTCCTCACCTTTCTAGGGCTTTCTCATGTGCCCATGCATGTCCCTCGTGTCTCTGTGTGTCCAGATCTCCTCTTATAAGACCACAGTGATGTTGGGGCAGAGCCTATTCTAACAGCCTTGTTTAACTTAATCACCCCTGTATAATGGCCTTTCTCCAAATACAGTCACATTCTGAAGTACTGGGGGTTAGGGCTTCAGCATATGACTTTTTGGAGAATACAGTTGAGTCTATAGCAGGAAAGATAACAAATATTTCAAGCTTTTGCAGCCACTCATCACTGTCTTCGTAGTGTGAAGGCTGCCTCGGGCAGGAGGAAAATGCATGAGCGTGGCTCTGTTCCAATAAAGCTTTATTTATGGACACTGGAATTTAAATTTCATACTGTTTCACACATCAGAAATATTTTTTCTTTTCATTTTTTCCAACCCTTTAAAAATGTAAAATCCGTTCTCCGCTTGAATGCTGCCTGAGAGCCGGCGGTGGGCCCGCTGGGGCCTTGGGTTGTCACTTGCTGAGCCCGGGAGTAGGAGGGACGTCCGCAGTGCTGTCGGATGCAGCCCTGAGGGGTGCAGCCGGTCCTCACAGTTTCTCTCCAGAGTCGCTGGGACTTGTGTGGGAAGCTGGTGTCCTGACAGGTATATTCACAGAGGACTCAGCCTGCTATGAAGACGTTTTGCTCTTGGCTGAGATACCTTTGGACACGGTAAATAGAGCCATCATCCCCATGAGAGCGCTGACAAAGCCCCCCCTGCCTAGTGCCACAGTGGGAACATATGTCACACACGTTCCAGTGGGTGCGGGTGAATGACCTCTGGTAAGTGCCCATCTGAGCACGTCTCTTCAGGGTGTGGGGACACAGGTGTTGCATGCAGTTTTAACATCCTCTCCCAGTGGGGCACATTTTTTGAGGGAGTTACTCATAAGTTCTATAGTTTTAAAAATTGTATGGCTCTTATGAATGGAATTTTTTTGTTGTATTGTTCAGTTGTTTAGTATAAGTATAGAGGCAAGTTATTGATCTTTTTTCTCTGTTCATTTTGTACTCAATTATTTTTTGTGGTTCCTGTCTTACTCATGTTATTTTCCTTCAGAGCCTAAATGTTTCCCTGCCTCTTCTCTCTCTCACTTCTCCTTCCAGGGTCAGCTGAAACCCTAGCTTCCCTCCTAAAAGTCTTCCTGAAAACTCCTTTCCCTTCTCTCCAAAAAGACATTCAGCCCCCTGACACAATTAAGCTATTCCACACGATCTTTGTTGTTTCATAAATGGTTTGTTTTCTTTCCAGATTATAAACTGCATGGTGACCGTGACCAGATTTCAGAATTATTCTCTTTACACAAATAATTTAGTGATGCAATCATGAGTGTCAGTAAACAGTCCATCTAGTACCCACTCCTATATACATAAAGCTGGTGTTATTTTAGCATGTTAACTATCACATTAGCTGGTCATTATAATTCTAAAAATATTTATAAAGAATGCGTGCTTTCAGAAGAATCTGCCTTTTCCAGGTTTTGCTTCATCCATCAATGATAAGAGCTAATTATTCCCCAGAGTAGATAGTCGCTTCTCTGGAAAGAATTTGAAATGCAAGCAAAATTTGGAGAAGGCAGCCTTCTGATCACCCGGCACAGAATGACCAAGAGTCCTGGCTTGGAAGTTGTTCAGTTCCACATGCAGTTTCACTGGCGGTTTCCCAGGTGGAATGTACCCTGGGGCATTTGTCATCGTAAGCAGACAACGCTTATGAGCCTGGGGCCCAGGAGGTCAGCCGTGGTGCGCGCTACTGCCCATTACTGTTATTGATATTGACCCTGGAACCGAATTCGGGATCCTGTTTCCTTCATTTAATAATGTTTACATTGTGGAATACGCGGGCCATAAAGTTTCTCGGCCATTGTTACCCTATTCAGGGAAGCCTGCTTTCCCTGGAAATACAGTGGCTGCGTGGGTACCTGTGTGACCTCCGTGGCCCCTCTCCTCACCCTGCCCCTCAGCCCCACACCCCAGTCAGGTTCCGGGAGCCAATCTGTTGGCCCACGTCACCTGCTCAGCCACCGCTGCAGGAACCTGGGTGTTAGCTCAGCTTCATATTACACTGGGAGGATTAATTAAAAGTCCAAACCTGTAACGAATCTGGGAGAGTCTAAAATGCTTCCGTGCAGGCTCAGTGGAGGGGAAGTTGCACCAAGTCCTCGGCTCTAAAACGGTGGAGTCAGAAATCACACCTCACACACAACTGTAGGTGATGCGGCCTCTTTATTTTTTCGTTGTGGGGATTATGACTGTCCCATTTCGGTTAACGGGCGGGAGAGATATATAATTAAATCCTTCAACTTATGATGCATGTGCATATGTAAATGTATCATCTTAAACAAGGTTCGTGCCCGAATTTTTATAGTTTGGAAGCTCTTTCCTTAGTATGAGCATAAACTCATAGCAAGACCCCTGGGAGTGGGTTAGACTAAGGGCCAGAAGAAGCATCCTGGAAGGAACTTGTCATGTCCTTCCCCGAAGTCTTAAAAAATAGGGGAGGTTGTCATTGGTCCAGAAAGAGGAAAATGAAATAAAAATCTCCTGATTACGTCTCCCAACCCTATGCTAATGATTAGGGAACTGTCACTTAGGCAATCTCTATAGATATATCCCCAAAGCAGTTGTGGGGGCTGTGGGTAATCAAAGTATTTTGCATAATATTTTCATTTTAGAATCTGATTCTGGTGTGAATTTTATGTCCTTGCCTGACAGGCACACAGGAGCTCGGGCCTGAAATTTGCATATTCTCGAATGCTCATGCTGGGCCTCGTAACGGAGATTTACAAGCATTTCCTTTTCACGAGGCAGCCAGAAGTATATGCCCCTGGAAGTTTACTTTTGGGCGGGGGGAGCAGGGGAGATCCTACAGGGCACATGATGAGAAGGCCTAACAGTTTTCTTCAGCTGCCACGCCACACAAGGACGTTTGCATCCCAGTCAAGGTGGATGGAAACCTGCACAAATGCATGAGCCCAGCCTTGGGCCAGAACCCCTGTGTCCGCAGACCCCTGCACTGAGTTCCATGCGCCTGTGCCGAGTAACTCTTCCTCTTAATGGTCACAGTGTGTTTGTTTGAAGATGGTTCGACCACAGTGGCATTCGGCTTGTTCTCTGCTAGCCCTGCCCGGGGGCTGCTCCAGCGGGGACCTCAAGGAGAGATGGAGACATGGGGATGCGGACACAGTCCCCAGTGGGTGGCGTGACCAAGGCGGGCGTGCAGGAAGGAGAGCAGGTCCTACACTGGGAACTCTCCATCTCCGCGCATTCAAGCAGGTGCGGAAACACCGGGATCCACGTCCCCGACAGGGACAGTCCCCGCAGGCTCTCACTGACTTCCGAGCCGGCAGAGGAAAGAAAGGGGACAGCCAGTGCTGTCCATCAGTCAGGGAGACGTTCCAGATGCAGGGGGCCTCCCTCCTGCTGCTTGAAGCCGGTGCCGAGCTTTGCCAGGGCCCTGCTGTGGAGGTTTTGTTACAGCCCAGAGGAGAGCCCCGTGCTTCTCTGGGATCAGAAGGAAACTGCCCGTGAGGGACACAGAGCTCTCTCTGGGTTTCCATCACAGACCTGGCCAGCCGCGTCTTCTCCGCTCAGCCCTGTGACTGCTTTTCCCGGAGACCAGAACGGCTCTGATCGGTCCTCAGTGGCAATGCCAAACTCCTTTGATTTTCCTCACCCACATGTCCCCGTGGGAGCTGCGGGAACCTGAGGAAGAACCCACGCTGTCCCTATTAGACATAAAATACCCCTGCTGCCTTGTACTGAGTGTACCATGTGAGAGCCAGCGGCGATGCTCACTGAAGCAGATGATGGGATTATACCATCCTGGGGGTGTCCTCTCTGTACGGGACTGTCAGGACCTCTGTTAGTGTCACGGCTTATCTGTCTGTGTTCTCCCAGCGCCTCGCACACAGCAAGCCCTCGGATAAAAAGGCAGTAATTATTTGATGTTAAGGACAAAGCACCCCTAAGTGTGATTTGAACAGAACATAGGTAGCAAAACTTAGAAGTTAAAGCCTTATGCTGTTAGGAATAATAAAATAGAAAATAAAGTGAACATTTTAGGTTTGGCATCCTACATAAAGGTTATGTTTTACCAGGGTTTTTGAAAGTTAAGTTGGCTATTATAAACACAGATGCCCTAAGAAAGAACAAGGCTATTTCTTCAGAGCTTCCTCTAGTAAGTGGGTGGGCCGCCGTCACATGGGTTTGGCAGAGACTCAGAGGCAGGCAGGAGAGTGGGAAGCTGTATCATGACAAAAGGGAGGCTCCAGGTGTGCCTGCTGCAGGCGTGGGGAAGCTGCAGGTGTGCTGACTAGGAGGGGGCATCCTTTTTGATTGGTTTGAGGGGCCTGTTGACTTTCTCCTGGTGATCCTAAGTTGGATGTGGGGACATAAACTAGTTATTAGTTATTATTCACATCCTGGCTGCTTAGGGCCAATTGTTTGGCTCTCTGGATTGGTTGCTAGAGACAATGGTTTGACTTCCTCCAAGTCTGACTTTGCACATAGTAGGTTAGTTTCCTGGCCTGGTTACTGAAGGCAATGGGTTGGGTTCCTGGACTTGTTGCTGCAAAATGTGGGTCAGAGTTCAAGTTTGACCTTTGGTCTTGCCGTTGTCCTAGAGTTTTGAGACTCTGAGAGCAGTGATGAGAATCAAAATGTTTGAAAATGTACAGAAAAGCCTTCACATTGTGAGTAAACTCAGGCACACATTTCTCTATATACAATGAAGATTTTCCTGCTCACAGTGCTCTGAAACACTTTCAAAATAGAGTGATTCTGACCTTAATTTTTAGGAACTCTCTAGGCCATAATTAGACATGTTCAACTGAGAGATAATTTTCCAAAGTGACAGTGGCAGAGCCCAATTTATTTTCTTTGCAATTAGAACAAATGTGATTCCTTAGGACAACAATGCTGATAAATTGTTCTGGAGAAAAATGGGAGGGGGGATGAGGGGGGAGAAAACATTCCGGAAAGAAAAGTTGGGAGAAGTGCAGGCGCCCAGAGGTTCCTGCAAAAGGAATGAATGCCTCCCAGATCAGGCGTGCCGTCAGCCACTCGCAAAGTAGAATTACAGGATCCCAGTGGAAGTCCTGGCTGTCTGAAGAAGGATTACAAGACCCGCAGTGATCAGATTAAAAAGTGTGGAACAAGAAAATAGCTTGAAATCTGAGGCAAATCCTAAACAGATACTCTATCGAGGAAAATGCTACAATGATACATGCTTTGTAGGAAGTACAGGTTGAGTCTGGTAGTTTGAAGGTTGAGTCAATCTCATTATGAGAGAGAGGGAGGGAGAGAGGAAGAGAGAGAGAGAGTTGTTGTTCCTCTTACTTACGCATTCATTGATTGATTCTCCCATGTGCCTGACTGGGCATGGCACCCACAGCCTTTGCGTATTGGAACAGTGCTCTAACCAACTGAGCTACCAGGCCAGATGCCATGGTTTTAAGAAGAAATTCTTGCCATTAAAACCTGTGGCCCATCTGCTTTGTTTGGATTGACTTTGCCTGGTGTGTGGCGACTCTTCGTGAATAGTGCCTGGGAAGCCTGGGCTGTGTGCCCTTCACATGTTCCCACTGCATTTATTTACACTTTTCTCCGCATCATAAAGATCTTACACCTTCTTTCCCCAAACACAAGCCTGGCTACTACCTCTTTTAGAGTACCTGCTATATGCCAGCGACACTGCTTTCTGTACATTATGGGTTCATTTTATGTTTGTCATTCAGATGCAGTTTTCTGTAGCAGCCATTTAGCTGTGTACTATCTCCAGTGTCAATTTCAATGTTCTTTTCCATTTTGAAATTCATCTACAATTCTCCCTTATTCTATTCACCTTCCGTCCTGTTGGCTATTCTCAATAGCGCCTCTTGCTTATTTTCTCCCTTTAACTTTGCACTCTTAGTTCATGAAGAAAGTGCATGCTCGAGTCCTTTTTTTTTTTCTATTGTGGTGAAATACACAAAACATAATCATTTAAAAATGCCCACCTAGGTTTTGTGAAGTCACCCAATTGTTTAAATGCTAAATAAGACCCAAGCAAAGCTAAACATAAAAATTACTATGTTTACCCAAGACTATCTGACCCATAGGCTGAAGGGACAGCTGCCAAGTGTTAAGCAAGAGTGTTGTTACCCACTTTGGGATGAGGAGTTTTTCTCTTAGCCTCAGTGCCTTGATGTGGTGTTCAATTTCTTTTACCACTATTTCATGTAATTTCAACAGTAAAAACAACAGAAAATGTCAAACATTTCTTCTTAAACCCATGAAAAAATATCCTTGTTGATCTCAGAACAAGTAAATAACATAAAATAATTGATAAGAGAAGCTTTATACTTGGGCTAAATGAGACATTCTGGTACTTTTCAATATTCTTATCTCTCCCAGTAATGGATTTCATGTCTAAAATGACTTGGATTCTGGCCTTGTCTGTGTACACCTGTGAATTTTCACCCTCGTCATGTGATTTTTCTGCTTTATCAGCAAGTGTGAAAGTCAAAGTGATCTGTATACCTACGCCCACTTTTCAAATGTCTTCCTCTTCACATGAACAAGGTAGCCAAGTCTAGAGATGAGCCCACGTCTTGCTCCTGGGTTACACCTAGGGTGTTTCTGCTTTACGAGCAAACAGAGCCGCAAAGAGCGCCGTTCTGCTTTTCACAGGAAAGTTCGAGGGTTTCCCTCTGTCCCCGCGGCTGGCCGTGTTGGCGCCTGGATACGTCTGCCCAGGCTGCCATTGCAGAATGCCACAGGCTGGGGGCAACAGCAGACACTTCTTTTCTCACAGTTCTGGAGGCAGGAAGTCCAGGTTCAAGGTCCAGCAGGGTCAATTGGTTTCTGATGAGCAGCCCCCTTCTCTTCCTGGCTTGCATAAGGCCATCTCCTCCCTTTAATGTTAGGTGCCGTCCCCCTGTGCATGCTGAGATGGCGGGTCTCTCTTCCTCTTCTTATAAGGACCCCGGTTCTATTGGATTAGGGGCCCACCTTGTGACCTCATTTAACCTTAATTACCTCTTGAAAGGCTCCATCTCCACATGCAGTCACATTGGGGGTTAGGGCTTCACCCCAGGAATATTGTGGGGATATAAATCAGTCCATAACAGTTCCTCTTCAGGGAACTTAATCTTCCTCTGCAGTGCAGTGTAGCGTGGGAAGACCCACATAATCTGATATAGAAATTGTA
The DNA here is from genome assembly GCF_000327345.1 of Myotis davidii. Taxonomy (NCBI): domain Eukaryota; kingdom Metazoa; phylum Chordata; class Mammalia; order Chiroptera; family Vespertilionidae; genus Myotis; species Myotis davidii. Next base: position 11,236,568 of record NW_006289416.1, on the reverse strand, counting down.
TGCTGGGATCACATAAATGATGCCATAAATAGCACAGGTGCAGAAATTGGATATATTCTTACTTTTCCTTCTTCATACCGATAAGAGAAACTTTTGAGTTTACTTGCTCTGAAAACTTTTAAAATGACTTCTCAGGGCAGCCCCATTTGGTGCATGATGAATGATGAGGGACTTGACCCGTGTTCTATGTGTGCGGCTAAAGCATACATGACATTGACTGACGGGGATTGCATGTCTTCTGTGAAATAAAAAGTAGAATGCAATTCACTCTCTCCTCTTTTCAGAGACCATTTAATATATTTAATACATAAGATTGCATCTAGTTTACTAAAATTGTGTAATAACAGATTATACCTTTTCCTTTCTTGGCCTGTGGCAAAATGAGAGGCAAACCACTCAGAGGCCCGTAGGCCCGAGAGAGGTGGGTGTGGTGGTAACTAACCAGACAGTTAGTCCTGCTGCTTCCTGAGATGAATGTTGTGGAAATGCTAAGAGGCCCGAACAATATTTTCCTCCAAGGCTGCAGGGTTTGGCAGCTATTTTTGTCCATTGCTTTCTTTTCCAATAATATGTTCTGTATAGACCTTTCCTTTTCTCACAAAAGGTATGTTTGTAGCTAAATGGCATCATGTGTGACAGAGGTCAGGGGTGACGGCATGCAGGCTCTTTCTTCACACTGATAGGTCCTTGGTATCTCAGGGATCCAGGGAGTGCGTCCCCGTGGATGCTTATTGTGCTGAAGGTCCATGTGCACATGACAGATGGTTTCTTTTTTTTTCTGGAGTACTTCCTGCCTCCAGACCTCTGAGGAAATGAGGATATGTTTTTATTAACTTTAGAAGGAGAGGAAGGAGAGAGAGAGAGAGAGAGAGAGAGAGAGAGAGGAGAGAAAACATTGATGTGAGAGAGAAACATCGATGGGTTACCTCCCGTACACACCTTAACCAGGGATGGGACCTGCAGCCTAGGAATGTGCCCTGATCAGAATCAAACCTGGAACTTTTTGGTGCCTGGGACAATGCTCCAAAAAACAGAGTCACCTGGCCAGGGCGACAGATGGCTTCTTTAATAGATGTGCCGGGGTCCGACCCCAGCGGGTCCAGGGGTCCCCAAAGGTGTGGATGGAGTCGGCGATGTAAGATGAATCCTCTTCCTACAAGTCTAGGCTTCAAGTATTTGTCTCCTGTGACCCTCCAAAGTCACCTTGTCTTGTATTATTCCTTTAGGATG
>NW_006289416.1:11227334-11235086 GCF_000327345.1 Myotis davidii | reverse complement strand
TGTAAGCTCATTTTCTTTTTCACAGTTTTTTTTTTTTTTTTTTTTTAGCCTTGTAACGTGTCCAAATTCTTTCTTTCTTCACTCGGTAACTACATAATCAGGAAAAGGAGGGCCATTATACTTGGAGGTGTTGCTAGGCACTTCTCTAGGTTATGCAAAAGTTGGCCGGGTAGTGGCCATTTTTTTCTGGGATTTGGTACAACCAATGTTTCTCAATACTTTATCGGACTGTTATTTGTTGGGACCTTGAATGTGTGAAGCTAATTATTGGGGGGGGGGTAGGGGTAGGGGGAGTGGATCAATTTACATTAGGAACCCCATAATCTTTAGGAAGGTAAGATACCACATTCTCCCTAGCCCAGCTGGGAGAGCTAGCCATGTGGTTTATGATAGCATTGGTTGGGGTTTGGTGCCAGGGAAGGGAATGAAATCTCTTGAAATATAATTTCCTTGAGAAAAGTAGGAGTCTAACCTTGTGACCCAGACTCGGGGCGTGGGTCTAAGAGTTCAAGGAGTAAAATGGTTCAGATACAATAGATGTAGGCAGGTTGTCTCAATTCAGCAACCTCAGCACAGTGATTGAGCTGCGAGGAACACTAGCCGAATGTGAGAGTGCAAAGCCAAACTTCCACGTGGCTTGTCCTGGATCTTGTCCTTTCTGGAGGGCATCCTGGCACCAGTGGAAAAGCATCTTCCATCAGATGGGATAGGATCACTCATGGCAGCCACTCTGTGGGGCAGAGGTAATACCGGCAGCGTTCAGATCACTGGGGACCGGATCCCTATATTGGTGCTGGCACACAGGACTGAGACCTGGAGGACTGGATCTAGGCAGTTTGTGTGAGAGGAGGGGCGGGTCCTGTGAGGATGATGGGAGTTCCTGTTAGGCAGTGGGGACTTATTTGTTTGGAGAGGCAAAGAGAGAAAGAAGGAGAGAGGGAGAGAAGAGAGAGGAGAGAGAGGACGAAACTCATCCGTTAAACTTTCTTAGTAAAATACGACTTTCTAGTTTCATAGACGGTGATTGTGCAGCAAAGAGTATTTCAAGTCAGGGTATGTGGTGATGTGATGATATAATATTATCAACTCTTAGCCTATTTTTAAAAATTGGTATTTCCTGCCTCTTTATCTTTCTCCATTCAGGCTGCCACGAATTCATTCTATATTTATTTACTGCCTACTGAATAGTGGTGCCACAGAAATGTAAAGGGAAAGAAATTCTTAGCTTTTGAGTTTCAAAATAGAACTGGTAGTCCATAGCAGAAGTAATAGCCTTGAGAAAACACTTTGAGACCTGAGGGGGAGGGAGAGAGGTTTCGGAGAATAAAATACAGTTGCAGTCTACTCAGTGTCACACATTAAAGGGAAAACCAGGTCTGAGAAAGGTAGTACTTGGACACCCTTACATTCCAAGGAATGAACATCAGAAAGCTCAGAACTCAAGACTGAATCCGGGTTTTGGCTGAGGTATCCATTCCACCAAGGCTGTGTTGACCAGGGCTTATTTTTTGGGGAGTGGGGATGGTAAAATGCATTCCAAGGCAAATCAAGGAATTTTTCAGTCCCCTCCCCCTTGTTGAAAAGTTGTACTTTTTATGGATGCAGACAGTAGATTGGTGGTTGTCAGAGGTCGAGGTGGTGGGGTGGTGGTGGGCAAAATGGGCGAAAAGGGTTAGAAAGTACAAACTTCCACCTAGAAAATGAATATGTCCTGGGGATGTAGTATACAGCATGGTGACTATAGTGAACAATATTGTATATTTCACAGTTGCTGAGAGAAAAGGTCTTAAAAGTTCTCATCACAAGAAAGAAGTTCTAACTAGAACTTACTGTGGTGGTCATCTCACAATATATACAAATATTGAATCATTACGTTGTGTACCTGAAACTAATATAATGTTATATGTCAATTAAATCTAAACAGAAAAGAGAAAATGTACTTGAATTTGCATATGTGACAAGCAGTACCCTGGGCTCCTCAGACTTCTGCACATGAGGGGTTTAAAACATCTCCGACCCGGGAGAGGGAGACAGAGTGTCAGGAGAGATTGAGATCATAAGATTTAAATATGAGGGGCTCAACCTTTCATGATGTATTTAGGGTTCTCTGATTGTACCTCAGAATTATGCTAGATAGTGCCAGAAATGCAAGTATGGCTCAAGAATTCTGTTCCTGAATCATTTCAGCATTGTGCCTCAGCAGAAGGATAGAAGTTGAGGCATTTTATGTATAGAAACATAGGGATGGAGAAAGAGTCCTCAGTCTTCCATGGCCATATACAGGAGGGTAAACTGGCTGGTGCAGGCACTAATGTTATCATAATTTCTGCTTAGAAATATATGGAGTGTTTAGTGAAGAAAAGGAGACTGATCACAATATGGATATAAGAAGTCTAGTGAGATAGGATAAATTGTGGCTATTGGAAGGGCACGGCATCAAATATCTGACAGTTCTCTCTGATGATGTCACCCAGCTAATCCCCTTAAATCAGTTCATTACCCTGGGACTTCAAGGGAACGTCCAAGTTCAATTGTAAAGTAAGTGGAAATGTTCACAGCCTACTTTATAGCCTGATAGTCACACCTGTGACAATAGTGTTGAATTTGTGGATGTTCCAGAACTCCTCACACATGTATATCAACAAGTTCTGATTTAAACAGTTGAATGCCATGAGTGCTGAGAGATATATTCATGTGGAGTTCGGAGCTCAAGTTCAGGGGGAAGTCCGTGGGTATCTGAGGAGGCAGATGAGCAGAACTAGCCCAGGTCATCAGATGCTATAGTCAGATGAATTTTATTCTAGCAGGTTGGCTTATAAAATGGGATGACTTGCATATTTAGGAAGGGGTTTGGTGCCAGTTATTCTCACATTCATGGATGTAGCACAACTAGTATTCTGTGTTGTGGGGTGGACTTGACATTGTGCTTTTGTACTTTGATACATCCTGGATAAATCATCTCTTTAAAAAATATGTGTTTATTGGTTTCAGAGAGATGAAGGGAGAGGGAGAGAGAGAAACATCAGTGATGAGAGAGAATAATTGATTGGCTGCCTCCTGCATGCCCCCTACTGGGGATCGAGGCCACAACCTGGCCATCTGCCCTGACTGGGAATCAAACTCTGACTTTCTGGTTCATGGGTTGACGCTCGACCACTGAACCACACCTGTTGGGCTGAATCATCTCTTTGATGTTTCATAGTAGAGACCGTGACTTCAGTATTTACTTGAAGGATATACTCTTCCATTTAAGGTCACAAAAATGTAAGAAAGAAGAACGACGACAATTTTTAAAAAGAGTCACTTGTTACCATGTTAGGAGCTGTCTTTGTTTCCAGATGATGCTGGCAATTTGTAGGTGGGACCACAGTCAGATCCAGTGTTACCTTCATGTTTTTGTGTGACGTTCTCAGACTCACAGTAGCACTGTCGGAAGAACAATCCATTGGAGAAGCTTTGATGTGTTAGCGAAGGCGCTGTCCATAAGCTGTGTGTAGAAACCAAAGTGTAACAATCCCCTTAAGACACGTGTCTGCATCGTTGCATAATAAAGTCACTCTTAGGCAGCGGTTTCTTCTTTGGCTATTTCATTATATCTCTGAGAAATTTAATATTGAGGGCTACATTTTTTATCTCTTTTGGCCCCCCATTGTGAATAACTATCATTTCCTCAACATTGTCCCGAGGTGTGAAAATTGAAGAGGATATTAGACGAGACTGTGTTTGAAAACCGTGGCCCACAAAATGAGTGAAGAGTTGATGAGAATCTGGAAAGTCATGTGAATTGTTTTATTTGGTAAACTGAATATGTTGTCTCAGTGGCTCATAGTAGGCCACACCCTCATCCCCAGACTGGTGTGGGGACTTTACAAACTTTAGCCTAAATGATTCTAAGCCCTACCTTTCAGAGGTTAGGGTTCTGGTGTGACAGTCATAGTTCACAAGACCCATCAGATAGAGCCTAATTGTTAAAACAACAACAACAGCAACAGCCCCTCCCCCAAGAGGTTATTGGTAGCTGCTAACAATTGGAGGTCCATGGTTAGTACAGTTGTGTCCCTTCCTTCCTGTGTGAGTGTTTTGCTATATCCACGGTCCAGTGGGTTTTGGAGGTGAGTGTGATGAACCCATAGGTCTCTCCATCTACCTTGCTGGTAGAAGTCTCTCAAACCCATATGTTGGAGCACAACTTTGTTTTGAATGTGAATATTTATTTTTGTAGCATTCTTTTTCATTGAAGGTTTTTTTCCCCTTGCTTCTCTCAACAAAACCTTTTTAGAGTATTTTTTCAGTAAACAAGTCTTTACCTGACAAAGGAACTAGCTGGCGATACACCTTCACAACCACCGCGATGCCCTGCTGACGTGGGCTGTCCCAGTTTTCCAAATGAGAAGCCTGCTCCTCTCTGCGCAGTCTCTGAGCACCGCCAGCTGTCTTCTCTTTCCAACGCTGCAGAGATGCTTTGAGGCTGCTTCTGTATTTTGTTGGCACCGTTAGCACAGAAGGATGCGAAGACTATAATAGCTGGGAAAGGTCACACAGCCTCCCGTAATTGACGCCAGCAATATAAAATATGGCCTGCTCCGTTTTGTAACAAGGTAGATATTGCTTTCTTGTGGATTTGAAGGGAAACAAATAAAGCAGATTGCCTTTACTATTAAGTCTTCAGGTTAAAAGCTGCAAATCTGTGTGGTAAAGAGTGTCTTTCCTGGCTGTGAATAGTAAATTACCACCCCGTCCTGCTGCCCGGACAATATGCCTCCAGCTTAATGAATGAGAGCCGTGTGCCTCCTCCCGCTGTGTTGTGTAGTGTGAATGCACGCATAAAAAGAGGAATAGCATTGGGGACCCCACCCCAGTCATTTTAGGTCACTTGCCATCAAATATTTGTCAAGTAAAATAATTATGTGGAATTAAAAAAAAAATCAAGACATAAAGGCCAAATAGTTTGTTTTTTATTATCATAAATAAAAATTCCAAATGAATGATAAATAGCCAGAAGTGGCTTTGCAATGCAGCAGTCATTGTTAGTTACGTGCCGGACCCGCCAGAGAGCTCTGGTCTGAGCAAATAGAGTAGGTCTTCTAGTGGAAAAAAAATAAGTTATCTGTTTCTGTTTTGATTGCATTATTTGAAATCAAAGGGCAAGTTAGGCTTAATCTTATTTTACTTTGTGTGGTTTCGGGTTTGTTCCTTTGCTTGAATATGACAGGCATTTAGGAAAACCTTGGAAAAGGACCAGACTCCCTCTTTCCATATTCATCACTAAACCTTTACAAATGAATGTGACAAGACACTCTTCACCAACAATGCCATTACGGGCCACTCCTCCGAGGCGCTCTTGAGAATTCAAACCATTTCCACAAGACAAAAACCACTAAGGAGCCCTTGGGAAACAGGTATCAGGGCTAAATAAAAATTCACCTCTATTTATATGTTAAACCAAGTTTCACAAAAATCACATTTATTCTGAGGAAGGAGATAAGCACCATACTAATGGCTACTGCCATGGTTTACAAAGGGAAGAACAATAAAGAGACTACTTCCCAGGTATTTTAGAGGTAATAGAAATAAACCTCTAAAGAGAAGCATAAAATATTTATTGAGGAGTACACTGTGCTCTCTAGAATTACACAGGGCTGGTGACAGTGATGAAATGTGTTGCGGCTACATAGAGAGATGCTGAGGTTTTAATGTACAAGTTATTGATTACCTGACGAATCCCAACAGTTTGTTTCCTGCAGTTACTTGCAACATGGGGAGAAGTGAAAACAACACATCCGTTTCCTAGGCTCCATTGCATGCAAAATGGAGCATGACGAGTTTCCTTCTCCCATTCATAACTGTGAGAGTTGCCTCGAGAATTAGTCTGTTTGAAACCAGGAGGTATAACTATAGCACACAATTATTGAAAATACTCAGGCTTTCAGTTCCATTTTAAGACTGGCCCCTTTATTTGGTTCTCATCTAAAATCTCAACATGCAGTGGCATCCACTAGGATTTTTTTTTTTCTAATGGCAGCATTAAAGTATATAAAATACAGGAACCTGAATGAAGCAAGTCAGGGAAAAATAGGGGGAAATTGTACACTTTGAAATGATTTGATGGCATTTATAATTTCACTTTTTATGTAGCTGGGCGCTATACAGATTTAAATTAAATTTTAGTTACTCTGAAGCCCACATCTTTTATTTTCTTTATTGCTGAACATCAAGCTTTAATTTTGAATCTACTTACCCCCAAATAAGAAACTGGTTAAGAAGGATCACATTGTAAGGTATAAAAATGTCGAATCACTGTATTATGCACTTGAAATGAATATACGGTAACCAATGTAAGATTATATACCTACTGGAGCTATTCTTAAATAGAAAAATAAACTAAAAAAAAAAAAAGAGAGAGATAGAAACACAGAATCAGGGTGACTGGATGCAAATGAAAACGTGAACAGGAGGGAGAGTTAACAATCTGAAAGCCACTGAAACAACTTTCCTATCAAGTTCTTCCAGCCCACTCTGTCCTATGAGCTGGTGTTTCCATCACATTCCCCAGTGACGACGCCCTATCTTAACTTGTCACCTTCTCACAAGAGTTAAACCTGAAGGAAGGTGCAGCCACCTCAGCACCGTGTTGGTGACTTTTCTTCAGTGCCAGAGGTACTCTCAAAGTTGAATCAGAACATAAAATAAGACCTGAGCAGACATTTCTTGGTAGTGCTGTTGTCTCTTTTAAAAGCTTCACCTTAATGGATGGTGAAGCAAGAAGGTGAAGAGGCATTCAGGAGAGAGAGTTTATGGTTCATGGGCTTTCGATAGCATTGTGTCCCAAATCCATCTAAATGGTGTTTGTCTCCTTGCATTTCTTGAGATAGGAATATCTTTATATATTTTTACAGATCATAACATCTATCTGTATTCATATACAAATAGATTTTAATCAAATCATTTGCGAGTTGTAATATATGAATCACATACTGTACCATATACTTGCAAGTACACCATACAGTAGATAATGGGAAGCCATGCTAATTTTTAGGGTGAAAGCAATGTGAACACTCTTTTGCGATTGACCTGCTAGGAATGGTAGGCTGCCATATGGAGGAGATTTATATAATATTATCCCAGTCCAAAATTTAAAGGCTTGAAATCACAAACACATTTAAGGTGTTTCAAATTGAAATGTAATATTTATCATAGGGGACCATGCTAGAGAAGAGATAATATTTATAAAAAAAAACTTTTATTAATAAAACTTGCAAACATCTATATAATTAGAGGTAATATTTTGACTCCCTAAGTCCCATCACTCAGCTTCAGTGATTATGAGCATATGACTAATCTTGATTTGTCTAAATCCCCAAACACATCCTTCCTGCTTTCCTCCTTCAGGGGATTATTTTGTGGCAAATCTCAGACATCATAGCATTTCCTTCTTAAATGCTTCAGTAGGTATCCCTAAAATCAAAGTTTTTTTTAAAAAATTCTTTATTGATTAAGGTATTACATATGTGTCCTTATCCCCCTATTGCTCCCCCGCCCCAACACCCCCACTCGTGCCCTCACTCCCCTACTGTCTGTGTCCATTGGTTATGCTTATATGCATACATACAAGTCCTTTGGTTGCTCTCTTAATCTAATCTTTCCCCATAATCTGGACCCTTGTTGTATCTGACCTGCCTATTCTTAGCACTGATGAATTCTGAACCAAGCCAGACCCTTGTCCCCAGCAGACACCATGATACTCATATTCAC
>NW_006289416.1:11218838-11226443 GCF_000327345.1 Myotis davidii | reverse complement strand
CTGTCTCAGGATTGCTGCAGCTATTCAGGTGTTTTTATTATTCCAGATGAATTTTTGGAAGGTTTGTTCTAGGTCTGTGAAATATGCCCTTGGTATTTTAATGGGGAATGCATTGAATCTATAGATTGCTTTGGGTACTATGGACATTTTAATGATGTTGATTCTACCAATCCATGAACACGATATGTTCTTCCATCTGTTTATGTCTTCCTCTATCTCTTTTTTCAGTGCCCTATAGTTTTCCATGTATAGGTCTTTTACTCCTTAATAAGTTAAGCTTATTCCTAGGTATCTTAATATTTTTGGTGCGTAAAAGTAAAGTTTTTTTTTTAAACACAAAAATACTATACTATGATCACATCTAAAATGTTGCAACTATTCCTTAATGTCAGGAAACAACCAATCAGTATTCAGATTTTCCCCAATTGCCTTATACATGGTTTTTTGTTTTTGTTTTTGTTTGTTCTTTTTTTAGAGGTTGTTTGTTGGAATCAGGACTAAACAAGTTCACGTCTAGGGGAGCCCCCCCCCCTTTTTTATAACTATAACTCTCAGGAAAGAATATGTCTTTAGGAGCCTAGAAATCCATTTCTACAACTACATCTGATGTTCCTGCCTTACCTTCATGATTTGGTTTTCTTTCTTGAGCACATAATCTTCCTCATAGGCATCTTCCTCTGAAGACTCATCCAGGCCAAGGAACCCTCTGAGGCACCCATTTTCTTTTATGGATCCTACAAAAGAAATGAAACTCTCCAATGTGAAAGTGACCCAAGAGGATGATGACATTTAATTGGGGCACTTAATGTTCACAGAGTGGCCACAACTGCCTCGAATCTGAAGTGTGTTCTTTCATCTGTTTTATCTTGTCAAAAATTTCATGACCTTTTCTTCTCCCACAATCTATACATATATAGTAGAATTTAAAAAGTATTTTTGGCAATCAAGATTTTCTTCTGATCCTTGTGTGAAAAAGGAAACATTTATGATCTTGAAAAAAGCATATGTTAACTTCCTTTGAATTCTTTAGATCAGCTAAAAGATGAATTTGCCATTTTAAGACTATAATATTGAAAAGGTCTGTCTTCAAAGTGAACCCATGCAGGAATACATTTTTTTTTAATCTTAGGGAATTTATATATTTTAAGGGAAACAGCAACCAAATTTGAAAATCAGTATGTACCCAATAGATCAGGCTTTTCAGAGAACCATGTCTCAAAAAAAATAGAGCTTTTGATTTCTTAAAATGATCTCTGAAGTCCCATCTTGAAATACATAAATCAACAAATTGAATTTTAATGGAATATCAAGGGTGCTTTTCATAAGGCTCTTGAAAGAAGCTTTGAAAAATACGAACACAGAGAATTATCAGCTTATTCTAACGGCATTGACTTGACTCCAACATTTTATTTTTAAGTAAGAAAGGATATAACATCAAGGACAGATAGGAAGGCAACTTGTTTAAAATCAGAGCTGGCACATCCCACCTTGTCCCTCTCCACGAACTTTCTCCTCAGCCCGCTGAACCACCTGGGTGAGCTCCAACCATTCAAACCATCTCACACACCACAGCCGCTTCAATAGGGTTGTAGTTGCCTCTTTATAATGGCCATATAACCATTTTATTTTTAATTATAAAACAGAAGATGAGGCCACTATGCTGTGAGACATTTAATAAAATGTTGCTGTTGCGTTCCTCCCACCCATTTAATAATATATTTAAAATATAAAAACAAGTGGGTTTCAGGTACATTAAATCTTTGCCCAGTGATGCTGTGAGACAGTACATTATTATTCCTACAGACATGTAGAGGACTTTTGGGGTTGGGTGAGCAGCTAGGGTTGCATGGTCAGTAGCTGATATCTGCTCCAATATGATGTGTTTGTTTAGGAGTTTGTTCAGCCAAACTCTTCTAATTTAAGCTGACAGACAATCTTTTTTAAGACGGGTTTATCAGATGTAAACTGAAGGACAAAATGCCAAGTGTCAAGGCCAACCATGGTTTTGTTTTACATCTGGTAGAGTTTCCAGAATCAGTCTCTCAACGATTATTTGTAGAATGGGGATAGTTCTTGACCCACAGGAAAGGAAACCCAGAGAACTGCTTGTAACAACACCAAAAATTTTATTTCTCATGTTCAGGGTTTTAGATGAATGCCCATCTGTTCCCACCCCCATTGCCCCATTATTAGGGGAATTTGCAGAAAAACAGTCATTGGTTATTCTACTTTTGGTCAAGCACTCAGACCCTGGGCTCTTTTAAAAAAATATTTTTATTGATTTCAGAGAGGAAGGGAGAGGGAGAGAGAGATATAAACATCAGTGATGAACCCTAGCTGGTTTGGTTCAGTCGATAGAGCATCCACCTGCGGACCAAAGGGTCCCAGGTTTGATTCCAATCAAGGGCATGTACCTTGGTTGCAGGCTCCTCCCTGGCCCGGGCCCTGGTCAGGACTCTTGCAAGAGACAACCAATCTATGTGTTTCTCTCACATCGATGTTTCACTCGGTCTTTCACTCTCTTCCGCTCTCCCTAAAATCAAGGGAAAAATATTCTCGGGGCGAGGATTAAAAAACAAACAAACAAACAAAATCATCAATGATGAGAGAGAATCATTGGTCGGCTGCCTCCTGCATGCCCCCTACTGGGGATTGAGCCTGAAATCTGGGAATATGTTCTGACCGGCAATCGAACTATGACCTCCTGGTTCACAGGTCGATGCTCAACTGAGCTACACTGCCCAGGAATCATGGGCTCTTTTGATAAATATCTGTCTCCAAGAGTCTTGACAGAGTTTCCTGAAGACTGGTCATAATTTGTCTCAATATTTAAATTATTCTCGAATCTGTAATACCTGGGCACATTTGGATAATGTTTTAAACACTATTTCTTTATTATAGAGCTACTTAATAAAATTCCAGAGTGCTCAGATTGGCAGTGGGATTAACAATATGTTTTACTTTCAGTCTTTGAACAAGAGGAACCGGGCTTCCAACGGGCAGTTCCAGAATGCAAATACCAGTTGTAAATTTCTGCTCTTGGGGAAGTCTTTTCATTTTAGTTCTTAGCTGTCACATAGATCTCGGGGGAAGAATAGCCTTTACTGGTCATCCGGTACTTTCCCCTGTCTCAGGGTGAAAGCCTACAAATAAATTGAGGAGGTTTTATACTTAAAAAGACTTTTACAGGCCGACACACTAGAAAACCTTATAGATTTGTTTCTCCTCTGGAATCTTATTGATTATAAACCTATAAAACCTTGAAAATGATCCGTTTTCTAAGATGCTAAGATACAGAAACTATATATTTACATTGGAGGAGTAAAATGGATGTTAAAATTATTGTTTTAAAAAAGTTTCACTGAAGTTATTTTTAAAATTTAAGAATGTCACTAAAGAAATGTAGAGTATAATCTTTAGGTTTGTTGAAAAGCTATTTTAAGAAATTAGATACCCTTGTTGGGTGGCTCAGTTGGTTGGCGCATCGTCCCATACACCAAAAGGTTGGGGGTTTGATTTCTGGTCAGGTTACGTATTTAATACACTGTTGGGGCATATATGGGAGGCAAACAATTGCTGTTTCCTCTCATATCAATATTTCTCTCTCTCTCAAATAAATTAAAAGAATATCCTCAGGTGAGGATAAAAAAAATGAGATAAATGGTAGGAAAAATAATCAAAATTAAATATACTAGAACTTATACAATTGTTTTTATAACTACCAGAGAAGTTCCCATCTGATGTTTTACTCTCTTGATAATTGTCATGCAGAGCGAAGCGTGAATTACAATAACTGCTTCTTTTTTTAAAAATATATTTTATTGATTTTTTACAGAGAGGAAGGGAGAGGGATAGAGAGTTAGAAACATCGATGAGAGAGAAACATTGATCAGCTGCCTCCTGCACACTCCCCACTGGGGGTGTACCTGCAACCAAGGCACATGCCCTTGACTGCAATCGAACCTGGGACTCTTGAGTCCGCAGGCCAATGCTCTATCCACTGAGCCAAACTGGTTAGGGCTGCTTCTTTTTTTTAATAATTGCCTTAAAAAGAGTAAAATTGTGTGCTTCTGTTTTATGACAATTTCAAAATTGTAATATGACTACTACAGTACTTTCAGCTGTTTCTAATTCTCTGTCTTGTCAAATTAAAGGTTTAGAAGGTAAAACAGTTAAAAGATTCTATTGTAAGATCCAAGTACTATTAGGAGTTCTAACAGGATAACTGGCTTTTCTCTAAATTTATGCATGCATATGACAAGAGATACCATGCCACTGAGTCTTGCAATCTGTTTAAGTATTGATTTCTTACATTTTATTTTATACTTTCGATAAAACCAATTTTCAAGAGCATATTATTCAAGCATATTGGTTTTTTCAGTACTGCAGCAAGGATGAAGGTCAAATATAGTGTGTGGGTGTGTGTGTGTGTGTGTGTGTGTGTGTGTTTGTGAACATAAGCATGAGACAATTTATGTATATATCAATTTTCATAAAATTGGCATGGATTTTTGAGGAGTCTGAGATGTAGCCTAAAAATGAAGTCACCAGATAACCTTTGGGTGATAAGTTTCTCCCTTCGGAGCTTTTCTTCATTATTTCTTATCCATAGCATGTCTCCGTCTCTGAAGCTGACTGTAGACTTAGTTGCTACCTAATGGGGATGTGGAGGAGGGTCATCAAGTATCATAGGAGCCATTGAGTTAGTTGGATTACAAAAAAAATCCCTTTCTGCTTCTGGAACCATCACTTTATGAATTAGTGGAGGAAATTGATTATATGCCATGGGACAAGTACTGAGCTTCTATAGGTGCTGAGCAGCTCAATCGTGACAGGTTAAAATGGGGACATTTCTTCTTGTACACAAATGGTTTATAAACATTTTCTTTTAACAACGAACACTGTTTAAGAACTAACTTTACTTAGAACCTCATATTCAGTACATATCATCAATGAGGTAGATTTGCTTAGGGCTTGATGGCAGGCTGAACACCTATAGTTATGGTATCTGTGCTGATTGGGAGCACCTAGGGGACCCAGTTGTAAATGTTTTGTCCATCACCCATGGAGTTCTTGGGTAGAGCGAGAGAGGGAGGGTCCTGAAGCTCCATCTCCCAGCTTCCTCTTACCTGTATCCTCCTGGGATTGTTATTCCAGCTAATTCAGAAGAATCTGAGGATTTCCTGAAATGCAGTTAGAAAGCTGCTCTTCTGCTTGGTGTTTCTGGAGTAAAAGTTACTTCCACAACATTTTAGGATACACTGATCTTTCTTCTTAAATTTGGAAACATAGCACTTATGGCTTCTCCTGATTTAAAATACTATGTAAAAAAAAAGCAGGAATCAACTATTTCTGGTATGGATGTGTAAAAATATTCAGCAGAGGGGATTTGAGAAGTGAGACTGACCCTCTTGTTGGGGTTTGTGAAATTACTTGAGGATTCTTTATTTAGGGTAGCTGGTGCTGAGGGACCTGGAGCGATCTAGCTATCTGGGGGAGCGGGAGACTTTTTTCAGCTATTATTTTCAGGGACAGCATTTCACTATTAAAGAAAGAGTTATGTCAGAAAGGGTAGGAAAGAGTCTGTGAAGAGGAATTCAGAATATGATGCTCCTTGTAGAAAAACAACTTTGGGTTTAAAGTCGTCCAGTTGCCGGCAATCCCAAAGTTTTGTAATTGATGCATTTTCTGAGCTTCAGCTGGAAGCGGAAGAGCTGATTCCTGGTAGAAATGATCATTGATCAGTGATCTTTCATCCATTTCCTCTGGAGAAGCTGCAACTAAGTTTTCAAAAGGGGTTTTTCCAATATCTGTGGTAGAAAGATAATGATCAAACTAAAATGTTGAGAGACTAATCGCTTGAGAATGGAATGGAAAGCTCATGGCCCCAAAACTTTCCCTTGACCTCTGTCAAGCCATTGCCACCCCAGTCAATATCCTGCCATCGCTAATGAGAAACTGTTGGTGACACAGCTGATTGGCCATCCTTCGACACTCCTGAGGAGGGAGGCCAGGGCGTTCAATGACACAGCTCCAAAGAGAACAAAAGTCCATTTTCAAAGGATCCAAAACACACTAAGTGGTGACCCGAGTCCTGCTCTCTCCATTATTGCTGTTAGGCTGGAACGCTAATTAAAAACCTCTGCTGGCCCAGATGTGTGTCTGGTGTTCTAAAATATGTCATCTCTACAGGACGGACAAAAACAGCCTCAGCAAGCCTTTGACCAGACGCCTATCTTTATGTGTTTATTGATTCTCACCCCAAAAGGCTCAAGTCCTGTCCCTAACGGACCCAAATGTTGTGGGTTAATTTTACTTTAGCCTGGCAAAGTTTCTAATGATGCGGACAAAGGCAGGGATGCGATTATTTCTAGTCTCATTAATCACCCTGGGTTAGTTGGTTACTTAATTATCTATTTTCAAATCCTGTTTTTCTCGGGCCTCAGCAGAAAACCCTTGAAGAATTTTATCTCTTGATGGTTCATAAATGAAATTATGAAGGCTGGATATGGTGCAGTTGATTATATTTGAAGGTGGCAGAGATGGGGCAGTTGATAAAACACAACTAAAGTATGAAGTTACTTTCAAAAGTTCTGTTGTTCTGTGATGTAAATATAAATCACCAATATGTGGCAAGGGGCTGGTAAGTGCTGCTTTCAGTGAACTAATCACTATTTCTGTAGCCTTTCTTACAATGGCCTGATAAAAATTTGAGGCAAACATTCAAGGATTGTGTTAGATTATACATGGAAAACATATAGCTTGAAATATCAATTATACAATGCAATTATATTTGGAGACCCTTGGTAATACTTGCAAACACTGTTGCTGCATTTAAAGATGCTAAAAATAGGAATGGTTAGGGCAGCTCCTGCAGAGTACAGTGTGGGAGCTGGGGAAGAAGCGGCTCCTGAGAATGTTTGGTAGATGGTTAGTGAGTCTTAGTTACGCACTGACAAGAAAATGATTTCTGAAGAGACGTGTAACTAATACATGCACAGAGGGTCTTTGGGAGAAATATCCGGCTTGTCCTTTTTATCTTCTTTGTAAGAAATAAGGAAAATAAATGAGGAGGATAACAAAATCATACTCACACTATTTAAACAGATGTGAAGATTGGAAATGGCTCTTCATAAAAACCTGAGCTGAAGTGAGTTAATGTGGCAAAGGGAGCTGGATAGATGTACTTGCAGGTGTGGGGTGTGGCTCTGTGCCTCTGATGAGGTTAGCTTGCTGCTGGGGTCCGACTGATCAGGACTGAGCGAGATGGGCCTGACATTCCCTGGAGCTCTCCTGCGGTCCCTCCCTGGCTGGCCAACCTCTCATGTCCCTCTCTGACCTGATCATGCACTGGTGGGGTTCCTCGGCCTGGCCTACACTCCCTTTAGGGGATGTCAGAGAGCTAGAATGACCCGTCGCCATGACATGCACTGACCACCAGAGGGCATGTGCTCAATGCAGGAGCTGCCCCCTGGTGGTCAGTGTGCTCCCACAGGGGGAGTGCCACTCAGCCAGAAGCTAGGCTCAAGGCTGGTGAGCACAACAACGGTGGTGGGAGCCTCTCCCCCATCTCTGTGGAAGTGCTAAGGATGTCTGACCGACGGC
>NW_006289416.1:11212618-11218536 GCF_000327345.1 Myotis davidii | reverse complement strand
GGCAGGTGTGGGGTGTGACTCTGGCAGCAGGTGTGGAAGGTGGTGCTGTGCCTGCAGGTGTGGAGTCTGGCTCTGTGCCTGCAGGTGTGGAGTGTGGCTCTGTCCCTGCAGGTGTGGGGTGTGACACTGCCTGCAGGTGTGGAATGTGGCTCTGTGCCTGCAGGTGTGGAGTCTGGCTCTGTGCCTGCAGGTGTGGGGTGTGGCTCTGTCCCTGCAGGTGTGGGGTGTGACACTGCCTGCAGGTGTGGAATGTGGCTCTGTGCCTGCAGGTTTGGGGTGTGGCTCTGTGCCTGCAGGTGTGGGGTGTGACACTGTGCCTGCAGGTGTTGGGTGTGGCTCTGTGCCTGCAGGTATCGGGTGTGAGGTGTGGCTGTGCAGTGGTGGGTTCTCTGGGCATGTGCACAGGAAAAGGCATGATCAAGAGAACAGGGTAGACTCCTCATGTTTTGAATAATTTTTATAGAATTCCTCCAAGATTACTATATAAAGAGGAACCAGTCACAGTTTAGCATTTAATTGTTTTTGTTTGGTGGAAATTAGGGAGTGTAGACTCCACTGTTTCATATCTTGTGTAGCTAAAGCCAGTGTCCTGTTCTGGGCCATGGTAGAGACCTCAGGTGTTACAACCAAAGGGGTCTGCTCAGGCGCTACTTGTTATGGCCAAAGGTGATCCTGAGTGGGGGGGTGAAAGGATTGAGAAAAGACAGACAAGAGAATGAAAGCTGGGTCTCAGTGAGACGCTGCTCCCTGATGAGGAGACAGCGCCAGCACCCACAAGCCGTGTCTTTATTTTATAGCAGATGCCACGAGGCAAAGTAGGGGTGTGATCAAGTTGTTTACAGCATTCTCATGAGTTTCAATCCTACTCAACTTCATGTACCTGAACTCTATCACAAGGCACTTGGGGCTACGTGTTCGGACCATAGGTTCAAGCTTACTACCACAGCCGTTGGCTATGACTGTGCTCGGAGGGCCCTGCCCTCCAGCTGGGACTTGCACATGGCAATGAGAGGACGCTGTCCTTTCATTAGTCCGAGGCTTGAACCTGGCCAAAACACTGTAGCCGCGCCCCACACTCAGGAATGAGCTAACTCAGCACACATCAGGACTGTCAGTGGAGGTCTGGGTGTGTGCCATCGCAATCACAAGTGACAGTCACACTCATCACTGTGGGCACATTTCTAAGAACATCTGCCCTTTCCACTGGTTGGGTTGTTGGGGAGGTTGACTTCATTATGTTGAATTTCTGACATTGAACCTTGATGTTCATATTTTCTGTAACATATATAGGAGGTCCTAGAATATCTATGCAAATGTGTAAGTGATTGGGTATTTTTATATGTAGATCTTAGTTTCTGTGGGTGACCTTGCCAACTATGCTACTGGGAAAATGAAGGTTAGACCCCTCTCTCCACTCGAGGACATCAGTCTAGCAAGTCCCCTTCTCTCCTTCCCTTCAGCGGCTCCTCTCCTCCCTCACAGCAAAACCAGAGACCTCACAGTGGCATTTCAGGTGCCACCCACATGCCCCCGGTATGTTGTGACTCTGGTGCCCTCTGCACCAGTGATACCATCCCTTGCTTGTGTATGGAGCACATGAAGGCATTTGCAGCACTCTCTACCTCAATGACTATTCCCCAGATATTTTCAGCCCCCTGCCCCTCATGTCTCCAGCTCTGTCAACTTTTGCTCAAATGCCCCCTTCTTACTTAATGCCAATTTCATATCTCCTTATTTATAACTAAAGGTCCGGTGCACAAATTCGTGCACCCAGTGGCATCCCTCGGACTGGCCTGCAGGATCGGGCCAAAACCAGCTCTCTGACATCCCCTGAGAGATCCCAGATTGCAAGAGGGCACAGGCCAGTCCAAGGGACCCCACCGGTGCACGATTGGGTCCAGGGAGGGATGTGGGAGGTTGGCCAGCCAGGGAGGGACCGCAGGAGGGCTTTAGGGCATGTCCGGCCTGTCTCGCTCAGTCCGGACCGGCTAAACCCCAGCAGCAAGCTAATCTACTAGTCAGAGCGTCTGCCCCCTGGTGGTCAGTGCATGTCATAGTGACTGGTTGACCAGTTGACTCTCTGCCCCATGGTGGTCAGTGTATGTCATAGCGACTGGTCAGCTGGTCGACTGTCTGCCTCCTGGTGGTCAGTGCATGTCATAGGGAGTGGTTGAGAGGCCTTAGCACAGTGGTTCTCAACCTTCTGGCCCTTTAAATACAGTTCCTCATGTTGTGACCCAACCATAAAATTATTTTTGTTGCTACTTCATAACTGTAATGTTGCTACTGTTACGAATCGTAATGTAAATATCTGATATGCAGGATGGTCTTAGGTGACCCCTGTGAAAGGGTCGTTCAACTGCCAAAGGGGTCGCAACCCACAGGTTGAGAACCGCGGCTTAGCATATCATTAGCATATTATGCTTTGATTGGTTGAACAGATGGCTGGATGACCGGACATTTAACATATTAGGCTTTTATTATATAGGATTGGGACCTCCCCCAACTCTATATATTACATGCCTGGTTCTTTTCCCTTTGCCTGCTTAATTTTAATCCATAGCCATTATCATAATCTCTCATGTTAGGTATCTTATTTATTTTGCTTCTTTTATTGCAACCTCCCTCAACACTCATGCAGCTACACACCCGTGACTCTCACAGGCACCTGTAACACTATCCAGCACACAGGAGGCGTCAGTCAGTGAATCACACATTAGAGAAAAACCACTCTTGCCATTTGCGTATTTGGTGTATTTTATGTTTTCTGTTTTGTTTCAGAGCTATGAATAACTTGGTCCTTCTCCACTGGTTCTTAAAAGACAGAATCATAAGCTCATTAAGTAAAATAAAGGGAAAGACCTGCATATTGATTACATATTATTTGTTTCATATGTTTATTATTATTAAATATGTTTTTATTGATTTCAGAGAGGAAGGGAGAGGGAGAGATAAAAACATCAATGATGAGAGGGAATCATTGATCTACTGCCTCTCCTCCACACCCCAAGCCCGAAACCCAGGCATGTATTCCACCTGGGAATCCAACCATGACCTCTGGGTTCATAGGTCAACATTCAACCACCAAGCCACACTGGCTGGGCTCATATGTTTATTATTTAGGACACATTTATATCCTAAAGAGGTTGTGTTTTCTTGAAATAATTACTAAGCATTTTAGACAGTTTTTCTTTTCTGCAAAATATAAATCCCCTAAGAAGCAACAACAATAAAAACACAACACAAACAGAAGAGAAGCCAGGAGTCAAAAAGAGCTTCGTTAGTGATCCTGAGCAATTAGTGAGCCTTGTGCTATGGAATCCAAATGACTCCCTGCCAGAGCCTGGTGCTGATGGACTGACACGGTCCCCGCGAGCGCCTGGCTGCTTCTCTTCAGTACAGCAGGGCGCGTCCAGGGAAAGTGAGAACAGAGGCATTTATCTAGGTTACTCAAGTAAACTCAACCCCAACTACCTTCCACCTGGCTCGCTTCTCTCCCCAGGGTGCCACCAGAGTGCTCGAGTTATTAACAACAGAGCGGATTCTGTGTAAACAAACAAAAGCAGCAGCAAAAAACCCCAGAGCAACGTCTTCTTACTTTTTCTCCTCTACACAAGGTTCAGGAAGGGTGCCTTTAATTTTAAGATGGAGACAGCTTTTGATAATAATGAGAAAAAGAGCAGACATTTACTTCTATGTTGCTCCCACATGCCCAGTCTAGATCTAAGGCTTTTACACTTTTGATAGTCATGACAACACTGTGTGTGTTTGTAGGGTGCCTTTAGAATGCCCTTTTAACAGAGAGGAAAACAGAGGCACAGAGAGGTTGAGAGATTTGCTGTTGTTCCCGCATCTAGTAAGTGGCGGAGGTGGCATTTGAACTGGGCAGCCTGGCCCTGGCATCCAGGCTTGGGACCTCGACAACAGGTGGCCTTCAAAGGGACACCACCTAGCTCCCTGCTGTCTGGCAATGCCCACCGCCTCTGTGCGAGTCATGCCTCCAGTGCAGTGCTCCCTCAGCTCACCCTTCTCAATGTGGGCTTCCTGGTCCTGATCATCCCCTTCTCCACCCCTCTCCTTTTAGCCTTGCTGTTAGCGGGTATTAATGATTCTCTTCCCTCCAGGAAGCAGGTGTCCTCACAGGGCCTTTTCCAGAGGCGCCTGCCTCTCCAGGAGGAGGTCTGGTGATTAAAGTTAAGGCCTGGGGCCAGGACAGTGGTGTGTATGCTGCTTGCTGATGTCGAACCATCTTGACCTGACTATCAATATTAAGGCTCAGTTTCCAATTAATTCTCTTATCATCAGAATTTATCATCTTGTGTCTTCTTGGCTGTAGACACACAAATAGTTCTGGTGGTGTACATTTTCAGGTGCGTGAATAACATGAAGATTCTGATGATGGTTAATTCTAAAAGTTTAGAGGAAATGTGTTGACATGACTCTCATGTGATAATAAATAAGATCCTAACCTTTATGTTTGAAAACAGAAGTTTGCTTTTCTTTTCACTGTATTTGAGGAATTTAGGGACTAAATTTAACCTGTTGGTTTGGCACTGGGAATATTATTTGTATATTGAAGGAAAAGTACAAGATGTTTCTCCAGGCCTAAAACATGGGTTTGGAGGAAACAGACCACAGTACCTATGGAATGAGTCCATCATGCTGTGCCACAGGTAGGACTCCTAGGGGCAGCAGGGTGCTGCTAAAATCTCAAACTTGATAATATATAGAACCATTCTTCACTGGGCCTCGGGCAGGTGGTCGCGCGGGATGTTCCTTCTCTACCTCTGCAATCTCCCAATGGACAGGTGAACCCGGGAGCCTCTAACAAGGGACACCTGTCATCCTGGTACACCTATCTCAATACAGAGGGGATTGTCCTCTATTTTAAAGTATTCTGTAAGGCGAGTGTCAAAATAAATTAAAATTCTGGGCCAACAAAGCACGTGGATATAGTCAGCTTTCTCACCCTCTTATGACAATGAAGGAAGAGTTACTAACTGGAAATCACTCTCCATTGTTTTGCCTGATCTTTTGAATGCTCTGCTGTAATAATATGTTAAATTACAAAAATTGTGATCCTAAGTAAAAATTATGGATTTTACATGGATTCATCTGAACTGTAATTGATTGCCTAACATGGAAACCATGCCATGTGAATTATTTGGTGCAGTGCTAATATTGGCTAATTTAGAAGGTAATTATAATCAGCACGGATTCTCTCCACTGCACTTATGAACCTAGCCACAGTGGGAGAGTGCACAGGGCTCCCTACCATGCAGAAACCACTCGGTTTTTTGGAAGACATATAGCCCCAGTTTTTAATTATATTCGGCTGGAGTTCTTTTTAATTTTATCTTACTAAAAGGGAAAGGGTTTTAATATGAGCAAGGTGAGGCTCGTGTTGTAAAGGGAGCACATTAAACAGTTGATAATACTTCCCACTGAGATGAGTTTCACATTTAACATGAGATAAAGGCTATTCTTTACATTAAAAATTTGATCAATTCCAGTGATAACCAGAATACAATTTAAATACCATCCTGATAGCATCAGCCTATTATATTTCAGATAGGTACCATCCTCACCTCTTCATACAGGCTTTGTAGCCTCCAGAAGAATTTACTGGCTGGGAAAACGAGATGCAGATTGCCTACCCCATATCCTGAGAAGGTTCTTTAGTGTTTCATTACTTACCCAAAGAATCCACGTCCATGTGCCCTTCTCCAGTAGCAGTATCAGGAAAAGAAAATCCCCCTGGTCTTGTAGGACTATTTTAGACATAGATATTTATAATATTCAGAAGCAGTTAATATTCAGAAACATAAATGCATTTTATCTTTCTGATATATGCATTCTATTAATGACCAGAATTGACTTGCTAACAAAAAAATAAACCATCTGCAAAATAGCTCTGT
>NW_006289416.1:11153473-11209283 GCF_000327345.1 Myotis davidii | reverse complement strand
TCTAGCCCCTTCCCATCCTATAGATTTTTTTTTTTTTTTTTTACAGAGAGGAAGGGGGAGGAATAGAGAGTTAGAAACATCAATGGGAAAGAAACATCAATCAGCTGCCTCCTGCACACCCACTACTGAGGATGTGCCTGCAACCAAGATACATGCCCTTGACTGGAATTGAACCTGGGACCCTTCAGTCCGCAGGTTGACGCTCCATCCACTGAGCCAAACCAGTTAGGGCTATTTATTTATCTTAAGTATACAACAACATACCTTTCCCAGTACTGTTTCCTCTGCTCTGAGAGGAGAGAAACATCTTAGTTCCTCATTATTTTTTAAAAAATATATATTCTATTGAATTTTTACAGAGAAGAAGAGAGAGTGATAGAGAGTTAAAAACATCGATGAGAAGGGAAACATTGATCAGCTGCCTCCTGCACACGTCCTACTGGGGATGTGCCTGCAACCAAGGTACATGCCCTTGACCAGAATCAGACCTGGACCCTTCAGTCTGCAAGCCAATGCTCTATCCACTGAGCAAAACCAGTTAGGGCAGTTCCTCATTATTTCAAATCCAATTTAAAATGTGCCTTTTGTGCTAGTTCATGCATTTGTATTTTCTGTATCAACCCTGCCTTTCTATGTAAGACATGAAGTCCTGAAAGATGTGAATTATAGCCATATGGACTCAAGGTTCCCTTCGTATTTACTGAGTGCTTCGTGAATGTTACTGTTTAGCTGACTCCTAAGTAATAAAATTTAATTAATGGGAAATGGAAAAATACCTCCCCATTAATGGAATGTGGCTTTTAAATGATTTTGACCTCTGAAGAAAGGAAGAATTAGAGTTTGTTTGTCTTCGTCTTAACTCTTCTGATCCCAGTAGAGTCACACCCATCAGACTTTATGAGACTAGGAAATTTCACTGCCCACTGAGCTTCTGAACTACAGCTGTGGCCCCCATGGAATCTTTCTATGGTTGTGCTAACCTATGGAACAACCTATTAAAACAGTCAAAGCAGTTCACAAAAGCCTTATTATTCCCAGGGAATATATGCATCCCACATTGGAAACTTCTAAAGACAAATTAAGCTCTGTAGTATTGTGGACTAAGGTAATATAAAACTCATCTCTAATAGCACATAAATACCAGACTATATATACATATACATACATATACACATATACATACACATACACATAACTGATTAAAAAAATAAGTAAGTAGCTATACTTAAAAACAAACAGAAAAAAATAACCTCCCCTAAATAAAAGCCTGAATTTCAGAAGAGCCATTCAGGGGTGAAAGGCAGCTTACTCTTCATTAACAGGACTAGAAGCCCGGTGCATGAATTAGTGCATGGGTGGGGTCCCTCGGCATGGCTAGCAATTAAGTCCTATTGGGGGGCTGGCTGGCCAGGGGGAGGGACTACGGGAGGTTGGCCGGCTCCGGGGGAGGGGCTTTGGGATGTTGGCTGTGGGAGCACACTGACCACCAGGGGGTATCTCCTGCATTGAGCGTCTGCCCCCTGGTGGTCAGTGCGCGTCATAGTGACTGGTCGACCAGTCATTCTGGTCATTCCAATCGTTTGGTCGTAAGGGTCACTTAGGCTTTTATATCTATACTAATAATAGAGGAATATGCAAATTGTCCAGGACACCATCACAGTAACAGTAACGACTGAACAGCAGGCTGCGTGGGGTGACAAGGCTAGCGAGGGGTTAGTGAGGGACAGCCAAACAACTGAGCAGCAGGCTGCGTGGGGTCACCCGGCTGGGAGGGTTGGGGGTGACCAGGCTAGTAGGAGCCAGTGGTCCGGATTGTGAGAGGGATGTCTGACTGCCAGTTTAGGCCGGATTCCGGGATTAGGCCTAAACCAGCAGTCAGACATCCCCCAAGGGGTCCTGGATTGGAGAGGGTGCAGGCTAGGCTGAGGGGACCTGTCCATGCACAAATTTCATGCACTGGGTGGGCCTCTATTATATAGATAAATGAGAAAAATCAGGTGATTTTAAAATGAATTCATAAAAAGCATTTGATGAAATCTATACTTCGATATGATAAAAAAACAATTAGTAAAGTGGGATAAGAAGGAAATTCATTTGAATTAAAAGTAGCTGCTGAAACCAGTTTGGCTCGGTGGATAGAGCGTCGGCCTGCGGACTGAAAGGTCACAGGTTCGATTCCGGTCAAGGGCATGTACCTGGGTTGCGGTCACATCCTCGGTGGGAGATGTGCAGGAGGCAGCTGATTGATGTTTCTCTCTCATCGATGTTTCTAACTCTCTATCCCTCTCCCTTCCTCTCTGTAAAAACTCAATAAAATATATTTTAAAAAAAACTCAAAAAAAGTAGCTATAAAAAACTACAGCTAACATCATAATTAATGTTGCAATATTGACCACTTTCCACTAAGATATGAGGCATAGATGTTTACTTTCATCTCTTATCTAAAGAAGGAAATTAAAACATACTAGTTACATTAGAATGAAAAAACCCCCCCCAAAACCCAAAGATACTGAAGAGTAATTCTAATAAAATATGTCTGTGACCTTGGCAACAGGCTTTTGTTTTGGGGGCAGAAAATGATTGATTCTGAAATATATAAGGAAATGCAAAAGAATCAGAAGAAACAAAATGATCAAAAGCTAGGAAAAATAAGGGAAGAAAAATTGCTAAATTATACTTCATCAAAACTGCACATTTCTGCTCATTAAAAATTATAATTAAGAGAGTGGATATAAGAATACAAGCTAGGGGAAAAGTTTTGCAATGTATAAGTAATCATGTCAAACATGTACAAAGGACCTCTACTGATAAAAATAGGAACCTAATTAAAAACCAGAAAAATTTAAACAGTTTACAAAGGAAGTTATACAAATGGTCAATGAATACATAAAATGATACTCAAATCATTAATCATCATTAAATGCAAATTCAAACCACAAGGTATCTTTATATTCCCACCAGAAATGGCTAAAATTAAAAAGACTGACAAGAGCCAATGCTGGCAAGAATGTGAAACAACTATAACTCTCTTACTTTGCAGGCCGTGGTACAAGATGGTGTAACTTTTTTAGAATACTGTTTGACAATTTCTTATAAAATTAAACATTTCTCTATCCTACAATCCAGCCATTTCATTTCTGGATATTTACACAAGGAAAACTAGAACATATGTTCATATAGAAAGAATTGAATAAGAATGCTTAAGCAGCTCCATTTATAAGAGCCAACAAATGGAAACAACTCAAAAGCCCATCAACATGGATATACAAATGATGGCATATTTATATTATGGATGAGTATTCAGCAATAAAAAGCAATGGACCACTGATAAACATAAAACAGGGATGCATGTCCAAAAATTATTTTGAGCAAAAAAAGCCAGTCACAAAGGTGTATAAACTGCATGATTCCCGTTATAAACCTTTTAGGGCAGGCAGTACTCATCTGTGGTGACTGGCATCACAGTGGCTGGGTAGGGGACAGTTTGTCTGGAGGGGAGCACAGTGGAACTTTCTATGGTGACAGATTTGTTCTTTATCATGATTAGATGGCGGGTCTTCCATGTGCCAGAACTCGGCAAACTTCCTGAGGTCTGTACATTTTGTTACAAGTACAAAAATAAAATAACAAATTGTTTTCTGAACCCAGAGCAGCATATATTAAACATGGATTCATGCTAGGCAAATCAAAGGAAAATCATAGAATGTTAAAGACAGAAAAATATTAAAATAAGTAAGAGAAGAAACAGATAGCCTATAAGGAAAAATGATTAGAATAACAACAGAGAAAACAACAATCACTCTAGAATTTTATTTCCTGAATAACTATGATTCAAAGTGAGGGCAGGTAGAGACACTTCTCAGAAATATTTCAGAACAATTCCTAATAAACTACCTTGAGTGAGGAACATTGTAAAAGAGATGAAACCTATGGGGAATGAATGGAATGTAGCAATGACAGACCTCTCCTCGGGTTCCTTAGAGTGTGGAGGGGGAACCACTGGGAACTCTGTGGTCCCCACAAGTCCAACCACCCCTGAATCAGTTGTAGAAATTACTGCTGTCCAGTGGTGCAGTTCTTCCCCAGGTGCTACCACAGAGGTTGGTGTCCAGTGGCCTGTGTGGTGTGAATCCAGCCCAGGTTGCACCTGGTTGGGAGCAATAGGAAGGCACAGGCTGGAGGGGAAGATATTTGAGTCACTACAACTTCTAGAAACATCTCTGAACCTCTCTTTTCACCAATATCAGTTTCTCCCCTTCTTTATGGTGGAAGTACCTTTAATATTGTTGTCAATGTTAGCCATTGAGTAACTGCTCTGATAGTTGACGAGGATCCTGAAGATGAGGGCTTTGTCATTATTTTGAAATATTTGATGTGGAAGAGTTCAGTTAGCTTTAAAATTGTTTTATATCTCAAGAAATTTCAATATAACATTTCTCAAAGAAAGAAATGGAAATGTTGTTAAATTTTTTAAAAGTATTTCAACTACTGTACATTTTTGAGATGTTGGAAAAGTCACTTTAGGTTTTACCAAAGCTGCTATCAAAAGTAACTATCAAAGGTGATTATCAAAAATTTGAAGAGACGTTAAAAGGTCTTGTTCAGGAATTGCACACAGACATTTCAAGCATTTATCCTCATATTGAAAGTGAAATATTTATCTAAAGTAGCCTCAAGATTCTCATTTATATATTTGAATAATATTTGGAAATTTTATGCATATTTAATATTTAACATCTATCCTAGTATTTCCCAATACTTATTTTTCCTGTTATAACTTTGTAATGTTAAAAAAAGTAAAGTTTTTTTTCACTGAGCACCATATGAATGTCCCTGTCTGCCTTATTTACCCCAGTGTACCAAATAAATATTTCCTTTTTCTGTATAGATAATAATGTAAACATACGTGGAAGCATAATGTTAGAATATATGGATACATAGATTATTTTCAAGTACATATTGAATGTTTAAAACCTGTATACTTAATGGAAAAAAATAGGAAGAAAATAACTATAAAGAATAGATATTAACAGAAAGTGCAGATACAGTATCAATGAGTGTGGTAGCCTGCATGGTCCCCCAAACCCCCAAAATGTCCATGCCCTAAACACTGGAATATAACATACATAGCAACAGAGACTTTGCAGATATAATTAAGATGATATACTTTGAGGTACTGAGATGATTCTGGATTACCTGGCTGGGTCCAGTCTAATCACTTGAGCCCTTAAAGGTGGAAAAATTTTTCCAACTGGAGTCAAAGAGATGAGTAGAAGGAGAAGTCAGAGTGATTTGAATCGTGAGACAGGCCTGACCTGCTCTTGCTGGATGGGGACTGCATGGAGGCATGAGCAGGAACGTGGGCAGGCTCTAGGAACAGAGACTACCCTCACCTGACAGCCAACAAAAAAACAGGCACCTCGGCCCTACAACTGCAAGGGGCTGAGTTCTGCCAACAAACTGATGATCTTGGAAATGCATTCTTCCCTAGAGCCTCCAGAAATTTATGCAACCCTGCCTACACCTTGATTTTGATACCCGTTTTTCCAATGATCTGATGGGTTGAGTGGTTCATCTTTTCTTTAGTGATCTAGTGATTTACCTAATTCTGAGCTTGCCCACCAGTCCAGTGTGTGGCTTGAATTCAGGTCGCTTAATGTCCTCAGGCTCTCCAGCATCTGGACAACATGGTAGAATTGTAGTTTCCGGTCCTTGTGGTGGAAGGAGAGCATGTGGTTAATTTGGTCCAATGAAGTATGAACAAAAGTGGTCATTTAACTGCAGTCAGTGAGGAACCATCCAGGACCAATGATGCCCCAGATGGTGGTGTCCACAGAGACACAGAGAAGGACGTGCAGCTTCTGAAAGAAATAAAACCTCTGGGATTTGGGGGTTATTACCATTCTGTACTTTTCTGGATGTTTGAAATATTTCATAATTAAATTATAAAACAAAAGACCTTTATGTAGAGAATATATGGAAAGGACAATGTTGATACCCAACCTTCCACTTGCATGGTCGCCAGGTTTGCAGATGTCATGATGGAGCTGAACTCAGCATCAGGCAACATGAAAAAGTCTGATGGGCAGGCAGTTGATGCCAAGAATGCCAGCAATCCCCAAGGAGCTCTACTGCACAAGAAGGTCACATGCCTGGAGACCATGACATCAAACATCAAACTCAGAAGGCTGGTCAGCATCAGAGGGAGTGACCAGCACCTGCTCTTGGTCCCAAACACTGAGGTCCAGGAGTTATGCTTTAGTTTCTCAGAGACTCAGACCAAATTTGTCTAAAGAAACCAGACTAGAAATTAGCATCCAAAGAAATGAGACAAGGAGCCTATTAGCAGAGTGGGTGGCCAAGCAAATCTGGGACACCAGCAAAATGGCAGTGACCTGGGGATTGGTTAGAGAGTGTTTACCTCAAATTCTTATCCACTTAGAACCTCAGAATGTGATCTTGTTTGGAAATAGGGTCTTCACAGATATAATTAGTTAAGATGGTATCGTACACAATAAGGGCATGTCCTAAATCCAGCGACTCCTGTCCTCTTAAGAAGGACATGTGATGACACAGCGGAGCACGGGGGAAAGTCAGCTTCGTGAAAACAGAGGCGGAAATTGGCATCTACAAACCTAGGAGTACCAAAGATTTAAGCAATCACCACATCTGGAAGACACAAGGAAGGATTCTTCCCTGAGCCTTCCAAGGGAGTGAGGCCCTACCCATATCTTGGCTTTAGATTTCAGGCTTCTGGTTTCAGTAGGCCCTGCTGTGGATATTGCCAGAATTTGGGCTCAAGGAATGGGGTCGCTTCTATTCCAGCGCTCTTGTCTGCAGCCACATTGATCTGCCGAGGAGGACACTGCACAGTTGATTGTTGTTGTCATTGGTGTGCACCCACACATTCTTTCCACCTCTGTTCTTAGCACCCGACACTGCACAGTTGATTGTTGTTGTCATTGGTGCTTTCCACCTCTGTTCTTACCACCTTGAAGAGTTAACCACACTTACATAGCTTTCCCCCTATTCTGCACTAACTAGAAATTTCTTAACCATCCTAAGCGTTACAAGAATCTGCAGTTTCCTTTAAGCAACTGATTGTGAAAATTATAGTTTGGTCTACTTCTATACTTCTAGGAACCCCTAATGGCATGCTGAATGTCATTAATGTAAAATGCAAATGATGTGTTTGCCTCCTCTTCTCAGTTCAGGGTAACCTTGTCAATCGGCCTGTTTGCACTAATGAGCTGTCTGATGAAAGCTAGCCCAGTCTGAGAAGGTTACCGAGAACCTCGACCTCCCTTTCCCCACTCAGGCCTACACGGCAGTGTTTGATGGGAGAGGAAAGAGCTCTGATTGGCATTCATCCGAAGTCACTTGAGTGTTCATTAAGGGCTGTGGGCAGATCTTCATTGGACTATTTCCTCAAACACAAGTAAAGAGCAGCCATACTTTTCAAATGAGCTCTCTGAATATTTAAAGATTATTATGTAGATAAGATTTCAGAATTTCCTGGGAATGCGGAGGAACTAGGTCATACACTTTTGTAAAACCACATTTATTTAATCTTTAAGGACATTATTTCAGCATGATATGAAGCATTACTGTATGACCGCATTTTGAAAACGAATGTTCTCTTAATACCTTTGTGCCCAGAGACACTTTCAATCTGTTTAGGTAAAAAGGAAATGGGTCATCATAACTACCTTACTAGGTGGAGAGTCAGGAAAACTTCCTCCCAATGTCAGTGAAGAATTCCTAAGGGTAGAAATGAGAGAAATATAAAGGAGTATTTGGGAAGCAGTTGGATGAAAGTTTGTTAGTCATTTTTAAAGGGCTGTTTTTCTTTTCTGGGTAGGAAATTTCCCAAGAAAGGGACCTTTGTTGTGAGACAGAATGAAGGGCGACCTTGGCTATCTCACGGGAATAAAGTGCACTAACAGTGGCTGTGCGTGAAAGAAAAATAAATAGAGGATGCAGTCTCTGTCTGGTGTGGTGTACAAGGTTGGGTGTGCATATCCGTCTGTTTGGCTCATTTGACTTCATGTTTTCAGGTGGTCACAAAAGTTCCGTCTAAGCCGTGGCCTTGGGTTGAGAATGTTCTAGTCCATCACCCAGTAGGCAGGACTGATATAGGCCGTCCCATCTGCATCTCCATCGATTTACTGTATTGTGTTCACGCAGGGGGAGACACAGAGGCGATGCGTTGAAATGTGGAGTCTTTCCAATCTGATTGTTTGAGGGGTATCTTTGCTTTTGTACCCACCAGAAGACCCATCGCAACAATCAGGGTACGCTGCTGTCCAGGCCCGGTGGAGGGAAGTAGTCTTGGTTTTCGGGTGAGGGCATTGAGGTTCAGAGAGAGCACTCAGCTCTTAGTGGGTAGGACATCCCAGTGGTTTGCTTGTAACCACTGTACCACGTCAGACAGAAAGGTGTAAGGTGCTGGTTTAGAGTAGTGTGGGGGGAACTTGAGTATCCCTCTCTGTAAGATGCAGCTTTTTTCTTTTTTTCCTTTTTTAAAATATTTTAAATTTTTTTTTAAAATTAAATCTTTATTGTTCAGATTATTACATTTGTTCCCCCCCCCCCCCCGCTTTTTTTTTCTATATCTTTCTCTAACTACCTCTGCAAAAGTGACCGTGATTAAAATGTTCCTTTGCAGCTCTTCTTGGGCCTTAACTTTATTGGGTCCTCACCAACTTGAGACAGGTACCAACTGGTGTCTGGATTAGCGTGCTGCCCAGGATACTCCCTGTTTCCCCCCACTCCTTTCACACACACACACACACACACACATATTCTGGGCAAAATGGTATGGGGGCACCCATCCGGATCATACTAGTGCACATCAGAACAAGGACCATGGCCCGGAAATCCTGTCCAGCTTCCTCCCGGGGTCCTGCTGACCTCCGCTCTCCCCCTGCTTCTGCTCTGTGAGGACTGTTATGCCAACACTGACCTTAGGTTGAGTATCTCGAACATTCAAGGACCTAAAGCAAATGGCTCTTAAATATATGATTTAATTAAAAAAATCTATCATTTTTCTGTATCGTTGATTTCTTATTCAAATGTGAAATGGTACATCTCCCAGCAGCTGCCCATGTGATCATAATGAGTAGCCTAGACTGAGAGACGATTCCACAGCACATGTTAAGTAAGTAAACCTGAAACCCATTGAGCATCAGCTGCAGGTTTGTGTATTTAGGAGGCAAACAGAGGACTTCACCTCTGCGCCACTGGTTCAGATCCCACACTGGTCGGGAGTGATTTCAGGGATTCTTACGGTCATGATAAACCAGTGGGTCTCTAAATAGGAGGGATCGGGCGGGCAGTGAAGGGAACCTTTTTATATTTCTTTTTCTAGCTCTTTCATTCTAATTTCAAATGTCAGTGTAAAACACATGAAATGCCATTCTGAAATATTTATTAGATTCTTAAGGTGAAACACTAGTTCTGCATCTGAAGAAAGTTTATAAAATCTTTTCAACACCACTAAAATAATCCTGCCCTTTGGGGCCTTCTGAAAATGTAAACCTTGCCTTTAAAATGGAAGAACACTAATTGACATATTAAATATATGTATCAAAATTATTTGCCAAATGGGCAGTTATGGCAGGAATATGTGTGTTCAAGTGAGAGGCAGGCCAGGATCTGACTCAGCTGTTAGCCTTGTGGGGGGCCTGGATCTCCCAGCACTCCCCAATCTGAGGGCTTGGACCAGAGCGCCAACCTCTTGCTGGTTGTATTAACGGGTAGGAAATGGAAGTCGTTCCCCAGGAGGCTTCTCTGTTTTGGCCACAGTTGGCGCTCTTCACATTCATTCAGTACTAAGAACCGAGCATTAAAAATGTGCCGAGGATGCACAGATAAACATAGTAAAGTCCTTGTCCTCCGTTTCCCCTGTCAAAGTCAATGTTTTGAGATAATTCTTGATTTCAAGGTCAGGAGAGGAGATAGGGAGTTTAGGGCCTATGGCCCATCTATGAAATTTCATAGAAACTGGAATATGTCTGCCACTAAGGAACCTTACTGATTTTTAAAAAATATGTTTTTATTGATTTCAGAGAGGAAGGGAGAGGAAAAGAGAGATTGGAGCATCAACGATGAGAGAGATTCATTGATTGGATGCCTCTTGCATGCCCTCCCCCGACCAGTGGTTGAGCCCACAACCTGAGCATGTGCCCTGATGGGGAATCGAACCATGACCTCCTGGTTCATAGGTCAATGCTCAACCACTGAGCCATGCCAGCTGGGCAATAACCTTAATGATTTTGATTAAAAAATAGACCTAATGAATGCTAAGAAAAATACAGTCTAATCACTTATAAAAACTGGCATTTCATTGCTTTAGTTTTTGACTAATCTTCTAGTCATTACTATTTTCCTGGAGGGCCCTAGCAAAATAACACATTTGGGAAGCTAATCATTTGAGTATGTAGCTCTGTTAAAAATGACAACCTCATTCTTTTTTCTAGAAAATCTATGTGATAGAATGATAAAGATACAGTCTTAGAATTGGATGAAGAATGAGTTGTCAAGAAAGATTTGATTTTCAGATGCACAGAGGTGGTAACAGGCTAAATCAAGGATGGATTTTCTTAGAGTCATGACAGAGGAGTGGTGGATGGCTGATTGCATTTGGGGGATGTGCATGGACGGGTCTGAGAGCAGGAGGGAAGTCGATGTGTACCTGTTGGGGGAGGAAGCAGCTGGAATTGTCTTAGCGGCAGGAAGACTAGTAAACCAAAGGAAGCAGTTCTGCAAGGTAAAGAGTGTAATGTGTCAAAAATGTCAAGGAGACTGAGGATGGAAGAAACATTATTTGATTTGGGCAGAAGGAGGTCCTTTCTCAGTTCCTGGGGCATGGTGGTGGTCCAGTTGCTTCCTCTGCTCTCCAGGTAAGCACGGAGGGCAGCTATGATTTAATCTGACTTTTCCAGGCCACTTCTAAAAATAGAAGACATATGATTTGTCTTTGGTCTGCAATGAACAGTGAAGTACGTAAGCATGTTGTAATCAGCAGAGTAGCCCTGTGCTTTCATATTAGGGATTCAATGCTTTTCTCGTCTAAAGAAGGGGCGAAATGAATTAACCTAAGAAAGTCATTTTTTATACTTATATAAACAATCGCACTAGAAGAAGAGGATTGGATACAAATATGGTGGCACTAGTTTTAATTTTGGAGATAGACCACACACACCAAGGGTATTTATACACTGATTGTACTTGCAAATAGAAGAGGCCCAGGCACCGTAATGGAGAATTTTGCCATCAAAACAGACACATACACACACACTCTCTCTCTCACACACACACCTCAGAGTGCTTTGTCCCTAGTCACACACTGGAACAAATGGCAACTGGCCAGGCAAGCAATTCATTAACATTACAAATAGCAACACTATTTCTCTGGTGATATTGTGCAGCAAGCTCATTAGTGTCAACAACAAAACAGAAATACTTGTCATGGGGGCGGTGTGGGCTGCTCCTCACTGTGACTGACCTGGGTGTTCAGATGTGAATCCTTCTTCTGTGTTCATACCAGTATTGCTGGGGATTGCTTATCCTGTGGCCCTTACCCACGTCATCCAGTTCCCAATTTATATCAAATGCATTTGGCTTTCCTTGTCTGTACGTGAATTAAAGCTATAAGCACTTTACATTTTTGCCCCTTAAAATGGTATGGTTGTTATTAATAATGAATACTTTAATTCTACATAATCAAAATCACCTTGGTGGATGTCACATGAGACAATAAAAAGCGAAGAGAAATTTTCTTGAAAGGAAAAACTAGATAATCCCATAGAATTATTACTAAAGAAATAATTGGAATAACAATTCTGAATAGCAAATAATTGTCCTATGAAAAAGCACACTTGGCTGCAGACAAAAAAGAGAACAATGTAAGGGATTCATGTGAAAATTAACGGTGCATATTGAATTTCCTGGGTTTTATTTGAAATTGCCAGACGTGCTGTTTTCTTTTGGTCTCCTGATTTCCCTCCTGGGGTTGGTCTTTTCACTGTGATGCTTGGTCATTCTCTCTTTATCTTGCAGTGAGTCAATTCTATGGCAGTTTGAGTTCTGTGATTATTATAGAGTGGGACAAAATTCAAAAGTAGGCCAAAAATGAGAACATTTCTAATGTTTTTGTAATCGTCTGCTACAGCCTCTCCTTGCCCCCAATAAATGTATGTCCTTCCGAGCCACGCACCACGCACCAGAACCCGTTGTCCCCACTGGTCTGTGCTTTTCACTGTTGCATCCTGACTTCTGAAGGTTGACAGAGAAGCTGTCTCCTGTACACAAATATCTGTTCAGATCCTGCTTTGCTAGTGATGGCAGGTCAATACCTTTTAATGTGGTCCTGCAGAATCGTCCCAGGTCACACATATATCCATTCTAGAAAATTATGCCTATGTTAAAGGAATTATTTTAGTCCAAGGATCTCAGGCCTCTTAGCCATGGGAAAAAAACTAAATCTTATAAATAAACAAGACTCCAAATCATAGCACATTACATTTATTTTCCAGTGGTTGCCACACTGGGAAACCCTTTGTGGAGAAATGGAGAGTTTATATAAGACAAGTTGCTTAGCCTTTTCTTTTTTTGTGACCCCTAAGTGGAATATAATAGCATTTTAGCTCATATGACTGGCAAAACAGTAAATGTTTGCTCCAGGAAGTTGATAAACACGGCAACATTTGAATTGTAAGTTGGTAGCCTGCCTGGCCCGGTTGACAGCGCCAGCTGGCTTATCTTGAATCCATGACATTTGATTGTGCCTTGCCTTCCTTTGAGCAAGTTATCGCTTATCTGTCTGTCTTACTAAGTGAGAATAAATAGCGATGCTTCTATCTTGCATTGTAACGTATGGTTTTTCTCAGTCGGCACGAAACTTGTGAATGTTGCGAGGATAAACATGCCATTAAGCACAGGGCATATTGTTTGATAGGACCTTCTCAGATGTTAAACTCAAAGGTGATTTACCAAAGCTGAATTGTACATTGTATTAACTTTTAATTTTCAGCTCCTTAACTATCCTCTTGGCTAGCAAGTGAAGTGGTTCCTGTTCATTGCACTTTTCCTCCATAGCCCCAGAGCTTGCTTTGAAGGAGAAAGAGCCCGTGTGGACAGGCGAAGATGAATAACAAGGCAGGGAAGACATTGAAATGGGATACTTCTTTGCGATTCTCATTTACTTGTGAAGTTCTCACCAAAGATAGAACGAAAGTGAATTCCTGTGTCACATAAGTGAGCCTGAGTTTCATGTTTAAGGTAGGAAACAAAGGATATATGTCCCTGAAATCAGTTCCTTGTGATTATTTTTATGTTTTAATGACTACTGAAAGGAAAAGGTCAACTAACATAAAGAATGTAGCGTAATGGTTCCCTCAGGGGCCAGGCATTGATGAGGTCTACATTATTGCTGTTTGATTTTCCACTTATCCTGTTCTGAATATGAATAAAATATACTTTGAGATATAGTTTCAAATTAAGGAAAATTAATGATCCCTTTGGATAATTAGACTCTGTTATGCTATATTAGTCTTTAAGAAATTTAAGAAACCATTCAAACTTCAATTCTTTCTCTCTTTCTCACTCTTGAGTTATTGTTTAGATCTTTCAAGGGGAAAAACACCCTGACTTACCTGAGCTGTTGAGTTTGCAGTAGAGACTCTGTAGATATTTATAAGCCAGTGGTGGATACAGAACTGAGACAGGTGCATTTCAATTCTCTAATTTCATGTGGAGAGTTGACCTTGCTATGTGGACCATAAAAGGTCAAAACTCAGATAAGAGGAGATCTCATGTGTGCTGGGTGAATCCTTCTGTAATTTGAAGTTGTTTAATTATTTTACAAATTAGTAGCAACTTGAGTGGTTCTCTAACCACTGTTTTTGTGGACTGTTGCACCTACAACAAAATGATATCTTTTGTATGTGCATGAGATCATAATTGAATGCATGGTTAGTAGATATAAACTTGCATTTACATTTTCAGGTATTTAAAAATTCTACAGATTATAAGCCAGGGAAATTTGTATTTCTTTGCAATGGTGAGTAATTATAGTGAGTCAGACTCTTGTGAATAATATTATGAATGTGCCATGTAACTGATCAAGGAGAGGGGCATAGTGACTGTGGCGTATATAACAGTCAAGCATGGTATTCTAATACTGTGACTTAATTGGCTGTGCAGTAGATTAGGATGGTTAACTCAGGTCTGCGTTTGAATCATAGGAGATGTCAGTTAGGGAAGGACCAGCAGGAAAGAGCAATGGGGCCTCATTGACTTATGCCAAACAGGCCTGGTTTCTTCACTGATGACCATGAACTTGGAGGAAGAGCATTTGTAGTGTCCAAGTGCTGGATATAAAAACCTGCCCTCTGTCATTTACAACAGGGTGACCAAAGATGGCACTTAACCTCAGATGTTGTTATTAGTAGGGATACTAACATGTGCCTTACCTAGGTCTAAATAATGATACTAACATGTGGTGATTGTGAGGATGAATGAACAGGCATGGGAGATAGCTGTATAACTAGAGATACTGCATACAGGTGGTTGTTTTAATTAATCATTTCATAATACCACTGACAATAGAGAGGGTAGTGATGTTTCTCTACCCTGGTTCATTTCTCCTCATTGGCACCCACACAAGGAGCAAAGTTCTAAGTTGATAAAGTCTTCCCTGTGCTTCTCACCTGGATTTTGTAGAACCTGAAGTATAGAAACACTGTTTAGAAATGAGTAATTCCTTTTGGTCTAATAAATTTCCTCAAATGAGTGTAGTTAAATCACTGGAGGGAAGAGAGTTCCTGTCCTGAACATTCTAGAAAAAAGGTTAGTAAAAACTCAATGATTAAGAAAGTTTAGAAAACCTTTTCCTCTAGTCAAATTAGATGACTCACTGTTTTCTAAACTGTAACAGATGTCATTTCTATTTCTGAAACTTAGAAAGAGAATGGCTTCTTAGAACCCTGTCAAAAATAGCCATTGCTTATGGCTATTGTCTTTTCTTCCTTTTTACAACAGTCTTCTCTTTATTTTAGACCCCAATTAAGTGCCACTTTTTATAAAAAGAAACTTCCTTGGTTACCTCAGTTATACAGTAGACACTGTCCTTAGACAGTGGTTCTCAACCTTCCTAATGCCGCGACCCTTTAAAACAGTTCCTCATGTCGTGGTGACCCCCAATTTCATTGTTACAAATTGAACATAATTAAAGCATAGTGATTAATCACAAAGACAATATGTAATTATATATGTTTTTTTGATGGTCTTAGGCGACCCCTGTGAAAGGGTCTTTCAACCCCTAAAGGGATTGCGACCCACAGGTTGAGAACCGCTGCCTTAGAAGGTCTTTGCTGAATGAGCAATTTCTGGTTTTATTATTTTTCTATATACTATGTATATATGAATATCTCTTGAAATGAATTGTAAGTTATTTGTAGGAAGGAATATTCATTGTCTTTCAACTTAGAAAATGATACTGGGAATTTATGATGACAAGTATTGAATGAACTAAAAAAGACTCTGGAGGCTTTGCTAGAAATAAATGGTAAAGATTTATTCAAGGGCCTTAGGGTTTGCAAACCAGAAACATGAGTCAAGACCCAGAGTGTTCTGAAGAAGGAAGAAAAGCTAAGAGTTCTTATACTAAAAAGTATATTCTTGAAAAGACTCAGTCCTGCATTTTTAGCCTGTGGGTTTGTCTGAGGTGGTGGTCCTCTAAATGACTGGTGGTCTGGATAATGAATGTCAGGCTATCTGGATACATGAACATTCTTGTTTTAATCCTTTGGGATAGCCAGGGGGTTATCTGCAGGTTTGATGGATATCCAGGCATTGAGGCAGGACTGGAAAGTTCAAAAGTTTAAGTTCTCAGACTCCTTAAAACAAGAATAGAATGGTTTCCTCATACTTCAACCTACATGATTTTAGTAATTTAGCAGCTTGACTATGGTGACTCCATTTTATTTCTTCACTCTGCTCATCACAAGGATGGTTAAACATGTAAGAAGGGCTGCTCCTGTAGGAACTATTTGAAAGTAAAAAAGTTAATTGGTCAGAAAAAGAAAGAGTTCAAAAGAACATTTATTTGATGGAGAAAAGTTTTGAAGATCCATTTAAAGTTTGGTAAATTTGAATTTAAGAGGGCAAAGTATTGACTGGAAACTATTGATGTATGACCAAGAGTTTTTAGAAGAAGAATTAGAAATTTAAGTTACATATTTAGAAAAAGAAAAATTGAGGATAAAATTAGACTCATTAAAGGATCTCTTTTAGTTGCCTTGCCTTCTGTGTTCCATGCTACCTACTGGTAATGTTTGAATTTTTTATATTAGAAAACTACTGTATAATCTGCCCCTTGCAAGCCACATACTGATCTTCCCTTAAAAAGGACTTTTTTTTAGATGACTGCAGCACTGAAGTGACTGTGTGAGGTCCCAGCAATGAAAGGAATGCACAGTGGTTGCATTATTTAATTTCATATTTAAATGGGTAGTCTTCTTCTTCTCATTGTCTTACCCCTTCTAACCAAAGTCCAAATAATGCAGACCTTGAAAATAGTAGATGATATTAGGACCAGCAGCACCTTTCCTGAATGTCCTCGATGGGACTAACTTTTGCTTAGAATGTGTCTCTTTTATTCTAAGTTTTTCAGACAATACTAAGACAATGTAATTTGCTTTTTCATGCCCTCATGCCTTGGCAGATAGTATGTTAGGGACAGCAGAGTCACTCCCCAGAAACTCAGCACAACGGTGTCTAGTCCTCACCAGCTTCCAGAGTTCCAAGAATCCCAGGGTGGTGCTCCATGGGCTGTGTTTATGGCCGGAAACCAGTAGAGATCTTTTTCAGAAAAAGCCTCAGAGCACATTTCTGGTGTCAACTTATAAAATAACATTTCTGAAGGCCAGTGTTATTGTCTGCTGCTTTGGCTACAGAAGTTTATTGTTCTTTTGTAAAAATAACAAAAAACATACCCTCCAATGACATAGATTTTAGGTTATTTTTCTTGTCACCTTTGATTCTTGCCAAAGGACTCTGGCAGTGGTAGCAGATGCAAGAATCAGTCCTGTTCGCACAGAAGGAGCAGAGCTTGCGTTTTTACCTCGCCTGACGCTAGGAAGCGTGGACCCAGTTTTATGATAAGCTCAGGGAGAGGTACGTGGGGAGCCTATGTGGATCCCAACTCTTCTTAACTTGGGCTCCATGTTAGGTAGGCACCAATACCTACTTCCCACAGCACACAGAGTGAGGGCATCTGTCCTCAGACAGGTGGGACTGTTCTTCATAGGTGAGAGATAATTGCCCTCCCTTCTTTTTTTGTCTTACTTCTTGATGGCACATGACTGCTCTGGACACTGAATGCCCCGCTGCTCTTGAGAATAATATAAGGCATGACTTTAAAAAACTGGGCGTGGCCTCAGTAGTTGGTGAGCAGTCTCCTCTTAGCAAGAATGGCTGAAGATCAATCACTGAGAACACCTACTCATTACTTTTGGCAGACATTCTCCAAATGTAATTGCCTTGTAGCAAAAATCCTATTGAATTCATTTAGTTACTTGGGATTTAATTTTTTACCCAATTTATTTTGGAGGTACACCAAGAAGTTATCTTCCTTGTAATTAGAGGTCCTTTAGGTGCAATACTAAAAAAATTTTAAGTGGTTTAAATAGGTAATTTGCATACCTGCTTTAAAAATTCTCCAGGTTAGAAAACTTATTTCTAAGCTGTATAGTGCAGAACTTTGAGACCTACTGCTTGAGTGGACCTGTGTCTTGTTTGCTGAGAAAATTGACCATATCTGCCAAGCTCCCCTTTGCCCATCTCTATATGTAAGTTGCAGAATTTTCTACTCAAGCATGAGGATTAAAATCCTACTCTTTTTCATCGTTTATGCTCAAAATCAATCAACCTATTAATTGGCAGCATAGATTATCTGCAATATTTTTCCAAAGAGCTTTTAACTTGCAAGGTATAGGAACTCAGCCTAGATATCAATCTAGAACATTCTACAAGATTCCTGGAAATATATGCAATAATCTGTTCTAAATTTTCCTCTTGGATCAAGTCAGACCACCAGAGAACACACATTTAGACAAACAGGCAATAGCTTTGGCCTTTAAAAAAACCTACATTTATATTTACAATTTTCCTTGCTTTTATGCTCATGCCCACATCAAGGGATGTGGTCAGAGGAATGCTGTTCAGACATTTACTGTCTGGCTGATATATGGGAGATGCTGACCTTCACGTAGGCAGCTCGAACTTCACAGGCAGCACAGAAATCCTTCAGGACTTGGTACCAGAGAGAAACTGACTTTTCCTGAACATTTTTTCCTCTTCACCATTGTAATTAGTCCTTTAAGTCATTATATCTCAAACTATTAATGCAGAACCCTTTTCAGAGTCAGGGCCTGTAGGTGGTGCGTGAAGGAAGCTTCTGTGCCTCACTGGAGCTTCCTATCAGTAGTGGGTCAGCACGCTGATAGCCGTCCGTGTACAGCTCTGCAGTTAAGAAGCAAATGTTAGCTTGGTTTCAATCCCAAACGTGCCAATTTTTATTACACCCAGTGTGTGTGTGTGACATTTCAATCATTATCCAGCAGAACAGCATTAAGCAGGGACCAGTTGTGGAATATGACTTTCTTCTCTACTTTGGTTTAATTGCCAAGAGGTTTAGGATGAAATTTGCAAAAGTTTAAACTTAAATCCCCCCAGCTCTTAACTGGACAAGGTGGCCTTGGACATCTTGGTAAAGCTTCAGATCCCACTTTGTCCCATTCACCTTGAGAACTGTGGGCCTGTTCTTGTTGACCTCCCTGACCCCACAATCACCCAGAACTCTGCTTCCTCTTTCTCAGCAGCCTTAGGCTATGCCTTATTTTCTTACTTATTTTAACTACTTTATCTCTTTAAATACTAGGTTTCTAACTGACTTAGGCTTTACTTTCAGTTCAGTCTTCTAAAGATCCATAGTGAAGGCAGATACACAGACATCAATTCACCTACTGTTTTCTCATTTCTGTAGCTTTACTACCCCAGCCCTTGGAATGAGCCCTACACACCTGGTCGTCATCACAGACTCATCTTACAGCGTGCATCTTTTTTATGACCTTTATTCCTGTCATCTTCTTTCCCCTCTTTATTTCTCTTTGCTTTAAACTCCCAACTTATGATCCTGTTTTCTCATATAAATGTCAGAGCACTGGCTCAGCCCCTTACACAGGAGAGGATGGTATAAATAGCCAAATGTTTATTTTTAGTAATTTATTAAAAATGAATAGATGTTTTCACTCTAATACTTGAGGAATATCATCACACAGGAGCATTGGCGAGTCACTTTGGATACAGGAGGTGTTAGGCAAAGCTGGGTAGGAACGAGGCTCTTGGAGAGACACTCAACAGGATGGAATAGTGTGCTCCATGGAAATTTCAGCTCTGCCTCTGCCTGGTTGTATATCTGGGTCAGGGGCACCAGAGGTGTTCCTTGGCCATGCTGCCTCTGGCATCTTAGTGTAAAATACCTGCATTTTCCACAACACGTGGACTCGGCATCCTGATCTGCAGAAGTTTGCAGCCCATCTGTCTCCCTTCCAAGCACCCTGGCCCTGCTGTGCTCACTTCATTGATCAAAATTCTTCTAATGGAAATCACATGACCTGCATGCATCTTGGATATTCCAGAATGACACCATGGAGTGATGACACATTGAGAACAAAGGTTTAATGATTGAAAAGGGACCTGCCTCTGAAGCTTTTGATGAAGAGAAATGCCACACATACGTCTGACCCTGATGCCACAGCCTTTCTTCTATGCCTTGATCCATCCACATTACTTTGTCTTTTTCAAAACCGAAGTGGAGACTTTCATAACATTTACTTGTCTTGTGTTAAGAGTGAAGACACCTCATTTATTTGACTGAGGTTTTGTCCTGTTGCCTCCCTGATTTATCCAAACATCACTACCAACTAAATATTTTTGGAACATCTTTTTCGTCATATCAGTCACAGCATAAAACCCCAGTGACTTCTGTTATCTGTAGGTTAAAATCTAAACATGTCAGGTTTATTTTTTAATTTCTAAGCCTCCACACTCCATATTTGATCTCCAGTTGCTGCATGTTTTCTGTTGGTCTTCATTTTCACAAACCAGTTGCTGCTGTCATGCTAGGTTTTTAAGTTTCAGCTTTACGATTTTGCTTTTAACTTTTTCCAATACACTTT
Organism: Myotis davidii; assembly: GCF_000327345.1. Taxonomy (NCBI): domain Eukaryota; kingdom Metazoa; phylum Chordata; class Mammalia; order Chiroptera; family Vespertilionidae; genus Myotis; species Myotis davidii. The sequence continues at coordinate 11,189,037 of NW_006289416.1, read as the reverse complement.
CCCAACATGCATAGTCATAATAATAGTCACAGCAGTGCTGATAGTATTATAAGTAGTGAAAATAATGGTAATCACACCAAAGTGTTTGAATCATGTACCTTTTTATTTTTATCTTCCAAATCTTCGTGTTTTGACTTCTTTCCACACCTTTTATCACCTATCCTAATACTTCAAGGCTCACTCAGATTCCTCTCTGGTAAGCCTTTGAACCTAAAATAAGCTAGAAATAAGCTCTCTTGTCTGAGCTACTGTTATTCTTAAGTCCGGCCATTCATAGTGCACCTTTGTGACTTCTGCAACTCGCTACGTTTTTGTGTTTAGAAAGTTCTTAGGGTGTGGGGGTGACTTACATACAGTAGTGTGGGAATGGCACCTACTTCAAATCCTCTGTGGGATATTGATTATATAGAGAAAATGGAAGTTTTGGTATATTCAAACGTAAATGCATACAGACACACACACACACACACACACACACACACACACACACACACGTGCGCGCGCACGCGCGGGGGAATGAATAGGAACAGTGATCCAGAGGAGCAAGAACACCACACAGTGGCAAGTGGTGATTCTTCACCTTCTGTAGCGGAAGCCACTCAGACTTCTCCTTCCTCTCTCCTTCCTTTCTCTTCTCATGCGGACCCCCAGGGTGATGGGTTGTCCTGCCTGGACACAGTGAAATGGGGCTGTGAACTGAGTTGTACTAATCCAATTATGATTGAAAATTGTCCTACTTAGCATTTAATTCATATGTAATCTTAATTTACAAGAGGCAGTATTTGTGCTGTTGATAATTTATGTGAGGTTTAAATTTTAGAGGATATACATACTTAACCTTAAACTTTCTTTTTTTAAATCCTCATTTGAGGATATGTTTTTAATGATATTTTTAGAGAGAGAGGAAAAGCTGTGGAGAGAGAGAGAGAGAGAGAGAGAGAGAGAGAGAGAGGAGAGAGAGAGAGAAACACCAATGTGAGAGGGAAATATCAATTGGCTGCCCACATATATCCCCTGACCAGGGATTGAACTTGCAACTTAGGTATGTGCCCTGACTGTGAATTGAAACCACAAACTTTTGATGTACGGGACGATGTTCCAAAAAACTGAGCCATCCGGCCATGGCTCTTATGCTTTTTGGATATATTCTGGTGCAGTCCTGTGAGCATTATATTAATGATGATAATAAAATCAATGATGATGAAATAGGTATGCAAACATGATGACTTTATAGACCAGTGATGGCGAACCTATGACACGCGTGTCAGAGGTGACACGCGAACTCATTTTTTTGGTTGATTTTTCTTTGTTAAATGGCATTTAAATATATAAAATAAATATCAAAAATATAAGTCTTTGTTTTACTATGGTTGCAAATATCAAAAAGTTTCTATATATGGCATGGCACCAGAGTTAAGTTAGGGTTTTTCAAAACGCTGACATGCCGAGCTCAAAAGGTGTTTCTATATATGGCATGGCACCAGAGCTAAGTTAGGATTTTTCAAAATGCTGACACGCCGAGCTCAAAAGGTTCGCCATCACTGTTATAGACAATACTGGTGGCCCAGTGCATGGATACATGCATATTGAAAGGAAATTAATTAGAAGAAATATTTTAATATTGCTATTCTCCCTTTCTATTGAAGTGTCAGAGATGAAAAAAATTAGTAAAATGTATATGAAAATAATATATAAATTGATTAATAAATAAAAACAACATGATATAATAACAACAAAGATATAAAAAACAACAAAATCACGATATGAAAACAACATTGATAAAAACAATGACTGATAAATTGACTAAACTTATTCTAATATCTCCCTGTATACCATATTAAGAGTAAAAATGCTTTCAGAGTGCTTGACTAATTTCCTTTGTGATGAAGTTTTTACAACTTTAACTTTAACAACACTTGCTCTTTGAACTCGAGAGAAAGCAACATATAACTGACCATGTCCGAAAATGGGTTCAGGTAGGAATATTCCTACTCTGTCTAGATTTGTCCTTGTGATTTATTAATAGTCATCGCAAATGCAGGCATCACGGGAAACTGTCTTCAAATTAATTTAAATGGGAGGCCAGTGTCAGACGGGGACAAATCAATTCTTGGAATCAGAACAACCTCTCCTTCCGCAGATCCTGTCAAAACTTTAGCTTCGATTATGTTAGGTTGAAATCTTTTGGTAATAAATCTAGTACCATTACAAAGACCCCATTTACTATTAAGATTTCTCAGTAGTGCGATGATTGCACCCACTTTTAATTTAATTTATGACATGGCATTCCCGAAGGAGTAATGCTATTAAGAAATTTGATGGGAAAATTTTCCTTTATGGCATCATCCATTGAATCGATGGAATCATCACTCAAGTAGGTGTGAAAATCTCAGCTGAGTATATCCAAAATGTCTTCATTTAATTTATGAATGTGCAAGAGCTTTGTATGTATCACGCATGCGCAAGTCAACGTTTATGTTTAAATCACCAGTGCGCGTCATATGTACCAGCTGGTTGGTCAGTCTGCCAGCTGGTCAGATGGATGGATGGACGGTTGGTCATTTAGCCCTTTATATATATATACATGATAATTTACACTCACGTTGCAGTAAAATGAAGAGAAATTCGCTCTCTTTTAATTTTAATTGCTTGGATCCTATTTTCTTTGAAAAGATCTTGTTCCAAGGGCAGCTGAGGATTTCTGGGACTGGTGTGGAAGAATTACCTGGCATGGAGTGGAGTGTGACCCTTCTGGGGAGCTGGCTGCATCAGCAAGATGCCTTCTCCCTCGGGCTGCAGCTACACCTGTGCATCAGCAGTTTGGGAGAAATGTGAATTTCACCTACTTTTGGTTATGGAAAATTTTCAAATGGAATTATTAAGTAAGTGTTGCTAACTTATAAAAAATATATTTATTTTCCTTAACCACATTGGGTTTGGACTTGTTTTTATTTGTTACAATGTTATTATTTAGAGAAGAATGATTGGTTGTTTCTCTAGGTCTTGTGTGGTGTGTTCAATACTGGCTGAGCTAAAGGGTATTTGCATAAGTCCATCAGCCACTGATGAAATGCAGTTCTGCATAGAAACTAATCAATGCTTTTGCAAGGGTCCCATTTTCTGTAGAGAGGATAGTTGACTCAGGGCTCATGATACTCTAGTGTTTTCCTGAATTTACCATCTGTGGCTGGTCTCTGTGCACCTGAAACCTTCAGGGGCAATGATTTCTGTGTGATGCTCTGTGCCCTGGGTTCATGCCATGCCATTGTTTTTCATCTCCAGGAAAAATCAGTGGGGTTTAGGCATTGGTTCAGTGTAGCCCTGGGATGTGGAGGAGGGAGCTGGAAAAGAATGTGCATGCCATCTCTGCTTATTATTTTCTAATCATGTAATTATTGCTCTTTTTCATTGAAGTCTTTCATTAAGTGCATTTTATGGAGATGAATGGTACTGAATGTTTAGACCTTTTTTCAAGTGAGTGGAAGGGTTTCTTTTTCTTTTTTTGGCTTTTCTTTTCTGGGCTTCTTGATGAGCCTAAAAGCAATAGAGGAGAAGTCAGTTCCAGAATTCTTAAAATAACTGTCATGGAGAATAAAATGCAAGATCAATTGAATATCCCTGCATACTCTACATACCATAATAACTTTTCTTATTTTTTCCCCCTTTGAGAAATATTTTCATTTTCTTTGAATCCCTGAACAGACTTGCTCGTGTCTTTTAAAGAGCTTAACACTTTCTGACTTCTAGTATGAAATCTAGTGTGAGATATTCATAATGATTATAAAATAAAATTAGGAATAAGAAAAGGAAGGAGATAGATTGTAGAGTAAAACACACATGCACCCCCCCACATGCACACACTGCACATGCATGCATATGCATGCACACACCTGCACAGACATGCACACCCCACACATGCACACCCACATGCACATGCACACATACATGCACATGCACATGCACATGCACACATACACAGCCTTGAGAGAAAGAAGGATGATCCCATCTTCTGCTGGCTTTGACATGAGATTTGGAGAGAGAACTGTGTTCACAAGTCCATGGGGAAACAGCTGGGAGACAGTCCTGCAGGTACACTGAATTTCCTTCCTTAGACAAGCATGGGAATTTTAATTTGGTCTACTTAAAGCTTTCTCTGTCTTATGTATCAGGTAAGTGGTCATAATTAGCGTGGCAATAGAGAGGCTAGAGGAAGTATGCATTTCTTCTTTCAAGAAGAATCCACAAAACTGAATCGTACTTCTCAAAATGTTTCAGTGCACATCCAGGCACCTGTTTCTTTGGGGCTGTTTTCTTATTAAGTCACCTGTGACTATTACACTTTCTAAGGACAGCAGGCTAGAAATGAGTTTTTTCCTTCTCTTTACAAGAAATGTCAAGGATATACTTATTTTGCACTATTTTATAGAGTCATGTTTACAAACCACCAGCATTTTCTGAATTGTGTCTGACAGGTTACACCACCTGCTTCATGATCCAAATATAAGAATATCTTCTTCAAAAATAATTATCAGCAAGGAACATGTCTACCACTCAGGCTATGTTGGAGGGACCTGGATGGTGGCTTCAAAAGGATTCTAGTCACTCATTTAAAATTTGCTGTAGACCTACTGCCTTTTCATTCTATTTTGATGATACTTTGTATATGATGTTTCTTCCTTGGATGTTAAATAGAACAGTGAAATAATGGTCTTTAAGAACTTAAAGAAGATGGGATTTCAGGGGGTAAAATCAACACAATATGAAAGACCAGTGCTGTTTATATTTTTATCCTCAAGTTAGACACAGTGTGTGGCCTCATGATTACCTCCATTTCTAAGGACTCACCAGGCTCTAGGTGCCAGGTGGTAAGACCCTGGCAAGCTTTGCTCATTTACTTCTCACAGCAACCTGGAGTGCCATGTGATAGGTTTACCCTATGTTTTTAAATGGAAGAAGAAAAAGATTCAATAAACAAATATGAATGCATGATCTCCCCAATAGAAAGAAAATGTATTAAACATTTTGCTGTGCTATATCTATGAGATTTGGAGAGAAAACTTCACAAGAATTTTGGAAATCCCCAAATGTGCATCTGTATCTTCCCATACAGTATAGTCTTTCCATCAAGTATAGCTAAACACAGTGGTCTGCAGAGAACAGCACAGCTCATTTGGGAGGTATGGCTGGGAGTGGGCTGGGCTCACCCCCCATGTTCACATACCCACAGAGCCCCCATAGGTAGGTTCCAGGTAGGGCACCAGAAATGTGACAAGTTGGGGTTCTTCTTAGGGGTCTGTGGAGAGCCAAAATGATGCATATTAAATTTAAGAATGCACTCATATTCCTATAATTTCTTACTTGTTTTTATGCATTTGAATATATGAGTTTCCCATGTCATGAAAAGAATTAAAATTCTTCATAACATTGACTGGATATTTGAATATCTTAAGAAGTTATCAATTTTTTAAGTCTAGTAATGATGTTGTGATACCGTTGTAAAAGCTCTTATCTTGGAAGCACACACATACTGAAGAATTTATGCATGAAATGATTTGATGTGAAAATGTGCTTGTGACATGATGATTACTGGAATTAGTGGAGCGATCACAGTGCAAGTTATAAAAATGTTCAGTCATTATATTGTACACTCAAAATAATATGACCAACATAAGATGGTATACCAACTATATTTAAATTTTAAAAAAAGAAAAAAGAATTTGTTGGAGGAGGGTGAAGTAAATGGGAATGTAAATGATGTAAACCAGGTAATATGCTGATAACTGATGGGAATTCAGGAATTCAGATACCATTATCTGTACTTTGTGCATGTTTAAACATTTCCATGAAAAAAATTAAGTTTTTTAGGAATATAAATGTTTTTATGATTTTACAGTATGGGCACATTTCAATTTATTTAGTCATTTACTGTTTTGGGGCATTTTAAATGATCATATATGATTTTAGGGTTTTTTTTCATGATCATATATGGTCTAACAATTAACATTGTTTGCCCAACATTGCTTTGTGCATGAAATTTCATCCACATTTAACATTTCTTCTTTGGGAGAGATGTGGAAGTATAAGGTTGGTACTGCACCAATGATTGGAATGATTTACATGTGGACATGCCAATTGCTTTCCAGGTAGACTGAATATATTTGCCATTTGTATGGGAATGCCAGTCACCTGGTACTAGGAACATTGCACACCACCCTTTAAAAATGTACTGCAAGTTGATATATCATTTTATTCAAAATATTGGAAGAATATATGTTTCTTGAAAGACAAGACATGTATGCTGATGGGAGACACTTGGGAAAGCACCAAAAAGTCAAAACTCTACAAGAAAATCACTGTTGACATGCGGATGTTTCATAACAATCTTTTTTCAAAATATTTTGAAATATTCTCTGCTGTTCAATTATAATGATAGCTGGAGGCACTATACAACTTTATTTTGTAACATTTTTTTAGCACACATGTGAAAAGTTTCACATCTATTATTTACTACTTCAGTGTCAAATAAAGTTAGTTAGGGAGAAGTTTTAGACAAAAGGGTCCATTTGAAGAGGACACAGTCACTGAGATGGAAAGTGACAGGAGGAAATTTCCCCACATTGCAGCACGGAGACAGGCAATGTGGCACCAGGGCTTCTCAGTCAGCTCTCATGTGCATCTTCTCACTCTTTCTGTACTACAACCAAATGAAGACCTCATTTGAAATTTACAGGTGGGGCAGCCAGGGCTGCAGGGCAGACATTTGCGAGGCACCTGGTCTCACTGCTGACTGCAGCTGGGCGAGAGATCGGATGGTGAGGAAAGGTGCTGGCTTTGCCCTTCAGAATTTCATGTGTTCAAATGACTGAGAGTTGGGTTGAGTTTAGGCTTTTGTTCAGCACATCCATATCATGGAGGAACCCCTCTCAACCTGAAGCTGAATTATACACTAATGACCGCATCTGTCCCTAATCATGTCTAGAATGGGTTTGTTCAGTGTAGGCCTTCTGGGCTGGGAACTACTCTTCTCTGATTTTTAGTGGGATATTTTAGTTTTTGAATAATTGGCGATGAGCTGTAGTTTTCCCGCTGAAACTCTAATCAACCAGGGCTGGGTACCTCTGTCTTTGATCACACTGATTTATAACAACATCTACACACAAAGCTCAGTATCCTGCATTTCTACATTGCTAACTTTGAAAGGTTGCAGTCACAAGACAGATTTAGAAAAGTGGATGGCACAAAAGTGGATGTCAGAAAACAGCACCCACAGTGTGGTTAAGAGGGTGGCATGTGGTCATGGGCAAAGGGGATGGGTGTGGCCGACTCTTTTCCTGTAGGTTACAGATGTGTTGTTTCTGAGCTAGGTTAATTACACCAACCGCTAAGAAGATGGCCATTCTGAGAACAAATTGGACATAGGTTAGTGATTATGTTGAAGATGGAAGCGGTATTTTCATTGTAGTTAGAAGAAATTCTCTGAGACTTGGCAAATCATTCCCAATACCTTTCTTTTCCAAGCAATTCAGATTTTTTTTCTTGATAAAACAAAATCTTGCCCGGAAAGCAGAGTGTGGCCTAACATCACCAGGCATGTTATTATGCATCTAATGTAGAGCTTCATTCTTGATAACTTTTGTCTTGGTCTCCATGTTGCCGTAATGAACATCACTTAATATCCCAGAAAGTAAATGAGCTGAAGTCAACACCCACAGCTAAGCATTATTAGCATATTCTTTAAGTGTTTAGAATCTTCAGATCAGCAGAACTTGGGTAGTTATTACTGACCTGGCAATCATTTTTAGCCTCCTTACTGGGTAGCTTTTGGTGTCTTGCTTTAAATGCTTTCAGGAATTAAAGTGGTGCGGACAGTGACACAGCCTTATCCTTTCTCAAATCTCTCTCTTGGTGTAGTGTCTTCTCCACATTCTAACTGGCTTCTAGTTTCCCCTCCATTCTGTCATTCGTGTTTGCCATTTTCCACTTACCAACCTTAGGCAAAATTATATTAGACTGAATCTTTGCCTGGTGGAGAGAAAACATGTCTGAATAAAGGTCTGGGGTGGTTTGAGAAATTTCACACAATTGGATAAATTCATATTGGATACATGTAAACTCCTATAAGATTTTGTAATGTAAATTAAAATAATGAACACTAAATAAAGACAAAAGAAGTAACCCTTAGCAAAATTTTCATAGCAACTGGATAGATGCTGACTATAGAATGAGAATTTGATATAAACCCTATTGTTGCAAAGAGTGTGCATTTTTATGAATTACAGATAATGTTCTTGTGAATATGTGATATGACAAATGCCTACTGACTTATGCGGGTAGATATGGTTGGCTGGTGGGCCTCTCAGCCAGTGTTCCTGCCTCTATTCTTTCTTACCAATAAAACTCCAGTTTTGTTCACATGTCAAAGTCTTTAGCTTTGAATCAGAAAGGATATATGCACCCCTATGTTCATAGCAGCACAATTCACCATAGCTAAGATCTGGAAACAGCCTAAGTGCCCCTCAGTAGATGAATGGATTAGAAAATTGTAGTACATCTACATGATGGAATACGATGCTGCTCTAAAAAAGAAGGAATTCTTACCATTTGCAATAGCATGGATGGAACTGGAGAGCATTATGCTAAGTGAAATAAGCCAGTCAATGAAGGAAAAATACCACATGATCTCACTCATTTATGGATAATAAAAACCATTATAAACTTATGAACAAAAATAGATACAGAGGCAGAGCAGCCTCGAACAGACTGTCAAACTACAGCGGGAAGGCCGGGGAGGGTGAGGGGGCGGGAAGAAGGGGGTAAGAGATCAACCGAAGGACTTGTATACATGCATGCAAGCATAACCAATGGACATAAGACACTGTGGGGTAGAGGAGGCCAGGGGATTGTCAAGGGCGGGGGAAAAAGGAGACATATGTAATATTCTTTGTAATACTTTAAGCAATAAAACAATTTTAAAAAAAGGTCTTTAGCTTTGGGTGGACAAATCATAGTTGGTCTTAGAATCATAGCAATTTTGTGTCTGATGAGCTTTTTAGCTCTCTCTTGCTTTTTGAGAAGAGAGAGACTTGTAATGAGAAGAATTTTTTTTCTGATAAACCCCTTGCTTCCTGTGTTGGGAATAATGCTTGGAGTCAAGGCAGCTGTCTTGTGACAATAAAGTACAAGCCTGAGTGAGGACAAACCCAATGCCCTGAAGGGTGTTGAAGGAGCCTAGGCTTGGTGGCCTCCTGAACCATTAAATCAACTCAGTTACTATCTAGCAACTGGCTTATTTTTAACAAATAATATTCTTCTGCACGGTCACTATTGATCGTTTTTGGCTATTTATGTGAAAATAAAATTTAAGTTTTCTACTTTAATTTGTATATGAAAAGCAACTACAAATGCTGAGAAGTGTGCCAGCTTTCTTCTGTAGTTTTCATCCTGGCTTTGCTAGCTAAGTATCAGAAGATTATCAGTGTAAAAAAATTCTACTTATTGTGGGCATAACCAGTTGCTGACTGATTAAATAGACTGGAGATAGAGATATATACTGAAAATAAACACAAAGTTCCTTTTCATTACTCAGTATAGAACATATGCTTGGAAGACTTCTACTAATCACTGACAGAAACTAGCCGTCAGCTGATTGGATGAGGCCCACTCACATTATGGAGGGCAATCTGCTTTACTCAGAGTCTACTGATTTAAATGTTAATGTCATCTAAAATGTACCTTCACAGAAACATGTAGGATGACATTTGACAAATATCTGGGTACCATGGTCCAGCCAAGTTGATACTTAAAACTATCACAGTAGTCAAGCACGGAATTAATAATTCAGTGTATTAAACTATAACATATGCCAAGAATGACATCATCCCTTTATGCTATTCATTGTGATGAATTTTACAGAAAAAAACAAATTTTTCCCAGCTCTACTTGATGCATAGATGGCTAAAATACAACCTGAGTGAAAAATCTGTATGTATGTGAAGCCCTGAAGATCACAGTAAAAGCTGATGATAGCCTTGCAGTTGAATAAAATCCTTTGATGCTTTGAATTAATTTAAGAAAATGATGTTTGGCATTTTAACTGATGAAATGCAAGCTTTGCTAGCTTTGTAATAGGGATTTTTGGTGGAAAGTCAAAGGAAATACACAGCTCTTCTTTCTGGAACACATTAGATTGGTCACTACCAACTATTAATTTTGAAAACCCTATCTATGGATCCAAGTGAAGAGTTCACTCTTGCCATCTACGAGCTAAATTACAAACTGATGTGGAGTAGTAACATGCTCAAGTTGTAGTGTGAAGATTCTAAATGATGCTTATCATTCTGTTTCGACTTTACTTATTTTCCATAATGACATCCTTTAACATCTACCAGAATTTTTAAAATTCAGGTTATGATTATCTTCCCTTTGGACTTGAAATTTTAAAAAAGAAGCTGTTTCGCCTCTGTGTTTGGGAATTTCTTCAGAAGACACTTTATTTTAGGGAGGAAAAACAATGAAGCCAAGGGCTTACTCATTTTTACAGTCGATATAATGAATGTATTTTGTCCTAATGTGGTATAAATGAAAACACTTAAAATATTCTGAGTTATTCCACCTTTCTCTCTAAATAAGATAAAAGTTGGTCCAATGATACTTAGATCCTCTGTACTCTGCCAGAGTCATCTAAGAAAATCACTGATGCAATTTATTCCCCTTTACTGTCTACTTTAATAGCTCATTCAGAAACTGGTTTGCTCTCTTGGACAGGCAGGAAGGACAGGCACTATTAAAAAAATTACAGCCCTACCACATCTACTGTGATTGATACCACAATCTCTCATCAGCATGTTGCACTGAGAAACATTGACTTGGTGGTAGGGGGATGTGTGCCCAGGCGATACCTGTTCCAGGAGGAGCCATTATCACAGATTCTTCCAGAAGTATGTCTACTCAGGCTTGTGAGCACCCCTATCCTAGATGGATGATGGGGGAGCAGGTGATAGATGCCATTCTAAAACCTTTCCTTTTTGTCCATCCACCCGATGAACTGGCTTTTCTTGGGGGTAAACATTCAGTGTTAAAAAAATTTAAAAATGCCCTAGCTGGGTTGGCTCAGCAGATAGAGCATTGGTCTGTGGACTGAAGGGTCCTGGGTTCGATTCTGGTCAAGGGCACATGCCTGGGTTGCAGGCTCTGTTCCTAGTGAGGTTCATGCAGGAGGCAGCCGATCAATGAGTTTCATCATTGATGTTTCTATATATTCCTCTCTGAAATCAATAAAATATATTTTCCACTGAGCCAAACTGGTTAGGGCTAAAATATATTTTAAAAAAGTTTAAACAACTGAAGGACATGTATACATGTATATAAGCCAAACCAGTGGACATGGACAACAGGGGGATGGGAGCATGAGTGTGCGGGGTAGGGAGGGAGGTTGGGGGTTAATGGGGGGGATGAGGACACATTTGTAATACCTTAACTAATAATAATAATAAAAAAAGAAAGAACACACACACACACAAAATAATGGGATGATAGAAGGAAAAAAAAGTTTAAAAATGTATAATTTGGTGGACCATGAAGGTGGACTCAAGAGACCTGTTAGAGGCTGCTTGTAAATTATTGAAGTGAGCCCGTGGAAAACATGCCACAGTCTCGTCAAAGGGAAATATGCTTTCCCAGACTTAGGACCTGAAGTGGCTCTGGTTTTGGAACATCAGGGGAAAATACCAAATGCTTTAAACCTCAAAAAATGGTAATTTTCCAAAGAACTTAGCATATTTGGCAAATGTATTTGAGCTTTGACTATGTTGATCTGAAACTGAGTGGAAAAATCCTACAGCATCTGTATGTAAGTTCCAGCCATAGATTTAAAAACATGCAGCAGCAAATGTCTGGTCCTTAATGAAGGTCTCAGAGGGCCCTGGTGTTGACAGTGATGGAGGGAGGAAAGCACATCTCATCTGGGAGGAACAGATCCGGACGTGAGGCTGCAGTCTCCGATGCTTTGGCTGAGAGGGAGGCTTTGCAAAACCCAGCTCAGAAAAGTTCAGCTTTTGTCAAATGTCCAGAGAAAAATTTAAATTTTAAAAATTAATATTTGATTATTTTGCCATCATTAATTTCTGGAAAGTATATTTTAGAATTTGATTGTGAGGCTTTGACTAATATATTGTGTGGGTTTTTTTTCCATCTGTATGTAGTCAGGCTGCTCTACGCCTATTGTTGGCTATGGGAATAAGGCAGTATAAATGGGCCCATACTGAACTTGAGTTGCGTTTCTGTCTTTCATGATTCATAGAATAGAAAACTGTACCGGTAAGCAGATCATATGATTCAATTGTATGTATGTAATTTTAAAGCTATGCTCATTTGTTTCATTAATTTATTTTTGAAAGTTCAATTAAAATGAAAGGAAGGTAAGGAATATTTCTGCTTATCTAAGGAGTCATGAGTTAAAAGTTGATAGTCCTGATTCTAAACTCTTTTGTCTTGCCGACAAGCAACTTAGAAACACATTTGTTGTTGTTTTATTGTCTAAAGTTTTACTTATGTCTCCTTTTTCCCAGATTGTCCCCCGTCCCCCCAACCACCAGCCATTCCCATCCTGGGCAAGCCCCTACTGCCCCAGTGTCTGTGTCCATTGGTTATACTAATATAACTCATTTCTTCCATCATATTTTCTTCTCTGCACATACATTCTACCTGTAACCATATCACAATACAAACACACCATATTTTGTTCAATTTTTTGTCTTCGCATATTCTTTCCCTTAATATGCCTCCACCCTCATATTTCTAATCAGAGAATTTCTATTTATCTTTAAGAATAAATTCAAATGAAACCTCCTCTAAGAGGGCTTCCATGATTGCACAAACACATTTAATGGTCTCTTTATCTGTACTAATAGAACATTGTATACACCACTATTAGAGTGTTTGTATTATTGCAAAGGTTTTGAAACATACACAACATTTAAAAAACTAGATTCATCTTATAAAAGTTGAAGTATTATAGATAAGTATAAAATCTCTTTGACCATTACCCTCAATTCTTTCTTTCCACACTCCTTGGATATAACCACTCATCTCAGTGTGGGAGAATATTATATCTGGCCATTTCTATTTATACATTATGCATATATATGTCCTTATATAAAACTGGATTGTCTTTGTGTGAGTTACCAAGAAAATGGCACAGCAGTGCAGGCATTCTGCAAATTAATTATTTCTTTGCATCTCTGTCTCATCTGTTAACTTATAAGAGGTTTTCATTCATCTCATCAGACAGTGAAGTCCCTTGTTTCAAAGATGATCTATGTGTATGTGTACATGTATGTGTATATGTGTGTACATGTTCATATGTGTGTTTTCTGTTGTCCTTGTACCTTCTTTGTTTGCTCCCCTCAACAGTGCCCAGTGACCATTTCATAGTTATCATTTTAATATACGTCTGTTGCCTAATTAGTATTATATATCTGCATTGCTTCTTCATGATTATAGGAAGACTTGGTAGAATGAGAGCAAAGTTGAAGATTGGGTACTGACCAACAAGATATTTAGTGTGTGTAATCCTTAGGCAAGTAGCATAAATACACTGGAATTTCAGCAGGTGACCTTCCTGTATTCATTTTCCTTCAAAAGAGTTTCTAATTAAGAGTGTACGGACCCATCACAAAGTGATAGAGAAGTCTATTTCATGTGTGTGTTTTCCTTAAGATAAGGAACATAAAATAATCTTTCCTCTTGAGCATTGTTAGGCAATTAAAGGAGGTTCATGGAAGAGAAGTTTATTGAGGCCAAATAAAAACAGCTTGGTGATATATATTTTTTATCTTATTTTTATAAAGCACATTGCTAGTTATACTGTAAAAATTAGTTCAAGTTGTCCTGGGGCAGACAACTGTGCATAAATATTAACCACTCCAGTTTATATAAATGACAGTCTCTTCTCTCAAGTGGCAGAAATGCCTCTGGCAAAGAGAAAAAATGCCTAGGTGGCACATTTTCTATCAGTGTGTGTCTCTAACAGATGAGAAGACAAAGGAAAAACAAACTTGGTGACTAGTTCAGATGCCCCGTTACTTAATTGATTTCTTGTATACTGAAGTCTGAAGGACCGTCTGCCGTTTCTAGTCTAGATACAACAGGATTGATTAAAATCTAGTTTTCCTTAGTAGGGCTGCATCTCAGGCCAGTGAGAATCAAACAGCCCCTCATATTTTGCTGGGGGTGGGTTCCCTACAGAAAAGCATCTGACCTGAAATCAGACAACCTTATTTCAAGTCACAGTTCTGCCACTTGCCAGTCATATGAATTTTGGGCATTATTTAACTTTTCTGGACCTCAGTCTTTTCCTCTGTAAAATTGGGATCATAATTCCTCTGTAGACTATAAAGCATGTTGTTAATGTAAAGTTAGGCAGAGTAGCCCGTCTTGTGCCCATGTTCATGTGGTGGTCATTCTTGGCTGTGTTTTTGTTCTTCTACTCACTCCTTTCAAACCTGTTGGGGGGAGGGTCCCTGATGGTCAGGAGTGTTGACTGGGGGGTTGACTTGGGTATTCTACACTTGCTCCTCCAGATCTACATGCTCTTCACCCTTCTTTGTCCTGCGCTGTCCTGGCAGAATTTGACCTTCAAGGGGATGCTGTTACCTTCTGGCTTCTGGTTGGGCTTGGCCAGTGGGAGGTGTTGGCAGGTGCTGAGAACAGGAGGGTGAGGATTCCTTTATGCAAGAACAGATGGGGCCAGTGCCTGAGCTCCTGGCCACAGCTCTTCCTCAGGGGACCAGTGACATAGTTTTTTAATATATGTCTATTGCCTACTAAGTATTATGTATCATGTTGCTCCTTCATGACTATGGGAAGACTTCATAGGATCAGATCAAAATTTCAGATTAGATAATGACAAAAAGATTCTTAAGGTGTGTAATCCCTAGGCAAACTGCCTAAATGTACTGGAATTCAGTAGGTGACCTTCCCAATAAGTTAGAGTAGAAAGAAGTTTCCCTATTGATGCTTCCAACCAAATTACTAGCAAATACCAATTATATTCATTTTCCTTCCAAAGAGTTTCCTAATTAATATTTTATGGCCTCATCACAGGTGATGGATACAACATCTATACTAATAAAAGGGTAATATGCAAATTGGTCGGGACGCCGTCACAGTAACAACCAGTGCGGGTGGGCGGGAACTTGCAGCATCGGAGATGGAGGTGGGGACTTGCAGCGTCAGGGATGGAAGCAGGGGCTTGCAGTGTTGGGGAGGTGATGGCGATTGCTGCTTGCCCAGGGCCGGCCCTAGGCAAGCGGCAGCGGGGACGGGGGTCCTGGGAGGTGGGCCCAGTGGAGGGCGGCCTGTACTTCCCACATGGGGGCGGCAGCAGCTGTGAGTGCTCCCGATGGCCGCTGCTGCTTGGCCAGGGCAGGCCCTAGGCAAGTGGCAGCAGGGATGGGGGTGTAGAAGGCAGGTGAGCGAGGGATAGCCCAGCAGCGAAGGCAGGTGAGGGAAAGTCTGAGCTCCACAGCTAAGAGCTCCTGGCCTGGTTACTCCCCACCTTGGCCTCCGGCACCATGGGCCAGGGGTTCTTAGAAAGGCAGCTCCTTCCTGCAGCTCCTCAAACTCCCAGGCCGTCTCCATCACCCTTCAATGCCCCTCGGGTCAGGGTCGGGAATTGGTGGAGGCCCCCAGGTGTCTGGGCAGCCAATGTAGGGAATTTCCTCTAGCAGCCAGACCCAGTGACCCAGGGCCAGAGGGAGACCTGCATTCTCCCCTGCAGCCAGGAGAACCCTGGAAGATGTGGTCTGCCCATCACTGGATGGGCGCACCCGATTGGTTAAGCACGGGGAAGCTCGCGGCCGAAGGCTGCTGCTGCTGACCACAGCGAGGGCTGAGGCTCAGGCAATGAGGGCTGGGCGAGGCTCAGGCAGGCTGCAGTGGCTGCAGTGGCTGAGGCTCAGGCAGCCTCATGGCCTCCAGTGGCAGCAGCAGAAGCGTGATGGGGGTGTCTCCTTTCCCTGATCGCAGGGTCGCCTCCCACAGAGGGAGGCCAGAGTCAGCAGCAACGAGGGGGTGATGGGGGCAGTGCCTTTCCCTGATTGGCCGGTCGCCTCCCTCAGAAGGAGGCCAGACTGCGGCTTAGGCCTGCTCCCTCTGCTCCTAAGCTGTCAGCAGGACATCCCCTGAAGGCTCCTGGACTGTGAAAAGGGGCAGACTGGGCTGAGGGATCCCACCCCCTCCAGTGCATGAATTTCATGCACCAGGCCTCTAGTGTATGCATAATACTTATTAGGTAATAGTCAGATATTAAAATATTATTCCTGCATAAAGGAATCCTATGACCTCATCATGAGCAGTTAATTTCATGTGTTTTCCTTAAGTAAGAAACATAGGGCTTCCTCCCTTACAAGCAGGCCTCCTCCTGGGGACAGGCAACCCATTCTTGCTTGCTGGGTCTCTCTACTTTACAAACTCTCTCTTTGTGGAACTCTCCTGAGTTGCCTGTGACCATGTCCTGTCTTTCTGACGGAGCCCAGGTTCATTGAAATAAAGAGCAGGAAAAAAAAAGGAAAGAAAGAAAGAAATAAAGAGCAGGATGGTCTCCGACTAGCTCACCGTAACCACAGAAAGTCTGTTCTCATAGGGTTGATGGCACTTCTTTAAACATCATCAATATTCTAGCCCATTTTTCTCCAAAATATTTTCTCATAATCATTTTCTACTACTTCTATTAAAACTTTTCTGTACAGGTTTTCAAATAGATGTAAGAACACATGAATCTCTTGCAAGTTTAGTAGTTTTCAGAATTTAACAAAATACATATTTCGAAGCAGTAGTATGGTGAAAAGATCATGAGGTTTTAAGTGAGACAGATTCGTGTTAGAGTTGTTAAGTCTGTCTTTTACTAGGTTTGTGACTTGGGGGAAATTAGTTGCCCTTTTATAGATTTGCTTATACCAAGATACATTTTAAGAATTAAATAAATAAAATTGTGTCAGTAACATGCTTGGCATGGGGCCTGGCACATAGGACGCCTTTGTGTGTAATCCCTCAAGTCTGCAGTTATCCATCTGCTAGATATCAATCTGAGACCATGAATACCTTCATTGATGCAACTTTAACAAATGCTCAGTTTTTTATCCCCAAGTGGCCATGCACTCAAGTGTCCCTGTTCCATTAACTACTTCTGAAAAATGCCCAGAAAGTGAGGCTATGTTGTCTCTGCTGTCTTGTCTTTATTGCTGTGAAAAAGAAAGGATGGAAATAATGGCCTCATTGGAACCATGGCTACAGAGAGCACTATCTCTGCTCAACTTACGATGTGGAGTTCACGGTATTGTTTATGAAAATGGAGAACAAACAAGATCAAGACTACTGCTAAGTCATCAATGCCACTCACAGAGCCTGTTCTATTGAGGGAATTTTTAGGTCATGGAAAAGTTGCCTTCAACTCGGTACTTCTTGTATTAAGTAGAGCGCCTCTCTCTGGACATGTTCTAGAAGGGCAGAATTGGAATGACAGCAGATCCTTAAAGTTGTAGATGCTTTCAGCACCTTTCTGGTAAACCATGCTGGTGCCCATGGCTGCTCAGTTGAATCCAGGAGAATTTAGTCTCCATCTGAAACTCAGCCTCGCAGGAGCCAGCTGGGGCCTCAGCTGCACTGACAACCTGAGTCTTCCAGAGACCATTTGTATTACCAGGTGTCATTCTTTTATTTAAAAGTAAACAGGATGGTTCACATAGTTAAATGACTCCCTTCTCTTAGTCTGACTGCTCTGGGATTCAGCCCAGGGGATGGCTGGATCCACCATATCACGGACTCTCCCCTGGTGTCGAACTCTCAGGTGTTTCATTCAGACCCTGTACCAAGCTCATAGAGAAATTCCCAGAGTACTTTCTAATATTTTCATCTAGGATGTCCTTTTTCAGTGAGGTCATGCCTTCCCTATTCATTGCTTAGTTCTAAAGTCATATGTAAAGGAGAGAGTTTAAAATCCTTAATTTAAAATAGTGATCTGGAAGAATCGATGCTTCCAAAAATTGTCCATGAATCACACCCTTTATCGTTCCTCCTGGCAGGTAATGGAAAGTGGAAAAAATATAAATAAACAAATTTCACACTGTAGTATTCCCCGTTGTGTTGTTGCTCCAATTTAAAGGACTTGATGTATGAGAGAAAGGAGAGCTAACGTTTCACTTGTGCCTTTTCTCAGATTAGAGTCAACACAGAAAGAACATCATGGAAAGAATATCCACGAGAATGAATCTGACTTATTTTTTGAAATCTTAAAGAAATCTTTAATGTTCCAGGCAAATAGGGAGCCAGAAAAAGACAATGAGGTTTTGAAAAGAAAAAAATCAGTAGGCTCAATAAAAATATAAACAAAAAATAACGAACTATTCACTCATTTCTTTACATGGAGTATGTTTTTATCTGATGTTTTATAACTTCACCCTTCTCAGTCCATCAGCAACAACATAGGCTATAAAAACATCTAGTGTAGAGTGTGTGAGGAACCGCTAGGAAGGAAATGTAGAATTTTAGGTTTACCTACCATGAATTCATTAAATAACCGTCAGAAGCTGTACACAGGGATCTCTTTGATAAAGTGAGACTTGAGGACTGTTTGTGATGAGGTTTCAGTGACTCTGTGGCCTCAGGCTTCTGTGCCCAGAGTCAAAGGGGATATATCTGACTTTACATAATGCCAGAACAGGACCTTTAGAAGAGGCAGGATCCGTTTAGAACAGTGATGGCGAACCTTTTGAGCTTGGTGTGTCAGCATTTTTTATTTTTCTCATTTCAAGTTTATTAAAACGTTAGCAGTACAAATTATCCAGCTTGCAGATTATCAAAAGATCAACTCAATATTGCGTGTTAGCATTTTGAAAAAACCCTAACTTAACTCTGGTGCCGTGTCACATATAGATTTTTTTTGATATTTGCAACCATAGTAAAACAAAGACTTATATTTTTGATATTTATTTTACATATTTAAATGCCATTTAACAAAGAAAAATCAACCAAAAAAATGAGTTTGCGTGTCACCTCTGACATGCGTGTCATAGGTTCGCCATCACTGGTTTAGAATAACCCTGTGCAAATAGCCTAGTCTGCATTTTCAACCTGTGGGATGTCATACATATATGACAGGGCCTCCTCTTACATGCCACCAGCAAAAGCCCAACTCCTCTGCAGCCCACCCCTGCTCTGTCCGTGAACCTGAAGACTTGAGCAAGGGGCATGGCAGCTCCACCCCAGTGGCTCTGTTGTCACCCACGAGTGGGAGGGGTGGTAGCTCCTCCCTGGGCTTGCAGTCGATGCTGTCAGCACACAGTAACGGCGGGAAGGGCAGCGTGTCTGCTCCAACAGCTGGTTTGGCAGAAGGGATTATTCTTGGGAAACATTTCTCCTTAAAAAACTCAGCTGGCCTCACTGATTCTGATTTCAGGATATTTTCAGCATCTGCCACTTTATCACTGTATACAGCAGTACCTATAGGAAGCCCTCACCTGATGTCATCATAGGTTCTGCAACTTGAAGGGGAAGGATGAGTAGCAAAACCAGTGTTACCTTAGGCTACTTGATGTAAATGAGAGTCAAGTTCCTGTGGCGTCATTGACATTCTAATGAAAGGACATTGAATGAAATGTTATTCAAAGGCCAGCTGAACAGAAAACGTTCAATGAAGATGGTGCTGAACTTCATAAGGGTGATTTCATAAGTTTATGCATTTTTAAAAGCGAAGCTATGAAAGGAAATTCTGGTTCAGAAGGCTGTCTGTCAAGGGTGAAGGTCACTGCTGAGCCTCTGGTCCTCATCTTCAGCGATAATCACCCACCTGCACGGCGGTGATCTCCCACCAGAGCTGTGGTTCGCAATTGCTGATGTTCTGTCAATGGAAGGTGGACCCTGTCTCACACGGGTGTGACCTTGAATTAGGTGGCCAAGTGCTACGGAGCCCAAGCATAGGACACGAGTGAGTGCAGGACCACAGGAGAGGTAGCCAAAACAACCCTTTTCCTTTTCCAAGCACAGGGTACCAATCAATGACTGTGGTGAATGCCCGTGAAAATCAAAGTTTATAACTCTGGGTGCTTCAGACATTGTCTTTGTTATAGAGGAAGATTGTGGGATCAGCAGGTTGGTAAAGCCAGAGTGAGAAAACCCACATGTTCAGATCGTCTTTCCTAAGCCCAGAGAACCCCTCCAGGGAATAAACTTGGCTAACTTGTGATATACTGACAAGTCACCAGCAAACCAGTTTTAATTTTTTCAGTGGAATATTTGGGGTCATGTAAACAGACGTGGGCAACCCTAGTAAGACAAATAGTATTAGCCCCTCCTCCTTTCTGTTCTGTTCTATTTGACTCTACAGTAGCCTTCAGAGGCGTGTTCCTAGACAGGGGGTGTAGGACAAAGGTGGAACTGTGCAGTCTGGGCTTTTGATTCTCTATTTTCTAGGAATGCAATTTCTTCTACATTACTGATCTTCATTGATTTTTTTCAACTACGTTTCTTAGAATATAAATGTTATTTTGATCTGAGAGGGTCTTCTGCCCTCTCCTATTTGCGTTGTTTTCCTTGGAGATTGTCCTTGGTCTTGTGCCCATGTGAGTGCTTCCTGAATGTATGCCTTGGCTCACTCCCTTCCCTCCCCAGCCCCTAGGGCTATCTTCCATCACATCCTTCCATGGACCAGTCATACCCATCAATTGTTAGTCCATCATTTTTACATCTCTAGCCATGTTCATGATGCTCCCTCAGTCTTCAGTGATGTCTCCTGGTTTCTGCCTTGTTAGGTCCAGCAGTGTGATAGAAGCTTATCACCAGGTGTGAGGCATGGGTGTCCATCAGTAGGCAGAACTACACAAGCCTGTATGCTGCTGGGCAGCACTGTTGAATGTCAGCTCTATGTATCCTGCTTTCTGACATTTATGTTTATGAATCTATCTCCCTGACCACAGTTGTCATACTGAACATTCTCAGATGTGTAGGCCTCTGTCACACTTTAAATCCCATCCTCTTAAAGTGCACAGGTACTTAAAATGCTTTTTGAATTTGGGTGAATGAATCATCTTTCTTGATTTGAGGGCTCTGTGTCCATTAAGCTAGCCTTATTTCACTTTTATTGACTTGATAGCATATCCCTTTGTTGACTTATGTTGGTCCTTTTCATATGGATCGATGTCAAATTTATATCACCTTCTATTTTAGTAACTGAATGTTAGAAATTTCAAGCTGTTATTCTAGATTAGAAATATAATATTGAATGATAATTACATCACCTGATAAATTAGCTACTCCTCTGAAATCTGTTACATTCCGATTCCAGAAAAAAGTAACCTTTATATCTCTCTGTTCAGTAGAAAAAGCCAAGAGTAGAACCCTGAAATATTTTAGAAATAATTTATCTCTTTTAAAAGATTTTGCATCAACCCATTGACCAAAATACTTATGGTGGGCTATATACCCAGCTATGTGTATATTTAACGACACCGTTTTCTAGTGTGTATTAATCAGTACATTCCCAAAGACATTTTTAGCAGTCTTTTTTTGTAACCAAGACACAGTGCATCTATAATATCATTTGTTCAAATCTTGAACCTCGAAGTTTAGTTGTCATAAAAATAGTAAAGACAGGATTCTGAAATAACTGGGTCTTCAGGGAGGTCTTTCCCGCATGGGAACCAGGAACCATCTCTCATTTGAATCTACAACATATTACTGTGGGCCATTTCGATACAAGACCACTGAGTCCAATGATCACAGTGATAGACATTTGATAGGGCAGACATTCGAATGGGTCGTTGCCGCCACAGGGGGGTGTGCGATCGGCCCCACCCGTGGTCACCATGGTAGGCACGGCGACTACCATCGAAAGTTGATAGGGCAGATATGATAGACATTTGAAAATACCAATTGCCCAAGCAGAACACATGTACATACCATGTAAGGCTCAAGGATCAGTACCTGAGAAGATAAACACAAAGAATCAGTGCACCAGGGTTGTTTTCAGATGGCAAAAAATGGAGTGTGAAGGAGAGCAGCTCATTTTGAGGATACATTTTACTTATGAAAAGATCACATGAATAATCATCTTGTTCTTTTACTCCCGTCAACATACATTCCATACACATCCATTTTTTTAAAACTAAAAAAAAAAAAAAAAGACCGTACCCTTTTATGTAATGATGTTTACTTTGAATTTATATTAGTTCACACAAACACTCCATCCATGCTTTTGTTCCGGCCCTCCGGTCCAGTTTAAGAACCCACTGTGGCCCTCGAGTCAAAAAGTTTGCCCACCCCTGGTAACCTCTCTTTAATGGACAGTCTGTGATTATCCATTATCCATTTTGGCTGCAATTGAAAACTTATACATTTCTTTGTGAAATGGCTTCCTTATTAGAATCCTAAAGCACTTTCAATTCTTATACATCTTTTCACCCACACAATGAAAATGATGCCTATATAGCAAGTCCAGCTCTGGGCATCCTAAGGTCCCCCTGCACCCACAGAGTCAGGCCCATTCTTGCCTTCCGAGGCACCAGGCTGTTTCTCCCCCTCACATTTCACTGGAGTTACAGCATGCAGCATCCAACCCTGTTTAGGAAGTTGTAATGTGCTGCACAGAGTTTTCAGTTAGGTCCGATTTATTTGATTTTTATTTTCGATGCTAAAAGGGATCCTTAAACATGACCCTCAAAAAAGTGCCATAACCTCCAGAAAACATGTCTAGAAGCAGAGAAAATGAAGGCATTCTTGGGATTCCCTGGAGCAATGACAGAAGCCTGAACTATGAAGACTCTGACAGCTCTTTCTGGTTGCCATGGTGAGAGAGGCCTTGCTGTTTATAGGCCATTAACGAGATACTTAGGCTCCTCAAGGTTCTAAATTAATTGTTTGGTGCTCATCTTCCTCCTACATAGTGTGATAGTGTTGAACCAGTGGGTAAGCCTCACATAGAGACTGGTGGGCTGATTCTTGAAGCTGAGCAAGGATGCTCTTTCCACTTATCTAAATTCTGTGTGCGTAGTAAAAGTGCTATGCATCATTATTCCACCTCTAGTAGGTGTTTGCAACCACCTCCAACCCTTTCCAATATTTCCTTGTAAAATAATACGTATCCGGTGGCCTGACTCACAATACAAACCTGGAGAATTAATGCCACCGACCGCGGAAGCCTTGCCCATGATGAATGGGGCACTTAGAGTTTGATGTACCTTGTACCTTCATTTCAAAGCAATGCCTTTGTACCATAAAACACATTTACTATGCAAAACTAGTTTTTACATCCTGACTTTTCATTGCTGTTTGGGATGGCCTATGAGCATTAAACAATTCCTAGCTTTCCTCTTTCTCAGCTTCTGGTAATTATTCTGCCTTTTTTCCCTAAAGTTGATGGGAACATCTTCTGAACTACTATATGGTATATCACCTTTGCATGAGCACATGAAAAAAATCTCAACTGTATTCCACACTAATTTACTTTCCTTTATTCTGATGTGTTAAATGAGAAGTAATGAGAGAACGTTAATAATAAGGGCAGTATTGAAATGAATTGTGCTGTGATCACATCACTTCTGTTTTCCCATTGGCATATATCATTCTTTTGTGGGAGTGAAAGAGCTAAAAAGTTCTATGGAAGGTACAGGTGTCTGTTATAACTTGTGGATTCCAAAGACTGGGACGACTAAACACATGATGATCTGCTCAGTTAATGAGAAAAATACCTAAAATTCACACCTGGAAATGCCTGAGCAGTTGGCTAAGTGTAGCAAAGAGTTCAGCTTTAATAGAAGTTGTCTAATAGAAGCAATTAAAGGAATTTTAACTGCCAAACCTTACCTTAATTTATGGTTCTTACTGACTAATAAACTTCTGTTACAGTGGAGTACCTTATAATTTCAAGGGGGTCTTCTTAACATCCATGCACCTGGTGAATAGTTTGGGGACGCATATACCTCCCTAATAAACATTTCTCATGTTCCCTATGATTATAGAACCTCTGGTTCTTAGCAGAGAAGAGTGAAAATGATATATTTTATACTTTCTTGTAAAGAAATGCAGCCATATTGTGGCCACGTGGGTTTGAGTGGAAGCAATGGGGCCCCTTTTCTTTCTTAAATGCAGATGTGAGGGTATCTTCTTGGATCATGGGGATAAAGCAACCCTCTATGGATGACAGGCCAACAAGACCAAAGAATGCGCCTGTGTCCCTGACAACGTGGAGCCTCTGTATAGGCCGTGGATCCTTCCACCCAGAATATTAGGTGAATGAGAAAAAAGATTCAACCCCATATAAGCTGCTGTTATTTTAGTTCTTTGTTGCACCAGCCAAATCGGTATGTTAACCAACACAAAAAGTTCCAAAAAATCTAAGAAAAAAAAAATAGCGGAAACATCACGTGTTTGATGTTCACAGTTGATGTTCAGTAAGAAAAAAAAAAAAGCATTTGGTGAAAGAGAGCAAGTTGTGTTTTTCAGCCGTGTTTCCACCATGCCGAAGGCAGAACCTGGTAGAAAGTAGGTGCCCACTCATGTTTGCTGAGCTTCCATTCAGTGAATTAAGATGTTAATATTCCCATAGAGTGGAGATGCATAGGGAACAAAGGCTATTCTGCTCCCAAAGGTCCTGCAGGAATACAGGTCCCCGTATTGCAAGAAAAAGCAAAGCTTTGTTGGGATGTTCTCTATTTTATTCAGATAACTTAACTCCAAAAATCGAACATTAAAACAATAGCAGCAGCAGCAGCAACAGGAAACACACTCACTCAACAAATCTGAAATCGTACAGACTGCATTTGTTTCCCCAGAGAAGTTGAGTCAAAAGCTTCCCTCGTGGAACAGAAAGAGCAGAATGATTGTTAATCTTGATAATCTGCTCAAAGGAAACTGGTCTTTGGAGACTAATATTTCAAAGGAAGGGAAAACAGGCTGCCAGGCGAGGGCAGAGGAAATCCCTCAGCAGGATATTTCATTTGGAGCACAATTTATGTAAAATATCTGATGATGGGTATGCTGTTTGAGTTACAGTGAGTGAATTTTAATTGGAGATGGAGCAATTACTTACAATCAACCAAGTGTATGATGCATTATCTACTAAGATATCAGAGAAATAATTAGATTTAACAAATACTTATTGAACAATCTGCTAAGATTTATGAACAGTCCAAATAAGGCAGCCTATTGTCTCAGATCTTAAGCGACTTACTCTCTGAAGAAAGAGCCTTGTACTTGCAAAGGCAGTTCTTCCAAGAAACAGAAATGGAACTGGACAGGAAAGTCAGTCATTGTGCCTTCTGTGTGAGTTTGGACCTCTTCTCAATGGAGATCTATTCAATTGTATTGAGTATCCTTTGGGTAAGTGTGAACACAGGAAGCATTGATGCCTCACTAATCACTCAGTTGCATGTACTAGTATTGTGATGTATTCAGTTGTCTGAGATAGAAAATTAACTCGGGCTTTCCTAGGCAAAAAGGATGTGAGCCTGATGGTTGCTGGAAGTAAAATACATTATTTTTACAGCTTGAAGTTTTCAAGCAAAACAGGAGTATTGTTCTTCCCTTCTCTTCCATCCCCTCCCCCACCTTTCCTTGTCTTTTTCTGACTGCAAATTTCAGGGATGAATCTGCCTGTCTGGCTTTACTCATGTATACAACCCTGATCTGGGGAAGGTGGAATACTTTCATCTTGCTCACTCCTGGGCCAGGTTGTTTCCAACCCAACCTCGCTGGCTGAGCAGTATATTTTCAAGTGAAAGAAAGGTGATTTCCCAAAGGAAGTAATTCTAGGTGGACACACACACACACATGCCATACACAAAGTTTAGGTGACTACTCAGGAGAAGGGAATGGGAAACCGTGGTGAGTTTCTTACTAAGTAGATTAGATGAACAGGAAACATAATATTTTCATTTCTTCTTATGGATCAAAAGTCATAACACTGAAGGCAAAGGGCAACTTGAAAACTGAGTATCTGATTACAGAGATGATTTTAAAGAATATAATTTTAAAAAAATGTATATATACCAATTATATGGCTTTGAGCAGTAATCCTTAAAGTGTGTTTCCTGTGTAATAGTATATCTCAAAAGGATTCCATGGGCTAATGTATATGGCAGAAATTACATATGATATCCTCTATTCAAACTTTTCAATACACATCAGTATACAGAAGACTGAAGTGTTTTAGGGTGAAGAAGCCCATTTGCTATGTTTTAAAAACACCATTTATTCTATTTGAGCAGGGATTTTTAGAAACATAAGAACTCTTAACAATTTCAAACACTAGTTTCAGGATGAAGAGGAATATTCTCTATCAAGAGAACTTGAAATGGAATTTTGAACAGAAATGAAAAGAGGATAAAACTATTGTATAAAAATCAGGCACCATGAGGCATTCAAGGTATAATTTAGAAAGATTATTACCTGTCAGTAAGTGGCAATGAGGAATTAAAAGACACTGTCTTGGGAAGCTGTCAGATGTTCCTCCACCAATGAGTACAATATGAATAATATTAATCATAGAGATGTAAATATTATCCTAAGCATAGTATTAAACATAGGATTTCTGTCAACTTCCTGGAAAAAAGATGACCATTCTGAAGCATGTTGGAACTATTAAATACTAGTCACTCTAAATTAAGCTTCTTTCCTATACAAATCAATAAAATATCATAAATACCATGTTGCCTGGATCTTAGCAAGGCCTATGTTATGAATTGTGTTTCCTCCTATAAAAATATGTTGAAGTCCTAACTGCCAGTACCTCAGGATGTGACCTTATTTAGAAACAGAGTCTTTGCGGGGTCATTAAATTAAAATGATGCTGTGATATCTAATGAGGAACAGTTGATATCCATGATCACAGCTGGGAATATGTTTTCAGCTGAATCTTGAAATAAAGAAGCATGGTTTTTATAGAAATGGAGATAAAGTGCCAAATTTGCAGGGATTCTCTATTATCATTACCCAATCAATTCTGGCATTAATTTTTAATTCACAAAAAAGATTATAATATTCATATCATGATTCCAGAGAAAGCTCCCAGGATTTCAAGACTTACTAAAAAGTTACAGCAATCAAAGTAAGAGTAGACATATAAATTAATAGAACAGGATAGAGAATCCAAAAATATACTCAAATATAGTCAATAAGTTTTTGACAAAGTTGCCAAAGTAATTCAAGTAGGAAATAATAATTTCTACAAAGGGTGTTGCAACAACTAATTATACACAAGGCAAACATCATCCCTTACCTCATACCATAAACAAGATTTAATTTGAAATAATTATAGATCTAAACATAAAGGCTAAAACTATAAAGCGTCTACTAGAAAAGAGAAGATAAAATCTTTGCAAACTTGGATTAGGTAGTGATTTCTTAGAAAGCACATTAAAAGTACTTAACCATAAAAGAAAATAAATGATATGTAAGTGTGGTGGACAGAATAGCACCCCCACCCAAAGTTGTCCATATCTTAATCTCCAGAACCTCTAAATATGTTAGTTTACATAGCAAAGGGACAGTTTGAGATGTGATTATGCTAATAACTTGGAGATGGGGGAGATAATCTTGGATTCTAGACTATATCTCTACTATCTATCTGTATCTATGTCTGTTTTACAATCCTAGATAATAAAAGAGTAACATGCTAAATGTCTGACTGATTAACCAGCTGCTATGATGCGCACTGACCACCAGGGGACAGATGCTCTGACAGGAAGGTTAGCTTGCTGCTAGGGTTCGGCCCATGGGGACTGGGTGAGAGGGCTGGACACGCCCTGGAGCCCTCCAGTGGTCCCTCCCTGGCCAGCTGGCCCCCATCAGTCACTAATGGGACTGGGTGAGATCGCCCTGATTGCTGGCCAGGTGGAGGAACCCCACCTGTGCACAAATTCGTGTACCAGGCCTCTAGTTTGATAATAATATGAGAAAGAGTACAACCGAAAATGAATAAAGGACTTGAGCAGACAATTCACAAAGTAAGATGCATAGGTAGCCAGTAAGTACATGAAAAAATACTATCATTTGGTCATCGGGGAAATGAAAATAAAAACAATCTGAGATTACTATTTACTCACTTGGATAGTTCAGATTTTTCGATGAAAATCCAAGTTGTTGGTGAGGATGCGAAGCAAATGGAACTCTCATTTGTTGTTTGGAATTTTAAACCATCCAATGTTCATAAGCCACTAAATGGATAAACAAATTTTGGTACATCCATAAACTGAAACACTACATCACAATAAAAAGGAACAAACTGCACAATGCAATATGGATGGATCCCAAAAACTATGCTAAAGGAGATTGATGCAAAAGAGTACACCCTGTGTGACTACACTGTATAGAAGTCTCAGAAGACAAATCAGGACAAAGAGCAGATCAGTGTTTTCTTGGGGTCTAAGGAAGTGCTGTATTTTTATTTTGGTGGTGGTTAGATTTTAGTATGTGATTTCCAGTGGTTTATAGATATTTATTTCAGCCAAAATAAAGAAACAGTAAGCACACCACATAAAAATTGGGGGCAGTGATGAGTCTCTTTCTCTGTGTGTCTCTGTCCCCCACATCACCCTCTCTCCTTCTCTCCTCCTTCCCTCCATTTCTCCTTTTAACTCTTCTGACATTCTTCATTGGGAATCTTAGTCTTCTTCCTACCAAAATTTACCTGGCAAAGAAAAACTGCATTGACTCAACAGATATATGTTCTTTATAGAGAGACAAAAATCTTTTATGTTCTTTCCCAAAGAATGAATGTTTTAAAAATACACTGTGATGTGGACATTATAGATGATGATAATCATAGATATGACACAACTAACAAATACTGTCACAATCAACTGTGTCTTGGTGAAACTTGAATTCTTTTAGGATAGCTTTTCATTTGTTCTCATGGCCCCGACAATTTATCAATCCTAGAATTCATATTTGAATTGATGGTAGTTATAATAGTTTAAGGCACATAAATACTAACAAGAGGTTTCTAGTGAATCTCTCTTCATTTACTCTCCAGGACAAAGAACACATAATATCTTAATTTACTTAGCAATCAGCTACTTCAAGCTCCCTGAACTTGCATTGGATATCTGACTTCATTGCAACTTCCCTCACTCTCAGGAGATAACTTGCCTTTGAGAAAAATCTGAAAATATCTACTTTCTGCCACTCAGTCAATGGACTGAGTTTCATCTCCACTCGTTCCTTCATGACTTCTACTGCAACACAGAAATGGCTTCCTTCTCCCATCTCACTGTAGTCACTGTCCCTAATCTCATCCTATCTCATCCTGACCCACAGAGAACTTGTTTGCAATAATTACCCCTTTATTTATTTTCCTCATCATCTCCCCATCAACTTGCTCTTTCCAAAAAGCATTTAAGCCTGCTGAGACCTTTCCTTCTTTAATACACTTTCAGACTGTTGTCTACACAAATGTTCCATAAACCCACTGCATAGCAAGGCTAATTGAGGAGATTCTTCAAAATGCATTTTCTAGAACTCTATTATTAGAAACTCAGATCCAATAGGTAGCCCATAAGTATGAGAAATCTACCTTTTATTAATAATCTGTAATTATAAACGCTATATATATGTATAATCTATATCTTTACTATCTTTACTTCTCAACTCCCAGTTATTCCTCACTTACCTGCTCAAACTTGTGTCTCTTTAGGAATCAAGCAATTTTCTTGACACAGTAAACAATTTTATAGATATTTATCATGTTATTTGGCAAATTTAAAAATACATTAACATTAGAAAACTTGGAGACATTAACATTTTGAGAAAGTAGATCTTTTAAATACTTAGACATAGCCAGAAGAATAGGCAATAAATATTTACTAAACTTTCTGTCACTTAACTACTCTAGAAATGGAACTTTAAAAGGCTATTGGAGACTTTAATGGCATGCTAAAGCACCTATGGATTTTGAAATTTTAGTTATTTATACATTAAAGTCACACTGTGACAAAACCCTATGCATGCCAGACATATGGCTGCAAGGCAAAGATTGATTTGCAACAATGAAAGAGCGGGTTCTTAATAGAGCAAAGCAGTTTTTCTATAGAGCTTCCAACACAGGTCTGACTTGTTGGCTGATAGCTTTTCAAGCTGGGATTCTCTTATTTTGGAGGACTTTATTTTATTCAGAGATGAACCATATGGTATTTCAAAAAGAAAAGGCTTCAACTGTAGAACAAGTGTAAGGTATACTAGTATATGTAACAGCTGTCTTGCCTACACTGTTGGAGTCAGTGGTTAATTATTGCCTTTGACTAGACTTCTCACCGCGTCTTTTATTGTTGCCTCTGGGTAGTTCTATGTAGGTGAACTCACAGCATTAACATGATATTCTTAGATTAGTTTAGCCAGCATGTGAAGTTTGGGACTCTCGTTAATGCTATCAATCCAGACTTAACAAAGGGGAAGGCTGTAACATTCCCTCTCTTAGTTTTGTCCAGATGCCTGGTGTGCTTCCCTGAAATCCTGACTGGCCTAGTTTATTGCCTGAATTTATGTTGAATGTTTCTCATGCATCCATGATTCCCATTGGGACTCACATTTCTTCATTCATTTGTTCAACAAATGTTGGTTGAGTGCTGGGATTCAGCAATGAACCAAACATGTCCTCATATACCTTATATTTCATGTGATGGGTGCTCTGGGCACCATCATAAAAGTTGAGCCTTGGTATATGATGAAATGAAATTTGACCAATTCAGAAACTCCCTGCAATTTCATAGTTATTGTTGCATAGCGTGGTAGTAAATTCCATATTTCTTTCCTGTCTTAATTGTAATTGAAACTCCTCTGAGAGCATATGTTGGGTTTTGTCTTCATACTCAGCAAGCCTTTTATTTCTTGCTAATAATAACAAACACATAGTGCTAGATATTTATTAGACATTGTTCTTTATATATATATATATATAAATGTATGTAAATTAGCTTATTTAATCTTCAAAAGCATCATACGAGATGGATAGTATTTGTTCTGTTTTACAGAGGAGGAAACTGTGACACAGACAGGTCACTTACCTTGCCCAACATCAGCTAGCTAGTGGAGGAATAGGTCTTCACACCTCAACAATATGACTCTGGACACTGTGCTCATAACTGCTCCCAGAAATGTTCACATTCAATGTCTTTTTGTACATTTTGTGTACACAGTTTTACTACTTTAATATATATATATAGTAACATATCATGCGACAGACACATAGCAGTGTTTGTGCCAATCCTCAGCATAAGTATATTGCCATCAAATGGCATTCCGGATGTGACCTGTTAGGACCTTGAAAGTTTAATTTGGACCTTAAAATTTTAATTTTTAAAATTTTATTGTGCTAACTATACCATCTAAGACAGTGGTTCTCAACCTGTGGGTCGCGACCCCTTTGGCGGTCAAACGACCCTTTCACAGGGGTCGCCTAAGACCATCCTGCAATCAGATATTACATTACGATTCATAACAGTAGCAACATTACAGTTACGAAGTAGCAACGAAAATAATTTCATGGTTGGGTCACAACATGAGGAACTGTATTTAAAGGGCCAGAAGGTTGAGAACCACTGATCTAAGAGACTGGATCAGGTTACATGACCTAAAGAACAAATGTATGCTTGTCTTGCTCCACATTTTTTTGTGCCCCAAACCTCCTTATCATTTAAAGGTATATTTCTAATGTTACTGAATTATGCAGGGCAAAAATATGTGGACCAGAATCAATAGTACTCTTAGTGGGACGCAAATTATATTTTTATCAGATTTAATTCAGCCAGGACCTATTACCAAATCATAAAATATCGTGTGTGTTTGTATATGTGTGTATTTGTGTAGGTGTGTGTTTAGGAATAGAGAGTTTAGGTAGAGAAATCAATGGTATGTAAGAACGTAGCTTTGAAAATAGAAAGCAATCCCTAATATGCTATAGAATTGATTTTATTATAAATGTCCCCTCTCAGCTTTCAGTATAGTACAATGATGATATATGCAAAAATGTTTAGGAAACACATTAAAGAGATAAAGTTAACAAATGTATTTTTAAAATTTAAACTAAATTCTAAATGACTTTAATGACTAGTAACTAAAATGGAATGGAGAGTTGCATAGCAGGGGAAATTAAAGCCATTTTTCTTTTCTACTAGACTTCAGGCCATTTATCTGTCATCCTCTATTTTCACTGACTTGGTTTTTGCGTATTGCGCTTCACCCACAGAGGTGGTTATGTTTATTTCACATTTCCTATCTCTCATATGCAGTTCTCCACATAATCATGAGAATCTGCCTGGAAGCCTCAAAGCATTTAGACTTGCTTTGAATTAAGGATCCAAAACATAGTAATAATCTACTCTCAGAAGTTCTTAATGGTACCAGGATGATCTGATTCTGTTATGGGCAGCATGCTGGTTTTGTTTTCCGAGTATTTTGAATTCAAAGGGGAAAATGTTAACTTCTTAAATAAAATGGTCATCAACTCCTCTTCTCATTTGAACATAGTTTGTCTTAATTTAAGAAACTTTATCACCATGGGTTTAGAATATTTCTTATTTAATGCCTTTAAATGCAGAATATTCAGGACACAGATGCTGTTTCTTTAGAGTAAGGGAAAATGAAGGATCATCAATCTATATCTTAGTAACATATTTTGATTACTCAGAGAAGACAGAACTGTAAAATGTGTAAAACTGTTGAACTGTTTAGTTTCATTATTTTTTATTGATTGACTTAGAGAGAGAGAGAGAGAGAGAGAGAGAGAGAGACATTGATTTATTGTTCCACTTATTTATGCATTCATTGGTTACTTCTTGTATGTATCCTGACTAGAAATCAAACCCACAACCTTAGTATATTAAGACAACATTCTAAGCAACTGAGTTACCTGGCCAGGGCCTGTTGACCTTTATTTTAAAGCCAATGCTGCTCACAGATATGAATGTGGGGAGACCAACCAGACAGAAACATCTTCATGGTGGTCACACTGACCTTAGCTGCTGCTGATTCTATGGGTGGCTCCTGGGGACTTCATGGCGGTGGGAAAACAACCTCTTCCACTCATGGCCCTTCATCTTTCTTGAACAGAGTAACTTCCTCCCTTAGATTTGAGTCTCATGGCAGTTTCAGTACTTTCTGTTGGTACGTGATGTCCTTATGTGCCAATAGCTCTTAGTAATTACTGTTTTATTGATCTAATGACTTTAACTGTGCTATTTCTGGGTTTTGACAGTATGTTTCAAATGTACATCTCATTAGGACACTTCTTAGCTTAAATCCACCAAGTATCTCTTCAAAGTAAGAGCATGAATTTTAGGGCTGTTGGCATCAGGAAGGCCTTTGATTCAATTTTACTGAACCGTCCAGTCTCCTCTCTGTAGGGACTCAGATATATCAACCTCTGGGAGCTCCTTGGCTATATCTCTGTGACATGTGCAGTAGCTGCTCACCCTTTTCCTGTTCTTCACCCAACCCAGGTATCAGATCTGAGGACCTCCTACGCACTTAATCTTTATTATCTCATTTTATCTTCATCGCTATCGGATGGGATAATTATCACTGTAATTTGCAACGTGTCATTGAGGAAACTGAGGCATAAACTTTTAAAACTTGCTTAGGGTCGTATCACATTCCTTCTTTGTTAGAGTTGAAAATTTGAAGGGAGAGACTGTGCCCTATTAGACTTTAATGATTAAACTGTGTAGCTAAAATATTTGATGGATACATGAGAAATCTTAGTCAGATATTTTGTCTGATAGCATTTTCACCTTCACAACTTTATATAAAGTCCATAAACATTGCACCTGTGTAAACTTTACACCTGATTTTGCCATAAACCACTAATTGGAAAAGATATACGCACCCCATATGTTCAATGTAGCATTATTTACAACTAGAGGCCTGGTGCACAAAAATTTGTGCACTGAGGGGGAAGGGGGGGTCCCTCAGCCTGACCTGTGCCCTCTCGCAGTCTGGAATTCCTCGGGGGATGACCACTTGCTGGCTTAGGTCCGCTCCCTGTGGAATTGGTCCTAAGCTGGCATTCAGACATTGCTCTGGCAGCCTGGAAGCCTTCAGGGGATGTCTGCTTGCCAGTGGGGAGCAGACCTAAGCTGCTATCAGATATCTTAGCGCTTCTGAGGAAGCTGGAGAGGCTCCCACCACCACCACTGTACTGGCAGCCATCAACCTAGCTTGTGGGTGAGCAGAGCTCCCTCTGTGGGAGCTCACTTACCCCAGAGGGAAGCTCATGCATTGACCATCTGCCTCTGGTGTTCAGTGTGTGTCATAGTGACCAGTAATTCCCAGTCATTCTGCTTTTAGGGTCAGTTTTCATATTACCCTTTTATTATATAGGAATACCTGGTCAGCCTGGGTGAGGGGCTGATGGCTGTTTGCAGGTTGGCCACAGCCCCTTCAGTATAGGGGTCCCTGCTGAGGTGCCTGGCCAGCCTGGGTGAGGGCCTGAGGGCCATTTTCAGGCTGGCCACACCCCCTTCAGGTTGGGCTGGGGGTCCTGCTGGGGTGCCTCGCCAGTCTGGGTGAGTGGTCTATGGCAGTTTGAAGGCTGGCCATAGCCCCTTCAGGGTGAGGGTACCCACTGGGTTTCCTGGCCAGCCTGGGTGAGGGGCTGATGGCAGTTTGCAGGCTGGCCACAGCCCCTTCAGGGTTGGGGGTCCTGCTGGGGTGCCTGGCCAGTCTGGATGAGGGGCTGAGGGCTGTTTTCAGGCTGGCTAAGCCCCCCAGTGGGGACCCTCAACCCATGATGGTGTGGCCAGCCTGGGTGAGGGGCTGATGGCAGTTTACATGCTGGCCACAACCCCCAGACACCCAAGCTCCCAAAGGAGGCTGGCTGGAAGCAGGTATCTGGGGTTTATTTGTCTTCTATAATTGAAACTTTGTTGCCATGAGTAGAGGCCACAGCTGGCTCAGGGAAGGCAGGAAGCTTGGCTTCCTCCATCACCTGGGCAGCCAAGCCTCCTGCTTGCTCCAGCTTTGTGGCTGCCGTCTGCCATCTTAGTTCAGTTAATTTGCATATAGTTGCTCTGATTGGCTGCTGGGTGTGGCTTAGGTCATAGTGAAGGTATGGTCAGTTAGCATCTTTGTCTTTTATTAGTGTAGATAGTCAAACTATGCAAGCAATCTAAGTGTCTATCAATAGATGAACGGATAAAGAAGATAGGGTACAGATATACAATGGTATACTACTTAGTCCTAAAAAAAGAATGAGATCTTGCCATTTGTAATAACATTAGTGGACCTAGAGGGTATTATGCTATGTGAAATAAGTCAGGCAGAGAAAGACAACTACCATATGATATTTTTAGATTACATGTGGAATCTAAAAACCAAAACCAATGGACAAACAAAATAGAAACAAACTCATAGATACAGTGGGGCCTTGACTTACAAGTTTAATTCATTCTGAGACCGAGCTCATTAGGGAGCTCAATAACTCAAATTACTCTATCAACTCAATGCAAAAAATCGGCCGAGAGACAGCTGGTATCTCAAAAAACTCGTTAGTTGGGACACTCGTAAGTCAAGGCCCCACTGTATAG
>NW_006289416.1:11149309-11153263 GCF_000327345.1 Myotis davidii | reverse complement strand
CAGGCACAGCCTCAGGTTTCAGTTCTGAGTTTTCATCCATGTGGGCTGGGTGTGGGATCTCCCTGGGGTGGACTGATTGCTCCTGGTAGATATTCCCAACATGATTAATCCACACATGTCAAAAAAGCAGGTCCCAGTATGTGAGCACTACAGGCACAGCAGATTCCTTTGGTTAAAATGAACTAGATGCTGAGTTGAGAGGAATCGTTAGTGCTCAGCCATGCTTGATACTAACTTTATGACCTTTGTCTGACACTCGAGCCTCGATGTCATCATCTACACAGCAGGTCTGAGGTTCTTCTGCAATAACACTGCACAGTTTGGGGAAGATTCAATGAGATGCACTGGTGAGCTGGTCTTAGGATTTGGACATCAGCAAAGGTGGGAGGATCAGGAACACCCGACTTTCCAAAACTTGCCAAATGGCCCAAATCACCCAATTTACAATATTTTCTGATTTCACAAAAGGTTAATTTTAATAGTTTTGAGAGGATTGTTATCAACTTAAGAACAATCTTTTAACAACAATCTGTTAATAAGAGTGTTGGAGTTATGTACTAAATGTGGAACATACTTCTATTTATTCTTGGCAAATCAGTAAATTGGTGAGTTCAGCAAATTAGTGCTGCTGCTGAGAAAGCTTCTAACACCAGCAGGTTTGTGAGTGTAAGCTCCTGGCGGATGTGCAGCATGTGTATCTTGTTTAATGTTATTTTCTTAATGCTCAGCAGTGTGCCTAGGACGTAATTAATTGGATAAATCTTTATTGAATAAATTAATAAATGTGTCTGTATGTGACACTGCTGGATGACTACCATGCAGAAACAGACTTGAAAGTAAGCATCCATGTGGCAGTTCTCAAGCGTGTGAAAATGTTGGTTAGCATTATCATTTATTATGTTATTTGTAAGACTGCATTAAACATCCTTGAATTGGTGAAAGATTGTTCCTTGGAAGAGATAAGAAAATGTAAACATGGGTTTCTAAGTTGAAGTACATTGAGTGATGATGACTAGTAGATTACTTTAATAAATGTTTAGTTCAGCCCTAGTATTTATTCAGAGAGCCAGTTCTAATGATTCTGAAATTAAAGAAAAATCATCCATTTCAGTGTGTATATTTAACCCACTCGCTCAGGCAGCATAATGGTTGAGTCAGTAGGTGGCTGGATGTCAGGGAGACAAAGCAAATTTCACTAATGTGTTTCATCATTTGTCTTATTTCCATGTGAAGGACTGAATTATTGACTTGGAATCACCATAGTCAAATAATATCATTGTAATTGATGACACAATTAGCTTCATTACCAAGACAAATTGTGATCTTCTGATACACTGCTTTATTTTACATATTAGAGGGTTATTTCAGCCTATAGAAAGTCTCTGAATGATGAAACGCCAAGTTGACTTATTTTATGTAAGATCGAACTGAACTATGAGGAGATCATTTCCTATTTTTCAACCTCCAGTGAAGTCAAATCCACTATATCAAATTGCCTGGTTCAGACAATGAGATAGTTTATTATGACAACTAGGGACAGATGCATGGCTGTGGGACTGTTCTTACATACAGCTCTTGATACTTAATCAGAACCTGTCTCCTATTACTCAACCTGAATACATTGCTGGTTTTGATGTGTCATGAACAATTATTTCTTTGAAGATAGAGATGAGACAAAGCACATGAAATACAATATATTTGGACTCTGAGTGAGGGGTATGATGATAAAAAATAGGAACTACCAGGGTCAGAAATACCAGGAAAAGCACACTTATATTCTTAGTAACATAGGCCAATATTATTATTCATATTCATCTGTTCTGGTGTTCTGGTTTTCTTCATCAGTTTTAAAGAATGGTTAGTTTTGAAGTTTTCATTGAAAAAGAAATCTTGCTCTTAGATATAAATAACAGTATCTAAAATATCCATTAAAATTATGCCAACTCTATGAATTAACCATTGTATTTTTGGCACATCTTTACTCCTCATTTACTGAGACTGCATCTATAATACACATACAACTACTTATAAATGTATAGAATCCTCCTCTATAATAAAAGGCTAATATGCAAATTGTCCCCTTGGGAGTTCGACCAGGAGACCAGGAGTTTGATTGCTTGGTATGATGTGCACTGACCACCAGAGGGCGGCACAGAACATGGCGGGCGACCAGTGGCAGTGGGGCCCTGAGGGAGTGAGGAAAGGAGGAGGTGGGGAACCTGATCCGTCCTGATCACCGACCAGGCATAGGGACCCTACCCATGCAAGAATTTCGGGCACCAGGCCTCTAGTATACTATATGTGAAAGTATATATTATCTATAATAATAAAAGTGTAATATGCTAATTAGACTGGATGTCCTTCCAGACGAAGCGGGGGAGGAGGCTGCGAGGGAAGCCCAGATTCTGGGAGCCAGAGGGAAGCCATTGCCAGCAGCTGGGGGAAGGAAAGCCTACTCTTGCACAAATTTCGTGCATCGGGCCTCTAGTATATTAATAATTATTAGAAAATATATGTTATGTATAATCTGCTTTTCTAATGGATAAATGTTTAAAATCCCATAAATGCAACGTTAACCCAGACTTACCTGGAGCTCAGTTTACTGTCCGGAGCCGCACAGTTCATAAACTACAAACCCTTTTGCCAGCCTCTGAGTTCTTTCTTTTGGTCTTTCTTTCGTATCCGTGCTGCCTGGCTCCAGCTCAAGGTCATCCCAACCCATTTCCTTCCATGCTCCTACTTTTCTCCAATTTAGACAATCAGCCACAAATTTATGGCCTCTGGTCCCCAACCAGATGCCAGGCTTAGTTGGTCTTTTAGTGTTTCTCGAAGACAGCTGTCTCTCATTTACGTAACTGCTGTTTCAAGATTTCATTATTCTCTCAGGCTGCTGCTTTCCCCCAACATGCCACACTCTCAAAAAATATGAGTATGCATAGTCCTGCTCTTACTAATAAGAAAATAATAATAGCAGGCAGAGAGCTCTGGTGGGGGGATGGTGATGGGGGTGTGTGGAGGGATTGAGCAAAAAAGAGAAAAAAAGAGAACTCGTGAACATGGGCAACAGTATGGTGATTTTGGGAGCAAGGAGGGGATGAGAGAGGTGGAAGAGGGCACAAAGGGGATAAATGATGGAAATTTTAGACTAAATGAAATTAAAAAATAATAGCAATAACGATGCTAATCAACATTTGAGAGCTCACTTAATATGTGTAAGCACAATTTTACTGTATTACATATAATCTCTAATTTTCACTATAAACCATTGGTATTGTTACTATTTGTATTTCTTTTTACAAAGAAGGAAAGGAAACCTCAGAAATCGTGTAGTGTGCATTATCACCACCATCATCTCTGGCCATCATTCCCTCAGGTTATTACCTTGATTGTGGTGATATGTCCAAACTCATCAAATTGTATAAATTAATTATGTGCAGTGTTTTGTATACCAATTACCCAGCAATAAAGCTGTCTTATTGGATGATGTCCCCTTTCCTGTGACTAATTAATTCTTCCACCTGTGTTCTGTATCTCAACTCCTCTGTGATATTCAAGGACATTGTCCCCTCTGTTATGTCTTTTCTTGATGTCTGAGATGAGTTTCTGCCAAATGTGCTTTGTGTTTCTTGGTTCATTTCTAACTAAATCACTTTTTTTTTATATGGAGTTTTTTTTTCTTTCACTAAATTACTCATCCTAAATTTGCCAATCATCTTCAAATGGTCTTATGGAATGGACAGCTTTCTTTCTTATTTCACCTTTCAGAGCACCTGATGGTGCTGGACTCTCCTCTTTATTTTATTTATTTATTTATTTATTTATTTATTTATTTATTTATTTTATTAGTTAAGGTATTACAAATGTCTCCTCATTCCCCCCCATAGGACTCTCCTCTTTCTTGAAGCACTTCCTCTAGTGGCTCTCAAGTCAGCACACTTCCTGGGAATGTTGCTC
>NW_006289416.1:11127184-11149147 GCF_000327345.1 Myotis davidii | reverse complement strand
TGAGAGAGAAACATCGATCAGCTGCCCCCTGCACAACTCCTACTGGAGATGTGCTCGCAACCAAGGGACATGCCCTTGACTGGAATCAAATCTGGGACCCTTCAATCCGCAGGCTGACATTCTATCCACTGAGCCAAACCGGTCAGGGCGCTCCTTCATTTGTTAGTATCTCTCCTTATGCACGTGGACTTCCTCAGATTGCTACTCAAGTACTGATGTATTGAATAGTATTTCCTCAGAAAGTTTCTAGATGAAATTATTTAGAATGGTACGTATGTAGCTGGTTTTTGAAGGTAAAGTTTTAGACGAGTATACTCGTCGACGACTGAAAAAAGAACATTTTGTGAAAACGTGTATACACGTTTCTGCCGGGGAAGGGGTTAATTCTATGTGCTGTTCCTGAAAGATGTTAACTACTAAAGATGTAAAAGTTAATATTAAGCCATGAATTTATTTTCATATTTAACTTATTTCAATATGTAACAGCTCCATGAGGATATCCTAAAAGAACTTCTAGCTTCAACTCTTCCTCTCCTTTGCCAAATATGTCCCTGCCCTTGTGGGAAAGGATACTGTTGTCCTACTTGGGGTTAGGGATTGCCTCAAAGGTTCAGTAATTCACTGAGTACCCCTAACCTGCAGAGCTAAGACCTGCCCAGCCCAGTTGTTCTTTCAGCTGAGTTGCTTTTGAGGTAGAGTGCCTAAGGAGGGGCTGGGGCAGAGACATCTGTAACACCTGCTGGATGTTGGGGTGATGCTCTCCCTAGTTTACTGAAGAAACTGCGGGTAATATTTGCCTCTAGACACACATTTAATATGCTTGTTCTTAGTCTCAGGATGTGTGCTTAATTCCACTTTGCTGTGCTGTTTAAGATGGTTCTGAACTTGAACCCAAGTGTAAATAAGGGTTGGTAGTTTCTCCTAAAACAAAACAATGAAACCAAACAAAAATTGATGCTATTTTCCTCCTGGTCACCACATCAGCAATATATATTACCTATTTTTTTTTAACTCCAACAAGAACTGTTTATTAAGCTCTGTTAACTCTACTATCTGTCAATCTTTATTGATTTAACTCGGTTGAGACACATCTGGTCCTTATGTGATGATCTCTGCCTATCTCTGTAGATCTGTTTCCCACCACACAGTTACATGCAAACTATGCCCCAGCTGAGCTCACTAAGGCCCAGTTTTCTGAGCATCATTTCTTATAACTATGCATTTAACTGTAATATGTTTCCCCTTTATTGTTTCTAATGACTTGTATTCATCTTTTGGGGCAGTTCAGTGTTTTCTCATCTAAGACATTTCCCTGATTCCTGTCCACAGTTAAATGCTCATCTCGCATGTTCCATGTCTCCCTGAGACCACCTCTAAGTGGAAAGTCTTCACACTTATTACTGTTAATGTACCCTTTGCTTTACTTGCCTGTTGCTCCCCCTAAATTCTAAGACAGGGCAGGACTCTGGTTTATTTCTCTGCCTCTGGCACTTCTCACCATGTCATGTCAGAGCCAATGTTCAGTAAATGCTATTTCAACTATTGAATAAATTTCAAGTGACCACTTAACCAAAGGGAAAATAACAGATTCAACTAATTTTCACTGCAACTATACAGTATTAAGTGGCAGGCCTCAGAATAAATTTTCTCAGCTGTGGAAGTGTTTGTATAAATACCTTATAGGTGTTCATCCTGCATCATGACAACATCAATTTTTTTCACCTTTAAACTTGTTTTGCTACTGAATTGGACTTTACATACACCAGAGTGGTGAAATTATATGGAAATAGGAGTTGAAAAAGGATGAGACTCTCTCAAATTCCTTAATAACCTTCCTGTAGCTTCAGGTGTGTGTGTGTGTGTGTGTGTGTGTGTGTGTTTTGTAGTTGGCATGTGTGCAGCTAATCTCAGTCACTGAATCAAAGTTGGAAGTCCCTTTAGGAATAATCTGCTCCAACACCATTATTTTGTATGTGAGGACACTGAGCCCCACAAAACCTACTTATTGGTTTTCTAGGGCTGCCTTAACAAATTATCACAAACAGATAGCTTACAGCCACAGAAATGTGTTCTCTTTGTTCTGGGGGTCAGAAGTTTGAGAGCAATATAGTATATCTGTGGGGCCAAGCTCCCTCCTAAGATTCTAGGGGAGAGTATTTCCATGCCTCTTCCAGTTTCTCCCAGCTCCCAGCTTTCATTGGCTTATGGTGTCATCACTCCAATCTCTGTCTCTATCACTACATGGTCTGTTTTATTTTTTTGCCTCTTCTCTTATAAGGACACATGCCATTGGATTTAAGACCCACTCTAAATCCAGGATGATCTCATTACAAGATCCTTCACTTAATTGCATCTGTAGCGAGTGACCCTTTTCCCAAATCAGGTCACATTCTATGTAGAATATTTTTTGGGGTCCACATTCAACCCATTATAATTAGGTAACAGCAGAGTTGAGCTGGGTCCCACCTCCTGTCCCCTCGTTGGGCAGATGTCTTGCTCACTTCTCTGCAGAATGTGCTCTAAGGGAGGAGAGATGTATGGTTGAACACGTGTGGGCCAGGCCTCAGCTGTGATTCATTTTCTCCATTCACTGTTCTGTGGATTCAGAAACACACAAAACTGGAAAAATGTGTGTAATGAAAATTGTTGAGATTCCATTCTGAATGATGTTCCTAAATTTCATCTATACCATTTGGCCCAATTATCACTGTAGATATATTTTCCACTAGGAAAGGATCAACAGATGTTCTATCCTGTTTTAGTTTCTCCCCATATTAGATATATGTCTTCTTTCTACATATAAAAATAAAGTTGGGTTTTCCCAATTTTTTGATATGAATCAGAAGACCTTCCCCAATGTTTGCAAGCATTCTCAGCATACACTAGTGTCCTGTTGGTAGTCCTGCATGACTGGTGAAGATGCTGGGATATGCAGAGTAGCCAGTATGTGTACATGAGGAGGTTTCCATATGCTCTTCCCAACCATTCAGGAAATTAAATTCAGAGAGTTCAGAGAGTTTACTGAGAAAATTAGTGTCTGGTCAAAGATTGGGGTCCTGACCAATGTTTGGCCAAAGCATATGGTATCTTCTAAACCTTCTTTGTGTCACTATCTCTTGATTTGGTAAAAACCACACAACCAGAAGTAGAAATACTAGAATAGCAGGTATGTATCTGGTGGCAACAGAAATCCGTCAGAACTGTCAGTAATTGTCATGTCAGCATTGATACAGGATCTGCACCTATGAACTTGTGGGGTCAGAGACTCTGAGTCAGAAAAACAACAGAAAGGATTCAACCAAGGCCCATAGACAGCAGCAGTCTCTGCAGCAACCAGGCTTAGCTGTGCACTCATCAAGGAGGAAGAATGGAAAGGATCTTTTCTATGTATTTGCCTGCTTAACTGAATAGCTAGTAAACAGATTATAACCTTTCTGTAATTCCATAAGTCTCAGTTCTTCTAAATAGCCATATTTTTGGCTTTAAAATACTTAATCCATAAGAATTTGATGTTAAAAGGAGGTTTGTAAAAGGGGGAGGCAGTCAAAATCTTTCTTACTAGCCTGGAGTCTTGAATGGTCGATGAGGCGCGAAGTTCCCAAAGCAGCTGCTCTGCTGAGGATTTCATTTGTACCCCATTCTTACTGTTAAAATAATTAGGAGCAGCATTTTTGTGTTTGTCTCATTCATCAAAATTACATAAGCCTTTAAATGTACAGTTTGTAAATGCCTATGAGCAAATTCAAATATACATCTCAGTCTATTAATAATTCTTTGATGCATTTATCATAATTCTATTGCTAAAAGAGGGAAATGGAAAAATAGCAGATACCATAA
The DNA here is from genome assembly GCF_000327345.1 of Myotis davidii. NCBI lineage: Eukaryota > Metazoa > Chordata > Mammalia > Chiroptera > Vespertilionidae > Myotis > Myotis davidii. The sequence continues at coordinate 11,145,310 of NW_006289416.1, read as the reverse complement.
TTAGGTTGAATTATTACAAAGGTTATTATGTCCTGTACTGCCTCTTTTATTGATATTCAAATTGTGTAAGAAAATGGGTGTGTTCTTTGTTATGAGATTCTCAACTCTTTGAGGACTGTGAATCTTTTGCCTCCTAGGCAGACCCTCAGTGACCATATGTTGAATTAATGTTATAGTGAGTGGGGAAATAAGGTCATATGTGCTCCTTTATGTTAACGACATGTTAATATTGTTCCTTCTAAAGAGGAATGACATGGACAGTTGCATGTGTTGGCCGATGGTTGCTAGAGTGTCTGTCCGGATCTCATGTCTTCCATCTCCATATCTGGCCCTCTGACTTTCCTGCTGCCCAGTGTCACATGTGGTTTAGAAATCAATCTCTAGCCATTCACTCAGTATTTCATATCAGAATGGCTCTGCCATTAATCCTCCTCTAACCTTAAACCTCAGCTCTCAATTTTTTTTATTGATTTGAGAGAGGACGGGGAGAGGGAGAAAGAGAGTGAGAGAGAATGATCTGAGAGAGTAATATCGATCAGTTGTCTCCTGTACATGCACTGACCTGGGGTCAAACCACAACCTTCAACCAGTTTATATGCCCTGACCAGGAATCGATCCCAGTACCTTTTCCTATACAGGATGATGCTCTTACCAACTGAGCCACAATGGCCATGGCTCTTTTTTTAATTCAATCAACACATATATTTTAAGATTACAGTATGACCCTTTTTGGCAAATGTTGGAGACACAAAACACATAACAATTCCTTTTCTCATGGAGCTTCCACTTGAGTGGGGGAATTCAGACACCAAATACATAGTGATGAGGATGACAAGTTTTACAGAAGTGGACATGCAGCATGCTATGGAGGTCAATCACAATAGCAGCTTGCCTTACCTGAGGTTTTAGAGAAGCAATCGTGAGGGTGATGCGTTCAAAGAATCTGAAGGATAGGAAATGGCTAAGTAAAGAGAAGGGTGAGAGTGCTTTGACTAGAACAGTGCATGGAGGCCCTGTGTTAGAGGGCTTGAGGAGCAGAAAGAAGACCAGATAATTGAAGGACAGAGACAAAGGGGCCACAGGATTTATAACTCAGAACAAGGGTTTTGATTTGGCAATGGGCAGTCACTTAGTGTTTTTAATGAGAGAAAAAAATCATGATCAGTGAGGCAGGCACTGTCCCATTGCTCTGCTCTAAGACCACAGGTAGCTGTGATGGATGGTTCCCAGCTTACCGGTGCCTTCCCATCTCCAGTACTCTCATTTATCAGCTTTTCTGCCTAGGAACTTCTTTGGTCCCATAGTATCTTGTCTAAATGTCATGTGAGCCACCAAGAATTGGGCATTTCATGTCATCACAATCAGTCCTCGACAAAGGAGATGGTGGAGTTTTTCATCCTTTATAGGAGAGGTTCTAAGGATCGCTGCAGGACCCTCTGTAAAGCCCTAGAGAAGCGGTTCTCAACTTGTGGGTCACGACCCCTTTGGCGGTCAAATGACCCTTTCACAGGGGTCGCCTAAGACCATCCTGCATATCAGATATTTATATTACGATTCATAACAGTAGCAACATTACAGTTGTGAAGTAGCAACGCAAATAATTTTATGGTTGGGTCACAGCATGAGGAACTGTATTTAAAGGGCCAGGAGGTTGAGAACCACTGCCCTAGAGGGACTGGGCAGTTGCTCCTCAGAATCACCTGTTTATTAGCTCCCTGATTCCTCTGGCACTTTCTCTACTGCTTCAACTATGTTTCCAGGATCACATCCTAAGTAGGCTGCCTGCAAGGAAGCACTTAGCTCAAGGTTTCTATTTAAGGAACTCAAGCTAAAAGGGGTAGAATTAGGATTATAGTAAAAATCCAACTCTGTAAGAATAGCATGGTAGAAATTGGACCATCCCTTGGTCACATGGCATCAAGAACTATTGCTAATGGTGGCTAGTGAGGTAGAGCTAATTTGTAGAGTGTTATAGCTTTTTAATTATTCAGTCTCCCTCTGTGGACTGAGTGGAGGTGCAGATTGAAGCGGAACCATTAACTCATGCAATGAATTTTGTAGTTGAACATAGGAGAGGGGCAATGATGATTACACAGATTGTAGAACTGTGAAAGTTTGTGAACTTTCCTAAAAGCATAAAGAAAGAAACAGCTCAGATCAACAACTATCATTCAGGCACATTTCAAAAACTGGAAAGATTGTATGAAAAATCTGACAAAAGCTGGTAGTCAAAAGGGGATAGAGCCCAGTTGGCATGGTTCAGTGGTTGAGCAATGACCTATGAACCAGGAGATCATGGTTCAATTCCAGGTCAGGGCATATGCCAGGGTTGTGGGCTTGGTCCAGAGTGTGGGGCATGCAGTAGGCAACCAATCAGTGATTCTCTCTCATCATTGATGTTTCTATCTCCCTCTCCCCTTCCTTTCCTCTCTGATATCAATAAAATATATTTTTAGAAAGGGGATAGAATACACAGTCTGGTGGGTCTCTTATGCAAATGTCAGGGTTCCTAATAATAAAGTAATAGGACTCAGAGATATGGGATGGGGACTTTTGGGTGTACTCAAGATAACTTTGAATCCTCAATTTCTCATGAACCTTTCAGGCTGGCAGAAGTGGCTCCCTAACACTTAGTAAAGGAGAGGAGCCTCCCAAAGTTAGATACCATGGCAAGGACCTATGGAACAACTCCTAAAACACTACTGGGTGGTCCTTTAAAGCTTTTATACAGTGATGTTCCATAATTACAGAAATGTCATGGAAGATTATTGCAGAATGGGTCGGAAGGTCCAGAGAAGTAGGTTTGTTAGATATATTACACTAGTGACCTGGTGCACGGATTTGTGCACATTGAATGGAAATTAATTAGAAGGTGACCAGCGGGGCGGGACTGGGCAAGAGGGCTGGACACACCCTGGAGCCAACCTCTCGTGGTCCCTCCCCAGTGTCTGCGGAGTGAGCGGAGTCCCTCAGGCAGGTGGGGTCCCTTGGCCTGGCCTGCAGATCAGGCTGAAACCAGCTCTCTGACATCCCCTGAGGAGTCCTGGAGTGGGAGAGGGCACTCTGCAAAGTTGTTATCATGCAGGGTGTGGAACGCAAATGCAAGTGTGCAGTAAACCAGATTCGGGGCTGACAGTGCCCCAGCAACAACACAATCCATGGCTGAAAGTAGAATCACACAGCCCCGTGAGGAATCAGGCTCTCTCCTCTCTGGTTTTGCGGTGCATATCCAAGAACCCCACTGCCAAGTCACTGCAGCTTGGCAGCTCCTGTATTGAGTGTCTGCCCCCTGGTGGTCAGTTCGCATCATAGCAACTGGTCGGATGGTCAGACTCTTAGCACATTATATATAATATAATATGTGACCAAACCTGCCATCTGACTGTATTTTCTGGGACTACTTAGAAGGTACACCTTTCACTGGAGGAGTGAGGGATCAAGTAGTGAGTGGGTTATCAGAAACATTGAGACATTCACTGATTGTTGTAGTTAAATAGGGCACGAATGGTTTTGAGTCATCTAAGGAGTGAACTAGGGCCAATGATATTGATGTCCTTCCCCCAACCCCCCATATCTCAGTTCATCTGTAGTGCAGTGACTATTTCACTGGTCTTGCTGATAGCTTCTAATCTCTAGCATCCTCATGTCTTTGTATGTCTGCCTTTCAGCTGCCTTCAGTGCCACAGGAGTTTACCAAACCCATGGATAGACTTGGAAATTATTGGGATTTAATGTCCACTGGGTACTCTTCAACAAATGATGGCTCTCCCATATATCACTGTAACAATTATGCCTGGTTGCTCAGAAGTGCCCACCAGGATTGTGCAACATTGCCCACTACAGTATCCTGCTTGGGGCTATTACCATTTTCTCTCCCTTTCCCCCCACTCCCTTACCTATGCTTCTGTGATCACTTCCCAGACAACTTACCTTCACCTAAGTCCTTATTTTTGAGGGTCTATTGTTTGAGCAATCTATGCTACCACAGAATTTTTAAAAATAATTTTGGTTGCAACATGGAAGGTCGATTGGAGGGGGTTGTGAAAGAATGTAGAGAAACCAATAAGGAAAATATATAAATCCAGCGGAAGATGTTAGTGATTAGACTAGGATTGTTACAAAGGTGTGGCCCAATTCTAGAGATTGAATCTACAGTACAAAGTTGATTGGTTATGGAGAGAGGAATTATTTTGATTAATTTCCTACCAGTAATAATTGCCCTTTTTGCTACGTTGGGACCATGTTTGCTACTCCACTGATTCTTATCACTGCCTTTTCCAAGATTCTTTGGGGGAGTGACATTTTCCTATAAACACAAATCCATTTGGGAGATTTTTCTATTGTTTTCCAGATCCCTCTTGAAGTCAACTACCATGTATACTTGGATCTCCACCTATCATGTTCATTAGATTTTTAGTTATGTTTCACTTGCTCTTTTAAACATCTCTTAATTGCTTCCTGCTTAATTTATTCTTCTATTCATCTCTAGTGGTTCTTCTTTGTCTGACTCTTTATGATCTTGCATCTCTAATCTAAATTAACCCTTGTTGTAACTGATCATCCATTATATTCCTACCAATCTAAATGAATTCCCCCACCAAGTTGCCTTAATTCATGCATTTATTCAGAGCTGCTGACATGTACTGGTATAAAGACATGTATCAGTATGAGACTTAAAACGGGGTGCTTTTGGGGAGTATTGAGTGTTATTTTCTCTATGCATGAAAGAAAGACAGAGAGCAAGAGAGAGAGAGAGAGAGAAAGAGAGAGCGCTCGAATCTTTTAAAAGAACCAGTGTAAGTCTGCTCACCTCTTCCATTAAATTTTACCTCTCTGCTAGAGTGGGTAATCCTTCTGTTTGGCTGTGAACACAATGCCCTCTCTTTAACTTTCACAATGTCATGGCAACTCTGTCTGCTTACAGCTAGAGCATAAAAGATTAGTTCTGGCTCTTTAGCACTATTTAGAAACCCCTATTAGTGAATTCAGCCAGGGTCTGGCAAAATATCACCTAAAATTTCTAATAATTGCAGGGAACTGTGTATTTACGTAAATAAGCAATAGATATGTAAAATATTAAGTAGTAAAAATGTTCTAAATGGTAATTAAAGGAGAAACATTACCCATATCTAAAGAAGCAGCATTTACACCATTTCTGTGGCAGAGAAACCTAGCTTCTTCCACATAGACTGTAGTGTGTAGTTTTTCCATGAAGTTAAGGATGTCTCGTGATTGAGTTCTAGCCAATAGAAGCACGAGTAAATATGTCCCCTATCTCACATTCTGGCTTGATCTCCTATTAGTGCATCTCTACCATCAGTTTCCTTCTTTGGGTTGAAATGGAGACCGCCACCAAGGTCACCTTGCAAACAATGTGCTGAAGATCTTTGTCTCTCTGGTCACTAAATGACAGCATTGAGGCGTCCTGTTTGTCACCTGCTCAGTACTGTTCCGTGAACAAGAAGTAAACTTTCCAGTTTAAGACATTGACATTGTTCTGGCTGGAAAGTTACCTGATTAAGACAGTGCCAATATTAATTAAAACTAAGAAAGTAAGAATTTATTTTAGGCTGGATATTCTAAGGTTCACTTTTTGGAAGATGTGGATTTAAACTGGATCCTAAAAGATAGTGTACGTAGGATTTGAATTGGTTGAAACAGAGGTAGATAGTCAAGATATATACCAAGATATATAAAATTTCAAGAATGTTTTGTGGAAGGGGTTTGGAGGGGAAATGAACAAATCAATATGCCCAAAGCAGAGAGATTTTAAGAACAGTTCAAAGAAAGGTTGGATAATAGTGTTGAGGCAGAGTGTGGAATACCTTTAACATCTGGATAAATATTTTAATTTTATAAGTTTGGAAAAATATATATTTATATATACTATTAGCTTCCTGCTTCCTTTGACTATTGGATTTTATCTGAATAGCAATAAAATGAGCTATTTCAAGAAGTCCAAATAAGAAGGTCCAGAAATAGTTTTATGTGTGTTACTAAGATGAAGAATGTTAGGAAGAAAGTAGAAATGGCTCTTGTAGTAAGGAAGATAACTCTTATTTTCCAGTGACACAAACTTAAATCTTGAAGATTTTCTTTTGTTTTATGAATAAAAATTAAAAGGCAGAAGCAATTAATTTGAACTGCCTCCCTGCATGACCCAGGCTTTGCCTAATTATTTTACACAATGATGGATATGTAGTCTTTAGAACTAAGGTTGCTTGACTAGCATTTACAATGGTCCTTTTAATCCTAGAGCTCTCAGTCTGATGGGAAAGAATGACATTGTAAGAACAATTACTTAGTTACAGTTCTGTTTAAGGACTTACAAAGAGGCTTATAGGCATGACCATATAGAATGGGTCCGAATGTAATAGAAGGGGACAGTATGGTATTCAGGGAGCTTCAGTTATGGGCAATAATGGGACATTGATTCTCTTAAGCCTCATGAATCTATAATAATGAAAGCATAATATGCTAATTAGGCTGGACAGCTGAATGACCTTCTGGACGTCATTCTGGACGTCCTTCTGGACAAAGCTGCCATGGTGTGACGTCATTCTGGACGTCCTTCTGGACAAAGCCGCCATGGCGTGGGCCGAGGCAGAGGTGGTTAGGGGTGACGAGGCAGGCAGGCAGAGGGGTTAGGGGCAATCAGATAGGCAGGTGAGTGGTTAGGGGTGATCAGGCAGGCAGGTGAGCAGTTAGGGGTATGAGGCAGGCAGGCAGAGGGGTTAGGGGCAATCAGGTAGGCAAGTGAGTAGTTACGGGTGGTCAGGCAGGCAGGCAGAGGCAGTTAGGGATGATCAGGCAGGCAGGCAGAGTGGTTAGGGGAGATCAGGCAGGCAAGCAGGCGAGTGGTTAGGAGCCAGTGGTCCTGGATTGTGAGGGGGATGTCCAAATGCCGGTTTAGGCCGAATCCCTGCAGGATCTGGCCTAAACCAGCCATTGGACATCCCCCGAGGGGTCCTGGATTGTGAGAGTGTGAAGATGGGGCTGAGGGAACCCCCCTTACCCCCATGCACGAATTTTGTGCACTGGGCTTCTAGTTATTCTATAAGGTCACAGGTTGAATAGGGCTATTAAAGATATAGACATACACAAAAAGGCAGGTGACACTATGGAGGAAGCATGAAACCACAGAGAAATCAGGAGGAAATGAGCAATCAATAACTATATTGTGGAGAAAGAGAGTGTAATATAAAGGGGTATGAACATAGGACCAGAAATTGTAAATCTAAGTTTCAGGTACATCTATTTAAATCCATTAGAGCTTCCCTATTTGGGAAACTGCTCAGACAGTGGTTAGAAAAATGGGATAAATAGCACTAGTATCTTCAGTGATGTACTTAGAGCCATTTAAAATGTTTATTATCAGGCTGCCTTTAAATTCTCTAGGAAAAAACCAACAACTCTTGTTCTAGACTAATGCATCTTACCTTAATTTCCTTCTAAATCCCTGCCTCTCTCTTTAGCTTAAGTCTCCATTTCCTAACTTTAATTCTCACATTACTCATACGTGATTCTCCTTAAAATAGGTTGTTTTTTAGCATGATAACCTGGAGACAATTTAAACAAAAAGCATTTGTACATAAGCCCAGCTTTCTGATTTCCAAAGACTTTCAAAGTGATCATTGATGGCTAGTTAAATATTGCAACAGCCAATAAGGACAAGTAAAGACAGCAGAAAAGCAAATAAACATCAAATTCTCATGCTGATGACAAAGAAGGGCAGGGTCTGTATTTCGGTCTCCCCCACCCTTGTCCCCATAACAATTCAGAATCTTAGGTAATACACTAGGTAATTTATTTGTACACATCCCTTCCGTATCATTCATTGATTACACAGGTCTAGTCTGTGCTTTGCTGAATGAATAAAGAGAATGACAGCCTTAGGATATGCCATCCTACATAATAAAACCATAATATGCAAATTAACCAAACCACTGAACAGCTGGTCGCTATGATGCACCAGGGGGCCAACACTCAATGCAGGAGCTGCCCCTGGTGGTCAGTGCGCTCCCACAGGGGGAGCACTGCTCAGCCAGAAGTGGGGTTCATGGCTGGTGAGCGCAGCGGCGGTGGCGGAGCCTCTCCCACCTCCAAGGCAGTGCTAAGGACCCCTTGGGGGATGTCTGCCTGCCAGCTTAAACCCACTGGCAGGCAGACATCTCCTGAGGGGTCCTGGACTGTGAGAGGGAGCAGGACAGACTGAGGGACCACCCCTCTCCCCCAGTGCACAAATGTCATGCACCAGGCCACTAGTGTGTCATATTTATTGAATCATGTATTAACTATGTTTGGAATACCTTCTTTGTGTCAGACATGAGATGGGTCTTGGGTGGAAAGATAGCCATAATCCCTTTTCTCAGGGAAGTTGTTAGAGTAAAGGAATGAATGCTGAAGACATGATCATAATAAATTAGGGTATGTGTCATTAGTGGGGATGCATAGGGGTGGCATGCAGGCATGCAAGGTGTCTATGCTAACCAACTGGCTAGAGATGTTCTCCCTGAGAAATTGGTGCTTACATGGAGACCTGGAGGAGAGATGGAATGAGCTAGAAGAACAACGTTCTTGGCAGAAAGATCATTGGTAAAGAACTTGATCTGTTTATTGAGATGGAGGAAGTGAGAATTTCGGTGCATTCTGAGAATGAAAGTGTTAGAGTATCCAAAGACGAATCTGGAGGCACAGGCCATACAGTAAACCCAGGGTCTTAGGTTGGATTTTATCTGAATAGCAATGACAGTCCATTGAATAGTTTCCTGCAGGGAGTGGCACAATATGGTAGGGTGGAGAGGGTTAGATTGGGAGATGAGACAACAGTTCTTCTGTCAACCTGTGGTAGGACAGGTAGGAGATCAGGGGCATCAGCGCTGGAATGGTAACTGGCATAAAGGAGCAAAGAGTCTAATACCTACAGAAACATCCAGTTTTAGAGCTTATAAAGTTAATGGTGGCAGAACTAGATCCCTGCTCTGTTGACTCCTAAACTTTGATGCCAGAACTGATTCATGGTATGTTGTCATTTATCCACTAATATCAGTATTTGCCACATGTGTGCAGTCATTGTGATATTGGTCTATTGGAAAACAAGGCTAGAGCATGAAGGTCCTTGAAAAGTTTTTGCATCACCTGAATTATTAAGAGCACTCATTTACCTAGGCATTATTTTCAGCAACACCTTCAAACAACTTTCTTGTCTTTAAGGAAGTATGAATGTTTCCATAGAAGTTGAAGTGAACTAGCAGGTGAGAATGATAATATTTCAAATTTTTATATAACTTGTCACATTTTCCCCTGGGGCAGACTGCACTGAAGGAGACTTGAGAGAAGGAGAATAAAACATAATATTTTTCAGATGTGAATTTATTAGCACCTCCCTGGGGGTCAGAAGACATCCACAAAGCAGCCCTTTTATGCTGTGGGCTAAATTTTCTACTGTGTTTTTGGTATAGAAATATGCATATCTTTTGTCTTTTCAGGAGAAAGTTGTTGACCAGAGTGTTCCAAAGGCCTGGTTCTTGGTGTTATTTTTTTAAAAAACAATTTATCATAAAAAACAAGTGATCAAGTTAACATTCAGATACTTTATTGATCTATTAAAAAAGACTAAGAAAAAAACATAAAATGAAGTTATTGCACACACACAAAAGGACTGACATCCCATCTACGTTAATTTTTATACTTTGAAAACGTTAAGAATAATTTACCTCTTTTCATTAAATGCATTTAGCATCTTTTGAGTATTGCAGTGATTTCTGTGTTTTAGGTCTTGCTCTCCTATACTGACAGCATTAAAAAGGTCATCAGGGCCTGGCTGGTGGGGCTCAGTGGTTGAGCATCAACCCATGAACCAAGAGGTCATCCGTTTGATTCCTGGTCAGGGCACATGCCCAGGTTGCAGGCTTGATTCCCAATAGGGGCGGGAGGGGGGCACGCAGGAAGAGGCCAATCAATGTTTCTCTCTCAGCCAATCAGCCTCTCTCACCATTGAGGTTTCTATCTCTCTCTCTCCCACTCTTCTAAAGTCAATAAAAACATATTTTAAAAAAAGGCCACCAGGTTCTGCTTCTTGTTCAACCTGCCTCAGGGACCAGATTTACACGTTAGTGCCTGTGCAGGTCAGGGTCCATATGCCCCAAATGCCTCCTGACGAGTTCTGCGCTTAACTAAAGCTTGGCTAAGCATCTGTAAAAGAGGATCTTTAGGATGTGGGACCCAATGTAGTCAGAAGAACACTGGGAAGAGGTCAGTAAACACCATCTGTGAGAACAAGCCCAGGTACAAGTACCGTTAGCGTCCTTTCTTCTTATTTCTGTATTGCTCTGCTATCCTAAGCTATGCATCAGTTTATACAAATGTAGATTTTAAAAACGATTCCTACATTCTGCCTTAATTTATTCCCTTGACACTCTTTGAGAACTAGATCGGCAGAAAGATAGATGGGTAGATAATTTCTGAGGTTAGTCCCATGTCCACCTTTTAAAATATTTTAGTATATATTTTTTCAGTTATAAGTCAATCTTTCTAATATCCAAGGTGAAATTTACAAAAGGGTAGATGAAATAGGCAAAAGAACAGACCTTTTAAATGGAGGAAGATCCAGTATTGGGCTGCAGTGAATTAACATTATGGAGAGAATTCTACCATGAATGCAAAGCATATGCATTTTGCTTTATAATCAACACATTGGTCTTTCCTGAGAAGTCAGGAATCTATTTTTTTTAAAAAAAATTATGATATTTAAACTTTAAGTTCAAATTTGAGAAATAACTTTAGCCTTGATCTATAGCTATATTTTGGCTGTGTAAATTTAATACCTTGAGTCATGTTAAATTTCCTCTCAGGCTTCCTCAAAAACAATATTCTCAGCTAGCCTCTTCAAGAGACTGGCAGCGACTGGACAATGTCAGATTCCTTTCCTGAGTTTTTTCTGGGTCATCATCCTGGCTTTCTTCTGAGCTATGACTATTAGCACATGCCAAACAGAATTCTTGAACATCATAGCTTACATCTGTAATCCTTTATCTTTGGACTTTCTTGTTTTCTCAAATGTCACACTCAGTCTATCAGCTAATACCAAAGACTCTATCTTATAATGAATTCTGAATTCAACCACTTCTACCCCCTCACAGCTACCATACTCTCGTAAACACCATCATCTAATGAATATACTTTCTAACTGGCCTCCCTGATTCTACCCTCATACCCTTCCAGAACCCACTGCCAATCTAATCTTGGCACAATAACAAGAGTCATTCTTTTATGGGAAAATTCTTATTTAAACTTCTCTAAGGAATTCCCATCCAAATTCCTTATTTTAGAATCTAAGGTATCTGCACAAGTAAAATGTCACTTCCAGAAGAGCAGAGGTGACCATTACTTGCTTATCACGGTGTCCTCAAAGTTTAGCACAATGCATAGCACATAGTAGGAACTCAAAAAATCCTGGTCGATTGAATGAATGTGTGAATGAATACATGAATGACTGTTACCATGGAGTCAAGATTCCAGACCCCTTTTTCAAAGGGAAACTGTATTCTGTTTCACTGTAATATCCAAGTAGTGTTAACTTTAATTAGCTTATCCATACACATTTAAATCATAGTTTTTCTCCCAGATGATCAGTCCTGTCTTTCACTTGCAGTTGAATGCGAATCCCAGGAGAGCAGTGAGAGCAGCTCTGTGTGAAGTCCAGTTTCAAGGTGGGAGATGGAGGTTGTCCTGACCTGACAGGACTTCAAAGTGAAGACCAAAGAGAAGCTCTGTTCCTGTCCTCACACTGCCAGGGGACAGGGTTGGTCTAAGTGTCAGAGGAGCAGATAAAAAGGTAAGGACTGGAGGGAAAAAAGGAAAGAGTTCCAGAGAAAGCTGTTTTGTAAGATGGAGTTTTGAAAGATCCAGAAATGGGAACTAGGGGCAAGAGAAGCCTTTTATGGACACAGGTGATGAGCCCTGGGTGATCCTTGAGGGTGCAAGGCAGTCTCTGGTTTATGAAAAACTTGTCAGGATGCCAAAGAACAGCATAACCAAAACACGTCTTCGATAGAGATGAGGATTAAAATAAGATGTGGGGGGGAGGGGGGGGAGAAAAATGTAGGAGCTTTCTCTTAAGTAAAATTCTAGTTTTCAATATTGTGATTTCAAGTGATCTAATAATATCACTAAATAAATGCTAGACCATATCTCACTTATGCCTGCAATACTGCATCTTGCATAAGAGGTTTACTTGTCCGTATCCATATACTACTTGGAAAGATATGATTAAATTCTCCTTTTTACTGGGCTGGCCAGATGTTTTATGATAAATAGCCATAGTTAGTTTCATAGTTACCCACTAAATACGGTATTTAACAACCTGACAGTTGGCTCTAATCTTTAAAATATGATACTTGCAGAGAACAATTTCTAAGTTATTGGTGTTTCAGTTTTTACTTTCTCAGTGTTCTTTCTACACATCCATTAAAACTGACAGTCATCTTCCTTTGTCAAATAATAATTTGTATGAATTAAGTATTTTAATCATTGGCTCTATAAATACTGATAAAATAATCCATGGATAGTTTAAGGTCTACTTCTAAGCAAGGATAAATTTAGATGGAAAGTACTTTCAGTTAAAATGTATGTATGCTGATATTTATAAATGTGAACAGAAAATGGCACCCCGGCCCTGATATGCTGTTATGAAAGCATTTGTGCTGCCTTCTCTTTGAGAAGTATGGAAAACGTAAGGCAGGATTCTGTTTCGATTCTTCTCATTTCTGCTCTCCACCATGCTGTCCTACTCTAGCTCTTCTTGATTTCTTGGCTGCCTACACTTAGCTCACCTTGAGGGTATGTTGGAACCTTCACACAAAGGGTGCCTGGGAGGGGCACTGTTGGTGGAGGCTGTTGGGTGTGTAGCTATTCCATTGGCTTCTTCACTCTGTGGTGATGATGATGGACAGCTTGGCTCAGGGGCATGGCCTGGTGACTTTGAATGATCTCAGAGGAACAGAGTGGGGGTGGGCATCTTCCTTTGTCCTGGAGAACATCTTATTTACACACTCACACTCCAGAAGGGGATCTGAGTCACACATTACATTTCTTAATCTACAGTTATACCTAGTTGAAACTCAAATTTAGAATAACTTGGCATTGCTGGTATTAGGAAGAATTTCATTTTGCTGAAAGCATGCCAGCTTCACGGAAAGACTGTGGGCTCTGCACTGAGGGAGGCCTGCTTCTCTTTCTGTGCCCGGACACTAAGGGCAGAGGGCTTGGCTCCTGGGGCCCCGACTCCTGGGAGTGAGGAGGTTGAATCACCTGGTAGTTATCTGTCCACCAGAGCAGCCTTCTTGTTGGTCTGGATCATGTCCTGAGCCTCTGACACAAATTCAAGACATATTTACATGAAGGGAAAAGAGTGATTAAAATTTTGTGCTGAACTGATTTATTAGTATGGAGAGTGACTGTATCTCTATTATCTCTTTAGGATTAAACTGACTTATCTGTATATTTATGACTAATTGCTCTAAAATCTCCAAGGGAGGAAACTGCTGTAATTGTGAAAACAGAAACAAACCACCCTTTCTGTGTAGACACACTCAGGTGCCATTCATTCAGCTGAGCACTGAGACAGGCGGGAGCAGTTACATTAAGCGTGTGTACGATGGAACAGATACACCCAGTTCTGAATAGCAGTTCTGATTCACAGTAGCTGAGGAGCAGTGAGTGTGCTGGCTGATCTCTCTGAGCACTAGTTGCTCATCTGTAAAGTAAGACAATAACAACATTCGACTCCATGTTCATAGGGCGCCCAGCACAGCATTTGACCCATGGAAGGCAATAAACATACAGTAACTAATGTCTTAACAGCGTCTTTCTACTAGGATGAGCAATTTTTCTTATATTGCAAAATGTTCATTGCACAATTATGGTAAATGTTTATCTTCTGTGTCAAGTGAAACCTTGAGCAAAAGATAAAACAAATTCAACGGCATTCATAGCTTATCAGGTCATGTGCGTTTTGGGAAAAGATGAGAATGTACTTTGCCACATTTGGTGTGAGTTGTTTAGGACAGGGACTCTGTACGCTGGATGCCAACAAACCTTTCACCCCTGTTCTAGAAAAGAATTTATAGTGTCATGGATCACAAGGACCCACACTGCCTATTCCTGAATTCATTAGAGCATGTGTGGAATAGTGTTTTTTTCAAATGCTGTCCTGATCCAGTTTTGAGGCCCTGGACAGAAGCTGTGAGCTCCCTTTCCTAGACATCCACCCCAACCACCTCCCTATGGCTCTCAAACTCCAAGCCTAATGACTCTGCTCTCATCCCCCCCAGGGCCTTTCTCAGTTGAGTAAGGACAGCCCCAGAACCCACTGAAATTATTTGAACCAGCCAATCCTAAACCTGTTCACCCTGCCTTACCCATTCCTTCATATGGAAACCACAGTCCCCACAGTCCCCTGACAGTGATTCCCTGGGGCCCCTTCTGGTGTGACAGAACCTCTCTCTTGGGAGAATAAATTTTTTTCAGTTTTTTTGAGGTATAATTGAAAAATAAAAATTACACACAGGTCAGGGGAGTGTGGAGGCCCATGTGCAGAGGTCAGGGGAGTGTGGAGGCCCATGTGCAGAGGTCAGGGGAGTGTGGAGGCCCATGTGCAGAGGTCAGGGGAGTGCGGAGGTCCATGTGCAGAGGTCAGGGGAGTGTGGGGGCCAAAGTGCTGAGGTCAGGGAGCGCGGAGGCCCATGTGCAGAGGTCAGGGGAGTGTGGAGGCCAAAGTGCTGAGGTCAGGGAGCGCGGAGGCCCATGTGCAGAGGTCAGGGGAGTGCGGAGGCCCATGTGCTGAGGTCAGGGAGCGCGGAGGCCCTGTCCTGGATTGTGCAGCAGCAGCTCCCTCTGTTGTGGGCTCACAGCAGCCATGGCTTTGGACTGCCTCTGGGGTGAAAGCTCCCACCCCCGGGGTCCGTGCTAACAGGCCATCTCCCCTGAAAGCTGTGGGGTGTCTTCATCTATCTGGCTTCCTTTGCAGAACAGGCCACTGGGGACCATGTGGGCATAGCAGATACTGATACGGATGTCCCACCCTACTCTGTCTCCAGACATCTTCCCAACAACCCTTTCTGTGCAGTTACTCTTTATTTTTTGCTCTACTCTGTTGCTACAGGTTCTTAATTGGACTCTTGAACCCTTTCAGGGCTATTTTCATTTGTTTTTGTGGGTGGATGAAAGCTGGTGTCTCCTATCGGCCGTCTTGCTGACATCACTCCTAAATGCTCTTTGCAATGTCAGTTACCTACCAATCTAATGGCCTGGCCATATCTCAGTGATAATAAACCTACTAAAATACCACGGTCTTATACAATCAATGCTCCAGCCAGTCTTCAGTCTTTTCATGGCATTTTGATGCACAATATTATTTCCTATGTTCATAGATGCTGACAGGCAATATGTAAAGGAGATATACCCAGTGTGTGCTCAAAATGTCCCCTAGAGCGGGCGTCAAACCAAGCTCTAGCACTTTATTTCCCTCTGTATTTCACAGCGATGCCGTTAGAAAACAGAGTTTACTTTGAAGTAAAAATAACAATTGAAAAAATATAGGATCCTAGTGTTCTCTGTGCCCTTCTCTCTCTATAATAGGTGTTATATCACATCGGAGTCATTCCAGCACCGCCGAGAAATCTGGGCTCACCTGGAAAGCTGTGTGTGTGAAGAGGCCTAAATTCATATTTTTAAGGGGAGCGTAATTTTGAGCCTTTTCCTCTGTCTGAGTTTAAAATTTTAATTTTAATATGACAGTAAAATGAGTTGATATAGCTGCCTCAGAATAACAGAGGACCAATTCAAGAGATGGAAATCCTCCATGTGTGGGGCCACTGACATGGTGACTTTGTATTTCCATGGCTAAAAAGATTTTCCCCAAACCAAAGCTAGCCGGCTTTCCCACACTTGCATCATTCCTTTAGAGAACTGGAAATGGAATATTTCATAATGCAATCATTAGAACTCTGTGATGGTAGTAGGTTTTGAATTTGATATTTTCTCTGATATCAGCAACTGCTTTCTTCCTCAAGGTGTTTCTTAAAGTTAAGTTATAATGATATGTCTGTGTTGCTGTATGTATACATTTACTTTTGTGTTTAAAATTGTCCAAAGAGATTGGGTAATTGAAAACTTTTCAGGATTTTAATGTGATTCTTATCAGAAAAGTTGGATTGGATTTTTTTTTCCTGGAAAGGATGTTTTTTCCTTATCTAATGTCTGCAGGTTGTCTAGTGTTCTTTGCATTGAGTGGGAACAGGTGGATTTTAGTTCATTTATAGCAAGAGATCTTAGCATGGCCACACCCCAGCCACTGTGGCAAATAAGTAACTGAGAAGGATCCTGATTAACAGTGGGACAGCTGGGCCACACTGCTCAGCTTTTCATACTGGATCTAGAACTACAAGCTCTGAGGCCTTAAGGCAATATGCAAATCCGACTGTGCCTCGGTCTGCTCAATAAATAATAAAAACACAATGTATGTTCATCCAGTTATTTTTCTAGAATGATGCAGTGTCTCATAAAAAACTTGGTAACTACTCACCGGTGGTTCAGTTGGTTGGAGTGTTGTCCCATGAACCAAAAGTTTATGGGTACAATTCCTGGTCAGGGCACATACCCAGGTTGCAGGTTCGATTCCTGGTCAGGGTGTGTACGGAGGGCAATTAATCAATGTTTCTCTCTCCCTGTCTTCCTTCCTATATATCGAAAATCAATGAAAGCCTTTCCTCAGGTGGGGAAAATTATGCCTGCCTCGTAGTACTTCAAATACTATTTAATTATTATAGTGATGACATTTGAAGCCTATTAAAAATGTCTGCTACTTATTTTTCTTCGTGATGTAGTATGTCTTTATCAAGCAGAGAGATTCTTATTTTTAAAGGAAAATGTCAGAATAAGATTACCTTGAAGTCAAATTATGCAGCATATTGAAAGCTAAATGTAATAATATCCTGTTAAAATAAAAGTCAGTGTACAGTATAAACATGATAACCACATTCATTGACCAGCCTTTACTTTCAGCACAGTTTACACACGATGGCGTTGAGCACCCCGCCACCTAAACAAGCCAAACGCTGATATTGGGTACATTTGCTAGAGGTGGTACTTGGTACTTGAGGTTCAGAGGAGTAGATAAGTTTCTAAGACCACACCCAGAGTAGCCAGTGGAACCAGCTTTTAAACCCAAGCTTTCTAACTCCACCTTTGATCCATTAGAGAACTAACCATAACACAATTCAGCAAATGCATATTGATCACAGGTTTTCCTCAAGATTCCGGAAATTCCCATTATGCCCCCAGATATATGGGAGAAATAGAAGAGAATTGTAACACATAGATTTACCTTTAAGGTTCTTAAAGACTTTACAATATGACAAAACAATGTAGTTTTTATTAGTAAAATAATACATATTCTTTAGAAGATCTCAAGACATGATCTCCTGGGGGAGGGGGCGGACTTATAGTCCAGTGCATAATAATAACATTAAAGTACCTGATCATCATAGAAAGTAATTACAGACCAATAAAAATTTAACTTGAAATAGTTAATTCAAATTGAGGAGCCTGTAACTTAAATTTGGGTGGCCCCTGTGGATTCTTAGTTATGAAGAGGAGAGAGAGTGAAGGTGGGTACTTTGATGGCTGTGGAAGAACATAAGTGATGGTATTTTCGGTTGATCACGGCCAGTGTATTTATACTCTGGGGGACAGTAGGCACCGGGAACACTAAGCCCTTGAGTGAGTAAGAGGGTGAGAGGGACAATAACAGAAATGTCCTTAGGCTTAGCACACTTCCTTTACTTTTATCAAAGAATGTTCCAGGGCAATGCCTCTCATTTAGATATTATAAAGTGAGACGAAAGGGCCGTTACCATGGAGAGACAACTTTAAAATGTTGAAATTCTCAACTGATTACTGCCTCATTCTTACAATTTTCTTAAGGGATTTTGTCTCCTTTTCAGTTAATAAAGTTAAAATGTGCAACCTCCTAAGCCAGAGCATGTGATGTTTTCTAAGAAAAGCTAAAAAGAAATGCATATTATAAAAATATTAGGTTTGCCAAATTGCAGATTTTTTTCATTT
>NW_006289416.1:11076120-11127148 GCF_000327345.1 Myotis davidii | reverse complement strand
TACACCCTAAATGAGGATTAAACTCATTTAGCAAAAACTAGGTTTGTCATTAAGTAGTGCTAAAGTAAATATTTTTTTTTTGAAAATAAATAATTATTTTGGTTATACTCCAGATTTCCTGATGGGAACATAATTTATTGAAAATATTTACTATGCTGCCTGGCTGGTGTGGCTCAGTGGTTGAGCATGAACCAAGAGGCCACCAGTTCAATTCCCGGTCAGGGCAAGTGCCCTGAGGGTGGGCTCGATCCCCATCCCCAGTAGGGGGGTGTGCAGGAGGCTGCTGATCAATTTTTCTATCTCTCTATCTCTTCTGTCCTCTCTCTAAAATAAAAACATTTTAAAAAAGACAATATTTACTATGTTAAAAGGAGCGAAAATTATTATTTTGAGCATTTCATTACATTCAATTTCCTGATACTATCTTTAGTCTTCAGAAAACACCATGTATGTGAAGAATAGTGTGATTTCAAAGATTTATCAAGACTTTTGTTCCAGAGATAGTCAAGTGATTTTTTTTGTCATGCAAATACTTCATGACATAGTTAAAAACACTGTTGGAAAATACTGACTAATATTGGGTTAGGAATGCAAATTACACCCCAAACCATCATGAATGGGCTTGGCTTTCCACATGTTATTTCATAGGGCCTTTCATTTCCATCCATCAGAGGCCATTCCCCGTGTGTTCCTGTATTACAGCCACTTCCCTGCAGCTGTGAAAGAACGCAGTTTCACACTCAGCGGACGGCCCCCAAGTCCCCGTGGACCGTGCTGTTGCACAGACAGGAGAGACATCCGTTCTTGTGTCCGGGGGTAATGAGCATCTTTCTTCCCACCTGCAATTTTCACTGCAGTTCTTTGTTTGTCTGTTGATCCAAACAATTCTTTCCGGATGACATCCTCACTGTCTCACAGGCTCTTTATTCTGCCCCCACCCTGCAACCCTGGACGACTATGGAAATTTGAAATGAACGTGAAAATAGAATTCCGACTTGGTGACACAGAAAAATAATGATGAAGGTAAATGATGAGCCCAGTTTTGATGTATTATTTAGAAACCTCTCCTCGCTTCCTAGAGGCTGCTCCCCTGAGGACCCACGAGGCGTGACAAGAGGAAACGCGGTGATGGGCAGATGGAGAGAATCACCTGCTTTTTTCTCATGCACCTTTCTGTGTACTTGCTCAGGGGTCAAGAAAGAAAGAGAAAAACCCTCTCACCAGCATGATTCGTAATCATTACACGGCTCCAGACAATTACACCTTGTTGGTAGTCAGTCATTAATTATCTGTTTGTCGGGAGTGGTTTGCCACGTGCCTGTTCTTCTTTTGCATTTTTTTTTGTGTTAATGGTGTTATATTTTTATTTTGGAACAATGCTCTCATTCACTGCAAGACAAGAGACTTAGAAACACAGATGTTTGTCGATATAGCATGTGTAGCTGGCTTTCACTGCTAAGGTAGCAAAGACTGAAGGGAAGTTTTTAAGCAAGAAGCCAGTTTTTGCTTTTATGGCATCGAAAAGATAAGAAAGCACTCATTTTGCCCTTAGAAATTTCTGATAATTCTACACTGTAATGAGAACCTTCTAATGAAGATTCTATTCTGCCCGTATACCCATATCATTTTTGAGAAACCTGTAAAAATGTATATGTTTAATTAAACAATGCAAACAGGTTATCCCGAGGTGAAACTGCCTTCAGTTTTATTATCCACACTTCTCGCTAACCTCCACCTCCCCATAAAAGATTAGTCAGTGACTCATTTTCTCAGGAATTGGCTTTAGGAAATGGAAGATCACGTCTGCTTAGATTTTAGCAGCGAAGGGTGAAGGGTCCACACATCCCATCCCATGAATGCCCACACCCAGGATCTGAAGGGATGCGTGGAAGTTCTAGTCTGTGTGAGGCCTGAGACTATTTCCAGCGGGGGCAAGGCTGCTCTGCTCTGAGGCCCAGTGTGAGAGACGGCATCAA
This sequence comes from Myotis davidii, assembly GCF_000327345.1. NCBI lineage: Eukaryota > Metazoa > Chordata > Mammalia > Chiroptera > Vespertilionidae > Myotis > Myotis davidii. The sequence goes on along the minus strand of NW_006289416.1, from coordinate 11,125,172 downwards.
AGTGATGATCTGCCAGGTTGTGGGCAGGTGGATTTTGTTGATAAAAGTGGGAATATTAAGAAGACAGCACTTGGGGGATGATGGGAGGGTGATCCAGACAAGGTAAGACGCCTAGTAAAGGTTAACCTGCCTGACAGATGAAGAAAAACTGGGATGGGAGTAACCACACGACAGTGCAAGGAGAGGATTGGGTTCAAATGGAGTTTTTAGGGAAAGTCATCAACTGGGAGGAGGGACGTATTCATAAGGGCTGCACCAGGAAGCACCTTTAGCATATTTTAATAACACTATAGAAAGGTTACTATTTTAACATGCATCAAATCAGAGATGAGAAGTAAGTTATAATTGCTGATAATGGCTTTACTTACTTGAAGATACTGAGACTCTTCAGAAGGCCTATGCAAGGTCGGCTGGCCTTTCACCTTTTCTTGTAGGAGATCATAAATACAAGGGCCCAACATTTTTGTCTGTGTCTGTCTAAACTGTGTTTCCACCCAACAAGAACAGCTGGAAATGCTCAGGGAGCAGCCATGAGATGGGAAGGATGGTACAGTCAACAGAAATTCCCCGAAGAGCCCTGTGCCCTGGCATAGGAGTCTCTGGGTGATGCTACCCGGGGACCCTGAAAGTGAAGGCCTATCTTCTGATGGGAAGATTCTAATGAGCTGAGGGGCATTAATCATCAGAACTCATACTTCTCTGCCAGGGAGCTCTGATTTTAAGCAAGTGTGCTATAGATAAAGGCTCAGATGCCTTTGTGTGCATGGGAAACGTGGGATCATACACCTTGGTCCCTGGCCTAAGTAGGCATCAGACTCCCATTTTCCCTTCTGAGAGGCCTAAAATCAGCACAGCGCTGTGACCAAACAGGCCCAGATGCACACTTTCAGCTAGAGACTTCCAGCTCTTGGCAACTTCATTGTTGCCATCAGCCGAGCATATGTTTTAAGTATTGTTTTTAACATAGTTATGCCATATAAAATGATGGTGGTGGTTTTGAAACTATGGATTTCTATGGTTGTGGGCAAGTGTAAATATGACAGTATACCTACATGGATCTATGTTTTGGAAGCTGCAAAGTTCAATTTAATTTACTTCTTTAGATTTTGAGGCATAATCCTTGTGATAATACATATTTTTAAAGTGCTGTGTTAGGACTTTTCATCCTAATTTGTTTCCCCCCTTTTGGTGATTGCACTAATTATGTGTGAGTGCGTTTATAGTTGGAATTCAGGACACATGTATCCATTCACACCCTTAATATATATTTATTGAGTTCCTACCAAGTAGCACTGTTGCACACCCTGGGGAATAGAGATGTGTAAAACAAACCAAACCTTACTGGAGCTTGCATTCTAGCAGGAGAGGAAGCAAGTAAATATGCAATAGAAAGGTGGGTAATAATCAGGGCAGGGGGAAAACCCTGGGCACAGTGAGGGGAGTGAGTGGGGGAGGCATTATTTTGAAATTCCTGGGGATCACTCTGAGGATGTGACATTTGCACAAGGAGCTGGAGGAAGGGAAGAAATGTGTCTTGTGAAGAGCTGAGGAACAAATGTTCTGAGATTAGTTTCATGTGGCTTCCATATCCTAAAATATCAGAAGTGTACCCTGTCTTAATGACCTTTAATACTTCTTGTTGAGTCTACATGTTATGGTTAGAATGATCATTTTGGGGACCTACATTGTTAGCTTCTATTATGTTGATAATACTAGTAAATTCATTAGGTTGCAGCTTGCAGATTTCTCTCTAGTTCTGATGATGGGTTAAAGTCACTCTTCTAATAATGCCTGTGACTTCATTTTCTGGGAAAATGGTTTACAGAGGGAGTAAGAGCATCAGGCAGCATGGTAAAGATGTGTGTGCAGGGTGAAAAATACACATGCTCACATCACAAAGCTTGCATTTAATTCCAAATTTGAATTAAAGGAAAAGCCAGAGATGGGTTAATGATTTGGTTTGCAAGGGGGTTGGTGGGTTCAAAAGGCCAAGAATCTGGTTTAACCTCCCTCAGACAAATCATTATTCTTTCAATCTCATTTCATAAAGGAATCCTAAACCAGTGAGCGTTCCCTCGGAAGAACTGTACTGTTGGAAACATCAACACTCTATTGCAATTGTGTACATTCTTTGAGAGGCTGCTAGTGTGCAGCAGCCAACACAGCCTGGCTCCGTGCTGCATGGCTTAGAGAAAAACCGGTACACTTTCATGATCCCCACAAGGAGATCTGTCCTTTCAGAAAGAGAGACTCCCAGTGGCCTGCCTTACGTGGGACTTTATTCTAGAAGCCTGTTGTTGGAATCTGTTAAAAGTTTGAGGAAAACGGTCCATCTTTTACTTAGCTGGAAGATAAATCCAGGAAAGGGAGCCAGCTTGTCTTTTATGTATAATCCATGTGGACAAGGGGCCCAAGGTGTGAAGGAAACCTTATGATCCAAGATCATTTTATCTTTAACCAAAGTTGCTTGGTTATCCCAAACTGGTGGCGGTGATGTATGAATTTCTAAATGGCACCCTGATGTCAGAGCTGAGTTCTATTCTCAGCAAATTAAAAAGTGTGCATCTGTTTGCCACTGTAATTCTCTCCCTCTGCGTCAATCACTAAAATTAAAAAGGAACTCGTGGAAATAGAGTCCCAGCACGGAAGCTGAATTTAGTACCTTTGTAATTTAAGGCAGTCCCATAATCAAGCAGATTACTACCTCGGGTTGCAGCCCATGGGAATTCATAGGTGTCGCATTAGCTGGGGAAGGACTCCCCTATTGTTTCTTCATGGAAATGTAGAGCATATGGAGACCTGCATTTGGAAAATAAACACAAGTCAAATGCAGGAGCTCCTGAGCATAGTCTAAGCACCAGCCTTTAGTTTTCCAAGCATGCACAGTTCTATGCCAGTTGAGCTTTCGGATGTGGTTTGCCATTCATTTCAAAATAATGCACCAGTTTCAACATTTTAGCTTTAACCTTCTCCATAACTAGAGGAACTGTTCAGATGCCTTTGATGTGATAGTAGAGTGATTCTGTCTTTTGAGAGTAACAATCAGCGCCTTTGTGATTTCATGGTATAAACTATTTGAAAGCTGGAAATGTGGAGGTGAGCAGCCTGTGATGATATATTGAATCACTTGGGTGTGTTTCGGAACAGTCAGAAACAGAGAGGAACTACAAAGCCAGACTAGAAAGAGCTCTTTTTACCCCAGGGATTTTTAGAATTTCTTGGGCATATGGATTTTAGAAAAAATTTAATTTGGTTCCATTTATTCTTTTGACCTTGACAATACAGAATGAAGGACAGTTTTACAGTCTTTGCATAGCAGAGTTTTGGTGTGAAATTGTTGATGTTCATGCAGTGTTTACAGGGACCAAATTTTCTGGGTTATTTGTAGACCACTGACTCCATAAAAATTCGGTGAGCATTTCCAATCTATTCCGTAAAGCCTAAATGAAATCATAGCATAGATTGATTTTGTTAATAGAACAGTGGCAAGAAGAATAGACTGATTTTGGTACCATTGTTTCAAAGACTTATTTCGGCATGTGCCTATAGTCTCATATTTGAAGGACAACTGCAAAGCCATCGCCTTTTCAGCATTAAACAGTGACAGCCATTCAAGAATGCCAGCCTTCATAAATTATACTTCCAAACACACAATGTATGAATGAATGAATGAATACATGAACCAACTCATGTATATTAACAGAAGTCTGAGGGAAAGTCTGAGTAATGATCATGAGTTAGAGAAAACCTTATCTCATGGATTTGTTTGGTGATCCCTCAATTAAAAACAAAATCCCTCCCCTGAAAATGTTAGCTAATTTTTACAAAATTAAAGCTATCTGAAATCACTTATTTCTTTTCTATCAGTTGGTTCTTCTGCTGACTGGTAACTGTTGTCTCCTTTGTTGTCATCATTCTGACCTGTCACCACTTCTCTGGAGAGACACTGATCCTGGTCTGCCTTAGGAGAAACATCAATCACCACAGCCCCCCAACAGCTAGGGAACATTTAGTAGGCAATAGGGGAGGCTACCACCTCTGCTTCTCATTTGTAACAGCCTGAGGTTTCTCCAGGAGAAAGAGTGACTGTAGCAAGAAAGCCATGGGTTGAATTCAAATTTAAGACTTCATCTTCCTGAAATCTTGTTCAGTTTATTAAATGTCTTGCCTCCTGCTGTATAAGATATAGATGAAGAGATCACAGTTTTCCTGGGGGTTTGAAACTCAGGTTAAACAGACATCAGAAGGGAATTCTCAAATGAATTTTTGGTAAGTGCATTGACAGTCCCAGAAATTTCAACTCTAGCAAACACAACGTTCTTTTCAATTAATGTCAAAACGCCATCTAGCTTGCAGGTCTGTTGTACTAATATGGTGCCTGTGTTCTGTGATTTTCCACGTGGCCTGGTTGGAAGTGAGATACTTTAATTGTAGCTAGTTTCTATGAATATCCATTAAATAATTTCAGAAATAGTTTTTAGCTTTTTCCTTGCCCTGAAGTTATTCTGATAAGAAACCTTCTCTTCTTAGTATGTAATATGCTGTGACTGCATCCAAAGTTGACTCAGTAAGTGGATTAGAAAATCTTTCCCAAGGAAAGATATACAAATGTATTCTTTGTGGGAAAACCTGACAGAAATTGTTTCCTTCTGAATGTATCTGATGTGCTTACATAGTTTGTGAAGGATCTAGTCTTATGGGTAATAAACTGTGCCTAGGTAAAAGACCCAGGCAAGCAGTTGCTCATTCTGTGTTTTTAATAATTACAGGCTATCAGCTTTCTGGGCTCCTAGCAGATGATGGATAGAGGCATTGAATACATGAAAACAAAGAGGGATGAATACCTTGACACTTCCTAGTACTGTAGTTCACATGATTTGTAAAATGCCTGCTACTTCTGAGCACAATTTTGGGATGACTGGGAGTCTGAGGATATCAGAGATAGAAGGCACAGAGCAAAGTATCTATATGCATTCATGTGGTAAATGAACAATACATGTGGACAGTTGTCCTCAAGGGTTTACAGGAGTATCTTCTTCCTTTTGGAAATACTCAACTGCACCTGAGACGTTAGAGTCATCCAGCTTCTTAAGGACTCCACTTGTATACGATATGCGGGTGATCTTCTGCTTGTTCCCCAGATAGAGGGTCTGGCAGAATTGATTTCTTCCAGTTGCTGACATTAATGTGCCCAGACAGAGTCTCTAAGGATAAACTCAAATTTTATGAGACCCAAGTGCATTTTCTTGGTCACGACATCAAACAAAAATGAAGCGTCTCCTTTCCCTTAAAGATTGGAAGCTACTCATGTCTCTCCTGGCCAATTACCTAAAGACATCTTAGAGAGTTTCTCCGTCCCATAGGATACTGTACACATTGGATTGCTAACTTAACTGGACCAGCTGCTGCTTGCTCTAAGCTCATGAAGGCTGACACTCCCGAGCCCTTGCATTACATAGACTCACCAGAGAATGGTTTTTATAACTTAAAGGACTCTCCAGTGATCATAAATCTTTCTTTCCACTTGTACATTGAGACAAGTTTTGCAGAGTTGAACTTAACAAGAAAATGGACATCAGAGACTTGTTGCTTATTATATCTTCACATTGATTTCACAGCAAAAGCCTGCCCTCCTGTTTGTACTCAGAGGCAGCAGGTCAAGGTCAACAGAGGCTTTGCTCAATTAGTCTTAGGATCTCCGCTTACCCACATGGTCCCTCTTACCATTCAGACCTCACTTTTGACGGAAAACACAGAATCTTTTTCTGTTTCTATACTGACTTCCTTTGAAATCCTTTAGCTCTTACCTGTACACATTTCTATCCATTCCTGGAATACCCTAAAACCTTCCATTCTTCTTCCTAACCTGGAAGAGAGAGAAACATTATTGACTGCTATGAACTTCTTCGGGCGTTTTCCTTGCTCTCATCTGACCCCTTTGAAACCTCCCTAGACAGCCTACATTGTGAAATACTTGTGAATGAATCTTGTTTGAGAACTGAGCAAAGATACTATCAAACTGGATACAGAGTCAGAATCCACTAAGACGTCAAATCCAACCATCTCCACGACACAAAGTCTTCAGAGATGCCGTGACACTGGATTTTGTTTTATAACTGGTGGAATTTGGGGCATTTAATTTCTCTCCCATAGGGAGGCATATAATCAGACATCCATTGGATCTTGTTGACCTGACAGCTCAGACCACTTTGGTGACGAAGGAGGAGAAGAAGAGGAGAAAGAGAGAGGAGGAGGAGGCGGAGGAGGAGGAAGAGAAGGAGAGGAAGGAGCAACTTTCACAATGAGAAATGTTCATAGTAGAATGAAATATAGTTTCTTACTGTATTATTTTAAGAGATAATTAAACTTAGTTCATTTATGCATCTAGAGTTACCACAAACTACAGTTTGGCCAAAAGAGACCTGATTTTTGCCTGTTTGGGCAGGGCATCAATTTGTGTATGATGTGTTTTTCATGCCCTTTCAGAAGGAAAATTAGGAGCTGTGGTAACATGGCGCTAAATGGAATGATAATGTCAAAACTTCTTATGAAGCACTGTAGGATATTTCAATTCTCTTAGCAAGAAAGAGCACTGATTTAATTATGGATCAAAATGCCTCTGCATCAAGTGGAGAGAGGTGGATATTGGAATTCCTGTGGTGATATTTATTTTTCAATATGACAAGAAACTAGAAACCTAAATATCCAAGTGGTCCAATTTATATTTGTTCCCATGGTTTCCAGTATGTGGGAATACTTCTCACAGTTCTGTCTGAAGACTAAAAGGTTAATGAATTTTCTGACAATGGGAAAATAGATTTAATCCTATTTTTATGACCTGAAGCAACAACCACAAGCATGTAGGCTTGTAACCAGGGGGTGCTGGCAATTTACTGCCAATACCACACTTTCTACAGTGCAGTAAGATCTTGTCACATGTTACTTGGCTATGTCATTCCTGGGGTCTCAGAGGTCTGGAAGTAGGGCCATTAGAGCATGGCACACTATTCCCAGAGGTGGCAAAACAAAAATTGAGATAGAGAATGTCCTCTCACTTGTCTTTAATGAATACTCAACCTGTAGAGTGAAATCTAGCCACAACATTGCTACTACCCACTGTTTTCATGTGGACAATCTTTAATGAATGGAAGCTTTTAACATGTCTTGTCTTGAAAAATGACATGAGTACATTTTCACATTAGTCAATATGAACTAATCTATCACATAGCCAAGGCCTGGATGTCATTGATGAGTGATGGGTGATAAGCCACTTAACCACTATCAACTTCAAAAATAAGGCTAATGGTACAGTCTGCTAGAAACTGGATTCCATTTCTAGCCATGAATGAGGTTGGAAGGAGTATCTTCCCCAGAGCCTCCAGAGACATATTCACACCTTGATTTTGACCCTGCCCACACCTTGATTTTGACCTTGTGAGACCAGCAGAGGAGGGAGCTAAGTCACACTGAACTTGGACTTCTGATAACAGGAACTATGTGATAAAACCGGGTGTTGTGTTAAGCCACTACATATTAAAATTTTGAAAAATTTTTAAGCAAAAATTAATATGAATAAGACAGTTCCAAAGTGGACAGGAGGCAAGGAAAAGACAGAGATGAAAGTATGGAACCAAAGAAAGGAAATTGATTGGCTCTAGCCTAAAACCTAGTGTGAAACTAGTGACGGTTTGTGATTGGTTGCCCTTGGTGTTTTGATTTTGTAACCTTGTGTCACTTACAGGCTTAGATTTTGGGTTGCTACACAGCATCAGAGCCACCTCTGTCTAATGGCCTCTTTGATTAACTAAACACATAATATTCTTAGCATTTTAAGATTTAATGTCTGATTACATGTGTTAACATATAAAATATTTTATGGAAGCCATTTATCCACATCTCTTTTTGTTTCTGGGGCAGATTTTCTATGATGTTCCATTTTCTCAGTAGAAAAAAACCCCCCGAAACGGAATGCTTTGAACTCTGTTGAAAATCTTGAAGAAATGTGTTCTGAGACCATTTTAAACCTGGCGGAACGTGTCTTTCCATCCTTTGCCTTCAGTTTCTTGCCTAACCAGGCAGAAAAACCCAGCCTGGAAAATTGGAAGCTGTGGGTAAGCGGTCATGCCTCCGTTCATTTAGCACCTGCCGAGGCCTGTGTTCTTATTACTGCTGCACCAGGTCTGCCCTGGACATTTTGTTCAGTGCCAGTGGAAAGGAGGCAGGCTGTCGACAGAAAGGAACATTGCTTTTCTGAATCGGTCCCTTTAATTTCAAAGGCATTGTGGAGAAGAGAACGATTCCTTTGCCAGACGTCCCTGCCATCCCCTGGCTGAACAATGCTAACTTTAGGGTCAGGTCACATACCTCAGTTTCCAACCCCTCCTGATGTGGGACTTTGAATCCCATAAAGGTTTGTGGAGTGAATGAATAATGACACGAGCAGTCATCTTACCCCAAATTTGGGGGGCTATGTCACCGAGTGCTAAAGTCCGATTTCTGTGTAAAATTTTCTCCATCCATTTGCACTAGCCTTGCCCTGGGCTGGGCACACCATGTATAATAGCTCATGTAACTCAGAAGATGGCATCTGTGTATCACCAGAGAGAGACCATCCTGAGTTTCTTGTCTCTAGAGACCTGCCTCTGCTCTTGCTCTACAAAAAAGCCAGAGACCTCTGAAGTGTTGGGTTTATCCTAAAGCCGACTCAGTGACTCGCCACCACTGAGGAAACTGGTGCTGGGATTGTGCTCACTGACTCCGAAGGTTTGTGCTCACTGATTGGGCCTCTGACTCCTAAGGTTTGCCCCGAGAGAACCAGAGCGAGATTCGAAAAACTGAAGAATCCTTCCAGCTCGAGGAAGCAAGGACACACAGTGCATTGCTTTGCCTAGGAATGACTTAATTTGGGGACATTCGCATCATCTTCAGTTTTCCTGATAGTAAAGAAATAGATATTTATTTTTGGAAAGATGTGAGTGAGGCCAGAGTTCTCACATTCCAGGAATAACTAACTGGGAAATTTGACTTGTTAATTTTACCAGAGCGGTTATTTTTTGAGGAGTAATGGAGAGGCTCCCCAAGGTGGTTATATAAAAAATATCTTCTATATTCTTTATTTCTGGTTCTTTCTCATGACGCAGAATGCTTAAGATAATATGTATCTGAAGAGTTACATTGTGAAAATGTTTCATACTTAATTCTTAAAGTTTGAGAGAAATACTCCTTATGAAGTTGTTAGAGGCTGACTTGTGTCCCCTTCAAAGTTCATACATGGAGGCTCTAGCCCTCAGTACCTCATAATGTGACCTTATTTAGATATAGGGTCATTGCAAGTGGAATTAATTAAGATGAGGTCATACTAGAGTAGGGTGAGCCCTCAGTGCAGTGTGACTGAAATCTCCCTAAGAGAGAGAAGCTTAGACACAGGCCAGCATACAGGGAGAACGCCGTATCATCAACATGAGGACAGCCCCAAGGGAGCCAAGGAGCCAGGACTGGGACACATCCTTCCCTCACATCTCATCAGGAACCCATCCTGCCAACACCTTGATCCTGGACTGCTGGCCTTCAGAACTGTGAGGCAATATGTTTCTTTTGGTTGAGCCTCCCAGTTTGTGGTGTTTTATTATGGCAGCCCTAGAAAACAAATGCATAACTTTTCAAAATCACTTATCAGCTTGCTCCAATAAATATAGGTATGGTAGGCAGAGTGGCATCCAAAGACCTCCACACTCTGATGGCAGACCTATGAACATGCTGTATCACGTGGAAAAGGGGCTTTGAAGATGCAGTTAAGGTTATGAACTTTAAAATAAGAAATTATTTGGGTTATTTGGTATATTCATATCTACCTATCATTTACCTATCTATCTATCTATCTATCTATCTATCTATCTATCTATCTAATAACACAAAGCCATAAAATTTTTCTTCACTTTGGTTTGTAAATACTTCTAACATTTATATTATTGCTTTGTATTCTAAGCCAGTAATTGCCTGTACTTTCTCTTCTCTCTCTATCACATTGGCTGTTACTAGTATTTTCAAGTCACTAACCCACACATATAGAGATGACCTTTGACATTTCCTCAATGCCCTGATGTCTTCCCCCGTAAGCCTGGCATCTTTTGAAGCACATGGAATATCTCTCATGCCAGGGAGTGGGTTTACTGCTCACCTGCTTGGCACCATAGAATGCTAGTGAAGCTCTCTCAATGTATATGTACATGTGTCGATGGGCACACGTGGCCCAGGATCTCAATGTAAGAAAGTATTCCTTAGTGACATCTGTTTCCAGTACTTTGCCTTTTGGGAGAAATGATTCAACACAGTGCTTTAAATTTATCCACTCCTGATTATTTTTTAAATCTCATGTTGTGTCTAAATTATTACAGATAAATGGCATATTTTTCTTAAAAAAGAGTTCATTTCTGTATAATTGTTTCTGACTCCATAACTGAAAGCATGTTTGCTTAGTTCTCAAAGTGATGAATTTAACTTTTTTGTCAAGCTAAAGACTGGCCTTTGGGAGCGGTGGAGACGTGCCCTCCAGTCCCAGCCTCCGGGTCAGGAGGCACCTGCACAGAGAGAAACCTATTGCGTGTAATCACTTCTCAGCTCCTGGCTGCACTGCATTGATGAACGGCCCAGAAGTCAGGCCAGGAGGCTGCTGAGCAGGAAGGAGGGGACTCCCTCTGTCTTGCCATCCGCTGGTAAATTAATATTTTGGAGTTATATAAAGGAGGTTTTGTGGATATCCCACTGGTGGGAGAATTAATTCATTATTTGGAGATTAGTAATGCATGCTCAGCAAATAGGTTTTCAAGATTGTTATGAAGAGAAAAATATAGTGGCTAATTAAACTTCCCATTTACTTTTCAGATTTCAGTTTGTAATTTTCAAAAAAAATCTGTGCTTTGGCTGAAAAGGTTTTCTTTTTTTAAAATGAAGATTTAAAATGGACAATTTCACAGAAAAATAATCACTCTGGAAGCCTCATCATTTTAGTGCTGGAGAGGAGACTGAAGAATGGATTTGCATGTTCTGGTGCGCTCAGAAACTAAGGTGGTATAAAGAAGAGTCACTACCATTCCTCGGGTTCTGCAAAAGTGTCATTTAAAATGCATTTTCCATGGGAAAGAAAGAAGAATATTCATATGCAAAATAAAGAGAAGAAATAGTTGGTATAATTTTACTTACTCTCATTAGAACTCACTTTATCTTTCAGCTACCTTTGGGATTTGAGGCCTTTTAATTCCCATCTCAGTCATCTATTGCCTAAGACCCCAGCAAGCATGCAGGTCCACAGCTGGTCTATAAAACATTTTGATTAAATTAGAACAGGCTCTCCCTCTGGGTAGAATTAACCTACAGGTCCAGAGCCTGGTGCCTTTGTAAGAATAACACCCTCCCCACTCCCCACCAGAGTAGCATCCCCCAGTGTGGATAGTTCTGCTGGCAGAATAGTCTCAGCCCTGCTTACCCTTAAATGTGATCACCTTGTCCATGGGTGCCTCTGGGCCATGCATGGCCAGCCAGTCATGATATGAGTATGTATCTTGGTTTATTACTATTAGGACCATCTCCTATGCTGCTGCTAACCTCCTTATCCTTAAGCAAAAGTTCTATGCGATCTGCAGCTCAACAGCTAGCTGTATGGATTCCTACCAGAGCTCCCATCAGAATCCTCTTTCCGGAGAAAGAGCACGGTGGAAACAGGCCTGTTTACACATCAGCAGAGGAAATCCATGGTGGCTCTTAGGGATCCTCAGACATATGAGGGGAACCAAGAGCATGACGGAGGAAAACGAAGACAAATGAGCAACTAAGTTGGCACGGGGGAGACAGAATGAATGCAGAGAGCTCAAGGAAACTAAAATAGCACAAACTGAAAACACTGCTTTCATTAGTAGATCCAGAGAGATGTAAGGAAAGATTACAATAATGTAAAAAGGATAGAATAGTATGGAAGGTGAATAATTCAAGAACGAGGAACAGTTCAAAGTAGTTAAAAAGTAAATTTGAGTAGCTCTCTAGAATGTAGGACAACAGGATAAAAATGAAACATACCATTATGCAGTGCAAATGTGAAATAGACTGTATTGGAAGGTGGGGAATTTGACCATGAGAGAGGTAATAGAGTACATGCATTCTACTACTTCTTATTATGCCAAGTTTAGGGTGGGTATAAGGGGGTCTGTGTGATGATGGTCACACTGTGCCCTAGAGGGGCTGTCTCCTAATGTCTCCTGTATTTACGGCTGCAGTGAGGGACATTTGTGGGACTTAGTAACAGTGGAATCTCCCTGGTCTGAGGAAGAAGAGTCCTCAGGAGCCCGCTGGCCAGCATTATCCTGTTTTTCTGTTGAACTGACTCTGACTTCTGATTCTGTTTTTTGCTATTAAGGCAGAGAGGAAGTGGCCCCTGAAGGTCATGTAGGTTGTTTCTCCTCAGACACATGAATAGGACATGCAGCATCTGCCTACAAGAAAAGAGAACATGGATAGGAGAACATTTTCAAAGAAATTAATGAGACTGTCTCGGTGCTGGAGAAAGAATCAAATCTTTGTACTGAGATAGTCCAAAGAATAAAGAAAGTAAAACAAACCCCAGACTAAACATATTCCAGCAAAATGAGAAGTAAATCAAGTGGTGGGCATGGGATCAGGAAAGAAGGGTCCATCCGGATGAGTTAGTGGGGGAGTTTCCAGAATGGTAGCTCATAGCAGTACCTGAGTTCAGATTGGAAGGAGAAGGTGGAGGCCCACAGGGAGAAAGGACAGAGAACTTCACTCAGTAAATTATATGCTTCAGAGGACAGAGAAATTAACACAAAACTCTAGGAAAAAACTAATGGCCAACTCAAAGCTGTGGTCCAATACAAAAACTAAATTGCATCACTATAATAAATCACTGATGGAGGACAACTAAAGAAGAATTCATTAGGCATTTGTACTAGGAACTTTGTCTTTTACTAGTAAGTGTTCCTGGGTCATGACACTGGAATGTAGAAAAGAAAATGCAATTCCTAGAGGCTAAGTAACCTGAATAGTGAATACTTATATAGTCACAATAATATAATTCTGCTTATTGGTCTTTCAACTTTTAGTAATAACCTATAAACAAAGCATAGATTTGATTGTGATTGCAGAACCAAAAATCTATGTGTTTAACTCTGAAAGCATGAAAATCCAGTTGTGCAGATAGCAGATGTGAGGAGGGAAGCATGGAAGGTAGAAAGAGCAGTGAGGATGATAACATTCTCAGCTTACAGAGTGAAAATTGACTGATAGTGTCTAAAATTGATGGAATGGGAACTATCTATATATATAAAAAGCCATTGTCCCTATTGACCGCAATGACCAAATAACCAGTCACCTTGAGTTGCATTGAGCACCTCTTGGTCCCTTCTCCCCCCTATCCCCTCACCCCCCACCCCCTGCCTGTGTGCAGTGGCTCCTGGCGGCAGGGCAGGGCAGCTCATAGCTCCTGGTGGAGGGGTGGGGAGGGGCGGCTCACGGCTCCCGAAGCAGAAAATTCAAACTAAGAAGGTAGGACTGAGGCAATGGATCAGATTTTAAAGTAACTGCTTTTGTGACACAAATGTGGAGCTGGAGAAGTGGTCCAGGCTAGGCAGTGTCTCTAACTAGAATAATTGCCATGTGTTTCTCCTCCAGCTTGCCCTATGTCCTCAGTGCTGACTGGAGGTTCTGCTGCAAAAAGTCAGGTGACTCGTGGCTCCCGGCGGCGGGGTTGGGTGGCTCCCGGCTCCCAGTGGGCTGCTCCCAGCAGCGGGGTGGGATGGCTCTTGGCGGCGGCTCACACTCGGTTTTGTGCACTGGGCTTCTAGTCCTATATAATAAAAGGCAAATATGCAAATTGATCAAATGGCAGGATGACCAGTCGCTATGTCATGCACTGACCACCAGGGGGTAGATGCTCAATGCAGGAGCTGCCCCTTGGTGGTCAGTGCACTCCCACAGGGGGAGCGTTGCTCAGCCAGAAACCGAACTCATGGCTGGCAAGCGCAGCAGCTGTGGTGGGAGCCTCTCCCGCCTCCACAGCAGCACTAAGGATGTCCGACTGACAACTTAGGCCCAGGGGGAGTGGGCCTAAGCCAGTGATGGCAAACCTTTTGAGCTCGGCGTGTCAGCATTTTGAAAAACCCTAACTTAACTCTGGTGCCGTGTCACATATAGAAATTTTTTGGTATTTGCAACCATAATAAAACAAAGACATATTTTTGATATTTATTTTATATATTTAAATGCCATTTAACAAAGAAAAATCAACCAAAAAAATGAGTTCGTATGTCACCTCTGACACGTGTGTCATACGTTCTTCATCACTGGCCTAAGCCATCAGTTGGACATCCCCAGAGGGCTCCCAGACTGCTAGAGGACACAGGTTGGGCTGAGGGATTTCCCCTCACCTGAGTGCATGAATTTCATGCACTGGACCTCTTGTTTAAATATATTATTCAAAGTTACTCAGGTAATTAATAGAAAAGTTGATGCAATTAAAACTATACAATTTTATAAAAAGAAGATATTGTATGAGTCAGTAAAATGAGCAATATTTTTACTTTTATAGTGAGATATCAAAAATGTAAAATTGGGAAATAAGGTACACATTATTCCTTAAACTTTAATAATAACTATGTGAAATTTTAAACAGAAAGAATAGAGTGTATCTCTGATGAATGGTGGGATGGTGAGATTCGGGAAAAGATGGAGAAAGGACTACTGCTTTTCCTTATGGGCCCTTCTCTACCATTAGATTTATTGCTATGTGTATGTATTATTTTGACAAGACATGAACAATCATTTGAAAACACATAGAGCATGAATAATTCTATAAACATGAAGATAATCTGGTTATTATTTAAAATGCAATCATATTTAGTGCTATTATTTAGTATATTATTACACATGTACAAAAATTACGAATATTTGTAAAATATTGAAACAATATCGATAAAGTGAAAGTTTTTCTTAATCCACATTCAATTCAGTTCATCACTACAATAATATTCTGTGGCTGGTCTTATGAGATCATATTCTATACACTTATGTTACCCAAATATGTACACAGAGCAGTTTGTATGATTTTGTTTTATTTGTGTGCATAATTTTAACATAAGTAGACCTCTCTGAATATTACCATGCAACTTCTGTTTAACCTAGTAATATGTTTCAGAGAGATGTTTATTTGGTGTGCATAGAGTCATGGTCAATTTCTTCTCATGTTCCATTTCTCCTCATGCTCTCTTCTTTTTTTCAAATCTAAGAGCAGAATTTCTGGATGAAAACATATATGCATTTTAAACTTTACACTCTCATGGAGTATATGATAATGCCTGATTCCTTAAATTTTCACATACAAGGAGAGCAATTAATATATTATAGTAATATATCAATACTAGAGGCCCAGTGCATGAAATTTCATGCACTGGAGGGGGGGGGCTCCCTCAGCCCAGCCTGTGCCCTCTCACAGTCTGGAATTCCTCAGGGGATGTCTTATTGATAGCTTAGGTCTGCTCCCCGGGCCCTAAGCTGCAGTCTGGCCTCCCCCTGCAGGAGGCAACCAGACGGGCCAATCAGGTGACGGTGCTGGCCCCTGCCATTGCCCCTCTTCCGCAGCTGGTCACCACCCCCCCCATCGCCATTCCCTCCCTATGTCCACTGGCACACGCCTTGGCTGGCCTAGCGCCGCCTGCTCGCCAGCCCCACCCCCTACTGACTGCTCGTTCTGCCATTCGGTGGATTTGCATATTACCCTTTTATTATATAGGATATTATATATTACTGTTTAATATAAATTTCTTTTTAAAATATATTTTTATTGATTTCAGAGAGGAAGGGAGAGGGATAGAGAGATAGAAACATCAATGATGAGAGAGAATCATTGATCGGCTGCCTCCTGCACGGCCCCCACTGGGGATCTAGCCTGCAACCTGGGTATGTATCCTGACCAGAAATTTAACTGTGACCTTTTGGTTCACAGGTTGATGCTCAACCACTGAGTCATGCCCTGCCGGGCTAATATAAATTTCTTGATTCATTTGATTTACCTCGCATTTTGCTGGAGTACTTACATAACTTTCTGAGCAAAGGCATGGGGGGGGGGGGGATAAATGTTCTGAGTACTCAAATGTCTGAAATCTATGCAAATCACCAAAACTGACACAAGAAGAAAGTCTGAATAATTTTATATCTATTTAAGTAGTTGAATCTATTTGAAATGAAAAATATTTTATGGTATATTCTGGATAGTAATTTTTTTATAACACATGTTTGAAATAGTTTCTACCCAGTTCTCACTTGACTTTTAATACTGTTTACAGTGCTCTCTGACATATAGAAGTTTTAAAAATTTATGGAGAGTGAGCAAGATATTACTAGTGTCCTCTGATGTATCTGGCTCAGTTCTCCTCCTGGGAAAACAGAAAATTACTTGCTTTGGATGCCTTCAATTTCAGCATGGTCACATGACTGCCTTTGCCCAATGACATGTAATGAGAAGTGACATGTCACTTCCAGGTGGAAGACTTTAAGAGTCAATTTATAAAACTCCATGCCATTCTTCCCCTGAGCATTGACCAGAAAGGTCATATGTCCCAGATGGTCCTGCTACTAAATGGGTGAGGAATTGATACAAATAGAAAACAAACAGTATTTAAGCATAGTTAGTTATATGATGGAGATTTAAACCCAATTACCAGTAGATGATGAATTGCTTTATGTATAAACAGATTCAAAAACTGTTATGTGGGGTGAAGTCCAACTATATGCTGTTTACTAGAGGCATGTCTTAATTAGAAGAAACCAGAAAGAAAAAAAATGAAAGGACAGAGAAGTATATTTAGGGAAGCCTAATTAAATTAGCTGGCATGGATATGCCAATATTAGATTAAGTGGGCATTAAATCAACAAGCCTTACTAGAGATAAAGATTGACATTTCATCATGATTAAAGGATAAAACAACCAGGAAGATTTAACAATTCTTGATTAAAATGAAACTAATTACTCTGTAGCACAATGGATAGTACATCGAACTTCTAAAATAAACCTAATTTTGCAGCTCAAAAAACATAAAGATATAGACATAAATATGTAAAAACCCTAATTGACCAAAATAAAAGGAAAAATATACAAACCCACACTTGTCTCAGAAAGTGGTAACACAAGTAGATAAAATATCGAAAAGGATATAAAAGAACTTAATGTCTTCTTTAACAACATGATTGTTATATAAAGTGATATATAAAACACTCAGCAATTAGAATGTCTGCTCCTTTCAGATTCTCATAGATTATTAACCAAATCGACTATATTTAGGACCATAAAGCAAGTCAATAGATTTTAAACAATTAAATAGATTTTAAACAATTTAAATCTTACAGAGTATGATTATAATGAAATAAGGTACACATAATTACAAATGTTGAGTAGGAAATACTCAAATGTTTCTAAATTAAACAGTAAACACCTAAATAACTCAAGAAAATGCAATGACAGAAAATATATAGAACTAAAATATCATAGAAATCATGACATCTCAAAGCTTGTGATATCTAGCTAAAATTGCACTTGGACAGGAATTTATTTATTTAATTATATTAGACTAGAAGAAAGTTGAAAATTGATGATCTATGTATCTGTCCCAAAAAGTTAGAAAAAGAACAAAAAAAATTCAAAGCATGTATATAGAAAAAAAGAGAAAAATATATAATGAAATTGAGAACAACATTGCAATAAAGAAAAACATAAAAACCCAAACAAACAGAATTTGGGGTTTTTAAATAGGCTAATAAAATTGGTTAACTCGAAGAAAGTTGAAAATTGATGATCTATGTATCTGTCCCAAAAAGTTAGAAAAAGAACAAAAAAAATTCAAAGCATGTATATAGAAAAAAAGAGAAAAATATATAATGAAATTGAGAACAACATTGCAATAAAGAAAAACATAAAAACCCAAACAAACAGAATTTGGGGTTTTTAAATAGGCTAATAAAATTGGTTAACTCATAGCCAGAAAATAATAAAAAAAAGTTGACAGCACAAATATTTGGAATTTTAAAGGACATTACTACAAATCATACAGAAATTACAAATAATATAAGAGGAAATAATGAACAACCTTATGACAACAAATGCTTAATTTAGGTAAAATGGGATAGCACAAGAAGAATGTGTTATGAAAAATGAAAAAAGAAGAAAGTTTGAATAATTCTGTATGTAAGTAATCTACAAATGAAAAGAGAGGGAGTGTCTAAAAGTTTAGGGGATTTCTATGATAAGTTGAAGGGACACAAAATGTTAAATTTGAGACTAGAGGAAATTTCTATTTCGATTAAGGAAAAGGGTTAGAGGCAAATGCCATTGAATAAGTTAGAGGATTTTTGAAACTGAAATTCAGAAACGCATAGGTTAACTATGAATACACATTATCAGAAAATTTCAATACAAGTTTGTTAAAGATAACAAGGAAATGCTATGTCCAAATAAAAAATTTGACCTTACTTGTTTGATATTTTTTGATGACTTTTTAAAAAATTGTGAATGGCAGTGGGTACAACAGACATCTCTGATCATTTTAGTCCAGACTCCTTCCTCTTCTTTAAGCATATTCCATCTAGAAATATAATTATTGAGCGATACTGGATGAAAGTGTGGGATGGGATGCTGGTATCTTTATTCACAATTTTTCTACTGTGGGAATGGGTGTCTGTGTATACACCTTGGGGGGAAAAGAAGAAAAGACAGGTGGCCTTGATAACTGTCAATATGACAACTGGACTTCTCAGTAACTAGATTAATGATGTTTGTTATAATGTCCTTATCTGTGGAATGTCTCTGTTTAAAAATTGCCTATAGTAAGTAAGTTCCCTAAAATATGGTCATGTGGCTGGGTATAAAATGTATGTGTTTCATACAGTAAACATGTCCCTAGAACACTTGTCTGTACCTGGAAGGACAGACTTAAGAACCATCATCAATCCCTGGACATAGTCATCTTTACTTTGAGCCTCTTGACTGAAGATGTCTTTGAAATAATTAGTAAAACCTCTAACAGATCAACCCTTTCATTCATTCGAGTCTGACATGACAGTTTGATCCTGTGTGTTTGTTTGTTCAGGCATCTCCGTTAGTCTGGTTTCAGAAGAGGCTTTTTGGGAGATCTGCGTCCAAATGCTGAGCACAGGTTGATTCATCAAGTGATAGATAAAAGGAGCATGGACAAGGTTAAAAAAAGAAAGAAAGAATGAAGTCTGTGATAGTGTCCTTGGGAGGAACAAGAGATGAGAGACAAAGTTCTTAAAACAGGACATGGACAGATTATGAAATGCATGGGCCATGCTGAGGGCTGTGGCTGTGGTAAGAGGAAGCACTGGTAAGTTTTTACAGCTGAGCCATATCCAGAGTTGTAGTGAGAGCAAGGTGAAGACCCTTAGATGCTCTTTTGAGGGGAAGCCGTGAGACAGTAAGAAGCCCTTGGAGTAGCTCACATGTCCAGGGTGTGACCAGGATGATGGTGCTAAGGATGCAGCAGAACTGCTTTGAGGAGGAAAAGCATTTAGGACTTGCTGGTGGATTGCATATGGAGCTGAAGCAGAGGCTAGAGTCCAAGGTGTTTAACTTTCACGGCAGCTTAGAGTCGGTGATGCTGTGATTTGAATGAGGGCATGCAGAAGAACAGACTTAGGAGGCCACGTGATGAGTTCTGTTTTAAACAAATAAAGCTTGAGGTGCTGTCGAGGCTGATATATCCCGAAGTGGCTGGATCCTAAGAACCTGGGGAAGCTCAGGGACAAGGTTTGGAGCAAACGTGCAGGCATCGTCTGCAAGTAGCTTGCAGTTAAAAGTAGAGGAGTAGATGAGAAAGAAAGAGAATAAAAGGGCAGAGCACTGTCAGCTTAATTTATAATATTTATTGAGCACAAATGTCTGTTCATCACTAGATTCTTCAGGACTGTGTAGTTAAACGAGATAAACTTCTGATTCTTCTATTTAAGAATACAGAGGAAGATTCTCTTCCTGGATTACTTGGAGAATCAGCATATTAGTATAATGTGATGATATTATCCAATTTCCACAGGCGGCAATTTATGTAATGTACAAAGATGGTATAAATTTATTTACTCTCATTCCTGTAATGAATAGGAAGTCCTGCTAGCCCCAGTAAAGGTGTTGAGAAAAGCCTAACAGTTACCATTTGTCTAGTGCTTTCTCTATGCCAAAGATAGACAGGGGCCAAATTACACCCATCGTTACATGTTCATCGTTGTGTACTCAGTGAGCACTCAATAATTGTTTGCAACACAAATAATATCAAGGAGTATAAATACCTTACCTTCCCAAAAGCTTTTCTTGTGTGTAAGTAGCCCCAAACTATTATATATTGTCAATTCATCATCTTCTGAGATTTCTTTATTGTTAAACTGGGTTGATTGCTATCTTTATTAAACTCAGTGTAATATTGTATTTTCAGTACACATTTTCATTTCCATGGGTAATGATGTTTTCCACCATGCAGCACAGTTCATTTATTATGTATTTTTCATCCTTTGAGCTTCTGTTGTCATGCACATTCTAAAGTGAAGGAGCCTAAAGAGAGCCTCTTGTGACTAAAGATGTCTTATATTCTAACCTTTTGCAAGTTCACAGAAATATTACACATCATCCCATTGCAATATGGGCATATGGGATTTGATTCTCATTTTGGAAACTATTTTGTCACAACAAGAAAGGGCACTTCTGCTTTCTTTACTGTATGATATTTCATTAGCGATGATGAGAATATGACACATAAACTTACTTTCACATATGGAGAAAAATTAGTATGAGAATGAACCAAAGTTCACAATGTCGAAATCGAAACATTACACATGGCAGAGCCTCTTAATTATCATGCACCTTCACTATCATTTTTTCTACCGTAGGAATTGCTTTCTTACTTTTGAATTTCTGATTTTCGTGATATTTCCTTGGCTGGTATTTAGTGTTTTATGTTGGGTTCTTGCTTTACCCAGAGATATTTATGGTGTAGTTTTCAATTGCTGTTCATTATGGAGACCTTTCTCTTTGGGAATAAAAATTCTCTTCATTTAAAAATGTACTCGGTTTAATGCAGTCTTATAATGACTTATCACTCAACAACAGCGTTTTGGATAAAATGTTAATTACACCATGAAACTTCAATTATCATAATGATGGTAACACTTGAATTTTTTCTTCAGTGAGTTAACTCTTTCTGTTATGATCATGAGCTGTGATGTGCTTGGCTGGGAATTACAAAGCATGCCCTGTGACTTTGGAGCAGTCTTGGAAACCGTCTGGGTCTCACTTTATGCAACTGACTAATGAAGGGACTTAACCTCCTTCCAGCTCTTATGTTTCTGATACTAATATTTGTGCGTGCTTGGTTTTCTCTTTGGCCTCCCCTGCGCCCCTCCTCCCCCATTTCCCACTTCTTTCCTTAACCATTTTCCATGGTCAACCCTAAGAACTCACCCTGAAGACATTAAGAATTAACAGCCATTGCAGTGTTGACATACTGTCTCAGTGATCCCTTTGGGAATTTACAAAGACAGCACTGTTTGTGTGAGCTGTAAAAAGACATGCTAGACCAGTAACTATAAAATTAGATGCTTAAAGCCTAGAATGAAAATGTTGTGTTAGAATTTGAAATATTAAAAATGCTCTGGATTTATTGTGCCTCTGAGGCTAAGCGAGTTCTGTGCAGCCTGATTTTATATGTGATACTGCTACTTTTGTCAGTCGACACAACAAGATAGCATCTTTTGATCAAGGTCCGTAAAACTGTGGGTTGGAAGCCTTTAGGGGTCACCAAAAGAAAGACAGTCCTTTAAATGTCAACAAAATGAAAGAACACTGTCATTTTCCATTGGTATTTATTTACATGTACCTGTGCATGGGGGACATTTTCTTTTCTAAGCCCTCTCATTCTTCCTCCAGATATTTCTGTAAAAATAAACCAATGGTTTCGGAGTATAAGGAGCATGCTTGCAGATCTACATGTATAATGTTGATGCAAATACCAGAAATAAATAGAATGCCAGAAATACAAAGGCATTTAAAATACAGGTCAGGAAGAGCTAGTTGTTCATATAAAGACAGAAATACAAAGAACATACTGATGGGTCAGTGCCAGCAGGAGATAGCTGCTGTTCATTACTTTATTGTCAAAAGAAAAAAAATTGAAGTATGAAATCTTTATGGAAACCACATTCCTCTTGTGGGGAGCTAGAGAACCGAGTACCATGTGGAGAACTCGGTGTGACTGTCTTGTCTTTGTGAATGTTCCAGCACACACGGGCTGCACTGGTCGGCTGCACTGGTCGGCAGTTCCTCGGGAAGCTTTGTTCCTTGGCTGGAAACTCAGGCAATCTTAGTGGTGTTTTGTGTAATTCAAGGATTAAGGGGAGCATCAGAGTGGGATCATCCATATAAAAGTATCAAACACTATGTAAATATAGCGATGCAATAATATTTTGCAGACAAATAATGTTTTTTATACCATTTTACTTTTGTTTTAAACACTTTTATATCATCAATAAATTGTGGGTAGCTTTAGAAGAAAATGATAAAATGTAAATTTGAATAAAATTACAATTTGGAAAAATGTAAATGAGAAGAGGAAGTAGATTTCAGGGGCAAATTGGATCCCAATTGTGACACACACACCTAATGATGGTCATAGTTGAGGCATAAATTTGGTTCTGAGCTGCTTGCAGACCTAAAAAAAAAAATGGGAGGAATTTGTTTCTACAGACCTTATTGTTCAATAAGCCACACTGAGCTTGTTTGAATATGGGATTTGAATAGCTTTTTCTGACATCTCCAAAATGAAAATTTGGAGCCTTCATAGAGGAGATGGTAAGCAACTAAGGGATAATGTCCTCCGAACAGAAAAAATAAACCCTCTCCTGAAGAAGGGGCTGCTGCTTTTATTGCCTTTCTATATAAACCAAGGATTTAATAATACATTGCCATTCTGGCACAGCAGGGGAGCACAGCTTAAATGGGCATCTTTCTGATGGTTTTTGTGGACACAAAGATAAAACCTAGATTAGCAAAGATTTCTGTTTGTTTGTTTTGTTTTATTCTTAGTTTGCATTGGAGCAACAAATTCATTTCCTAAATATTTATTGAGTGTCTACTATGTGCAAACTATTATGATAAAATTGGAAGGGGATGTCTACGTAGCTAAGTGTTTCAATGTTGGTCACTGTTAGGGGCCTCTTTCACATCTCAAACCCCCATCAGCACCAGAGTCATCCTCACTCTAAGCTGATGACTTTGTTTCTTTTGAAGCAGTCTAACACTTTCCCAACTAAAAGCTCTAGTCTCTGATCACCCAGCATCTATATCGTACACTCTTCCAACCCTCCTCCTATGCATGAGCTGTCACCGAGCCATCCGAAGCCACATACATATGCTGAAGGACATTATTCCAACAATGCCAGTCCCGTAATCTATAACATCACCATTCTTTCCTCTTTTGTGGATCATTCTTATCAGCATACAGGCTTGTTGTCATTTCCCCTCTAAAAATATCTTTCCCCTGCCACTATATCTCCTTAGTTTCCATCCCATTTATCAAGAATCCTTGATTTTTTAAATGTTCATTTTTCCTCATTTTTGCTTAAATAAACTCTAATCAAATGTCCCCATCGGTCACCCCAAACTGCTTTAGTTAAGGTTATCGGCACCCTCTCTTTTGCTAATTTAAAGGTCAGTTCTCAATCCTTACAATTCCTAACATTTGTCCTAGGGAACCACTGCCTCCTCCTTGCAGCACTTTTAATTTGGTTACTTGGACCCCATCTTCTCTTGGTCTCCTGGACTTCCATCCTGTATCTGTGGCAGTTTCCTTATCTCTCTGACTTCCCTACCTGCTGGAAGACCCCGGGGCTCCCTGTTGAGGTCTCTTCTCTTTCCTTTCTATAATCAATCTCTTGATGACAACCTGATTGAACATCATGTACACCATGTTCATTACTGCATGTTCACTCTCATTACTTCTCAACCCAGGGAGCTTCTGTAAAGACTGTCAGGGGCCAGTTGAGTTGAGTGGATTGTGATGAGGGCCAGGTTTTGGCACGTTTTAGAAGCTCTCCATTCCATTCTCTGGTGCAGCCAGACTTAAGAAGAAGCACACAAGTTAGGTGGAGACTGAAACTCAGTTCTGTGCAGAAAGAAAAGACCTGCCCTTCATAGATCCACCCAATCGGTCACTTCTCAGTCCTCAGTAACTTTTAAATAGATTTCTGCACTTCCATTCATGCCATTCGTGCTTTATTTGGCTAACTCAATGAGGTTCATAAATAGAACTGAGAGACCAAATAGAATGATGAATAAAGCAATCAGCATTTTCTAGTGTTCCCCCGCCCCCACTAACTCCTGCTTTAAATTCCTTGCGCTCACAAAGACATATTATTCTTTTATAATAGTTTTCTTAATTGATGCTTATATTTTAGAGTAATCATAAATTAGAAGACAGTATTTTAGGAGAAAAAGTAGTTTATAATAGACAGTGTGCAATGTGATTCAATATTGAACTCTGGGTATTTGTCCAGGTTATCTCTAGGCAACAGGGCTTTAGATGGTTTATTTTCTTGGTTCTAGTTCTTATTTTTTTATTAAATAAGCTTTATAAACATAAAATACGATAAATGACAATTTAAGGATATATTTTACTTTAAAAACAAAACCCAGCAACATATTACTATGTATTTTATATACTTATAAATATTTTACCTATTTTTATTTTATAGATTTTAATATTTTATTTTTCATGCTTTTGCATATTTGTTTAAATACTTTGCTCATCTTTTGATTCTTAGTGACAACAGTATTTGTTTAAGTGTTCTGTGTATTAGAAAATGACACAAATGAAGAAATATGAAAATTTCATGAATTAAGACTCCAATTAAATATAACAAATTAAAAGATACCAAGTTGGTAATGTCCTTTGCTTTTTACACAATCAGATTCTGGAATTGGCATTAAGCAGCCCTATGTTAGTTTTCATTAGCTGTCATCACGTTTTAAGTAAAAGGCATCTTTTCTACACAGATTAGAACAAAATCACGTATGTAATTAAACCTGAAGACCTCAACTTTCAGAAATGCAGATGGGCTGCACTTTTTAATCTTGACCTTATGCTAGTAATATATCTCTCCTGCTGGGCTAAACATCTTTGCAGCTTATCACAGGGTAATTTAAGGATTAATTGCTTCAGGAGTCAAAATTAGCAAGTTGTTTTATGGTAGTGAAATCAAAGAGCATCTTTTCTGTGATTCTGTCAGCACAACAATCACTATTTATCAAAATAATGCAGTTATTGGCGGGGGGATGATTGAATCTTGCTGTTTATTTTCAAATAATGGTGCCAACTCCTTGATAGGATCTCATGTGTGTTTCCAGCGCGTTGCTGTGACACAGAGTGCAGGAGTTGGAGTGTGCTATAGGGCTCTTTTAGCTCTCTGCTTTCAAATAGCATGCCAGGACCACATTTACCAAATTACTGACACAGCTTGTCACAGTACCTGAAGACAGCTTCCAAATGGTAGGACATTGCCTTTGTTGGACAGTAAACATACAAAAAAGGAAACCCATATGATGCCTGAAATACTGAATTGATATTTAGCTGTCTGTAAATTAAGAGTGACTGTGTTTGATTATAGAATTTATTCATTTGGATTGTGCTTGTATGTGCCCGCCTTAGCAATTCAGAGAATTTCTCTGTCCTCAGGGAGGCTTTGCCTGTTGTTTGGGATTCTTGACTGTAGGTGGCGATATAGGGTGGATAATGAAGGGCTCTGAGGCAGGGCTCCTAGAGACAGCTTAATGGTATACTGAATTTTAGAGGTATTTTCAACTTTATGTACTATATGAAAGAGATTAATTAGTCATACTGTTCAATTTACCTGTTAATGGCATGCCACTCTATGCATTGTCATGTAATAGCATTTGTTGTTTTTAGTGTTTGAACATTAAATAAATGATTATGCTTAGACAAAACAGACTGGGGCATAAACCCCAAGCAAAACTGCTTTTATTATTTTCATGGCAACAACTTAAACACTTTGGGGTTTAATTTTCACCAATGTCTGCTTTCTGGTGGGCTCATGAAAGAGGAAGGTGTCCGCAAATTTTCTGAATTGTGTTTGGTGATGCCCCCCTCAATAGCACAGTAAGATCCCCTTTTTGTAATCAACTCCATTGGAAAGCAGAGTGACATAGACTTACCTAGACTATCCCTAAGATTTCCATTTCCTTTCCCTAATTTTTAAGTTGGGGGAAGGGTTATTTTTCTCTGGAGTATGTACCAGGTACACTTTAAAATAATAATGACTGTCTCTGGCATAGAAAGTATTTTATAGCTGCACATGTACCCTTTTTCAAGCAGTTCATGACTGTTAATATTTCTTCTCCATCACTCCTCTCTTCCTTTATCTGTCACTTCCCCTCCTTCCTTCTCCTCCATCCTATTTTTCTTCCCTGGAGTGTACTGACAAGAGTGCAGGCTTAGAGATCAGTCCTGAGTTGAATTCTACTGAAACATCATTCTTGTTGAGTGAGCAAGGAAAAGTGACTTAACTTCTTTGAATATGATTTTTCTCATCTGTAAAATGGGGTTAATAGCACTTCCCCAGATAGCTGAAGGATGGAAAATGAGTAAATATGTAAGCATCTATTATATCACTCACCAAGTGAAGTTCATTTTATCTTCATTGTAGGAGCTGAATAAATTGTAGTTATTGCTATGTGAACTTTCTTTGGATATTTTGGCATGATCTTTTCATGGAACATGCTTATGTTACTTTAAAGAAATACTATCTACAATTCCTCAGTAACTTAAGGTCATTTCATCTGTAAGTTACAACTCCACATATTCCTATATTACATTACTTTGGGTGAGGGGCTCACATGTACTCTATGGGGACAGCAGTGAATTAGTGCTCAACCAGGCATCCAGCGACCTGCTTCTGCTCTGTGTTAATTAAACCCTGGCTCTTAATTGACTCTTTTCTTTAATCTGGAGGGCACTTCATTTTCTTATGGAATTTGAAAAGGAGACTCTATTATCTGTCTTCCCAGGGAAACTCCCTGATTGGGCCAGCTCCAGAAGGAAGCAGGAGTCAGAAACGGGGGTGTGATCAATTTCTTCTTCATTCTCTTTCATTTATTTCTCTTCTCCCTAGGTAGCTCTTCATGCTCTGACTCCTCTGGGACCCAAAATAGAGGGGGTATTTGGTGTTGGAGAAGAGAGGAAGGGACAGAGAAGGTGGTTACGTCAGATATTTATCATGATGCTTATGGCTTTTTTTCTTCTTCAGAGATCCCAGCTGTCTGCTCCTGATGCTGCAGAACTCTTACCAGAAAAGCCCTGGGTCCTACGAAATGCCTCTCCTCTGGCTCACTCTGAAGTTTTCTCTTGACCCCTGAGGTCTTGCCCCTCCCCTTAGTTGGTTCCCTTTCCCTTAGACAACCCCAGGCCAACACCTGGGTCATGGGAAAAATGGGTATTGAACATATATGGCACATGGGATGGGATTAGCTGCACACTGATAATTCTTAACAAACACCCCTTTTTATAAAAAAAATCTGACTTTTTTCATAGGTGGGGAATGGGTTCATCTAAGAATTGTATGATTCTCTTCTACTCCCTCACAAGCACACCTTACTTGATGGTCTACATCATCATTTGGAAGGTGAAAGTATTATCATTTGTTGCTTTGATCTAAGCCCTTGGACCCCAGGTGAAATGAAACAATTAACTCTCATTTTATATCCTATTCCATTTGGATTGGTCAAATAACACCAACATTGCCATTTGTGCAGTTCCAGACACCATTTCATGAAAAGTGGGAAATGTAACTGTGGCACATCTTCACAATGGAATACTACATTGCTGTAAAAAAGAAGGAATTCTTACCATTTTCAACAGCATGGATGGAACTGGAAAACATTATGCTAAGTGAAATAAGCCAGTCTGAGAAAGATAAATGTCACATGCTCTCACTCACTTGTGGAAAATGATGAACAACGTAAACTGATGAACAAAAAATAGAGCCAGTCATAGAAGCATTGAACAGACTGTCCAACCTATGAGGGAAGACGGGGGGTGAGGGGGTAAGAGATCAACCAAATGACTTGTATGCATGCATATGAGCATAACCAATGGACACAGACAGTGATGGGGGGGGGCGCGGGGGAGGGCATGGGGCAGCCAGGGAGAGGTCAATGGGGGAAAAAAGAGACTTATGTAATACTTTAAACAATAAAGAATTTAAATAAAAACAAACAAAAAACCCTCAAGGTCTTTTTAAGCTTTTTTTTTTTTTTTACTCCATGTATTAACTGACCCTACTTGTAATTCATTCTTTCTATTTAAGTTTTAAATTATAAAAATTAGTTGGCTTTGTAATGGATTTCATTTGACTGTTTGATTGATGATTGATTCTAATGAATTTATTTTTTATACATCCTTGCACTTTCAGATTTTGAGGTAAGGAGGTGAACCCAAAAACATCCATCAGAGGGCGACATTTGAAGAGCTGAGTTCCCTCAGCTAACACGTGATACCAAGCCCTCAGCTCCAGTCTTTTCTGCACAGGTGGAAACCCATTCTGGTAACATACTCTTTGCTTTATAAAGTTTGCTGTGTAATTTCTGTTCAGACCTGAACTGTAGAACAACGGAACGATAGAAAAATGCAGCAACAACAGCTTGAGTGGCTAAAACCTGGGCTGACTGAGAAATAAAGACACTCTCGAGGAAGGAAGTGTTCATTCCATAGCTCAGAGCCACAGATGCCTTCGAGATCCTAACAAAGAATATGGAAGAACCTGTGAATTAACAGATTACAGGAAGTCTTTCTCCAAGTACATGTCTCACATACCCTTTTGATCATAGGGTTAGTGTAAAATATCAATATTAATATATTCTTTAAGGTTTAATAAAAAAGGTTTTAAAATGTAGCCCTCAAGAGAGTGGACAGTGGCCTTAAAATTGGACATCCCACTAGCAAAAATATTATGCAGAATTATTAAACTTTAAAATACTAATAAATTATATTGTACTTTATTGTGATGTATGTTAATTGACAGTGAAGTTTATATATTTCAGTTTAGTTTTTTAGGTATCTTGAATAGAAAAATAATGTTTTCTCTTCAACTCCTGTCAAACACTGAACATGGAGCATCTAGACAGGAGATTCCCAGGGTAAGAAAATAGGGAAGACTCTCCAATGGGCAGAGGCACCTCATAACATCCATGACTATTTCATGGAGTATAAAATCCAAGTGTGGTGAGCTGCTTGCACCTCATTCTGGATGCTGTAAGCTGGACTTTTTTTTTTTTTAAATATATATTTTATTGATTTTTTTACAGAGAAGAAGGGAGAGGGATAGAGAGCCAGAAACATCGATGAGAGAGATGGATCAGCTGCCTCCTGCACGCCCCCCAGTGGGGATGTGCCCACAACCCAGGTACATGCCCTTGTCCGGAATCGAACCTGGGACCTTTCAGTCCGCAGGCCGACGCTCTATCCACTGAGCCAAACCGGTGTCGGCTGTAAGCTGGACTTTTGTTGAGGCAGATAGGGTTGATTTGAGAAGAAAATCTTGTTTCTAATTCTGCAATTATCCTCCACATTGACTCTGGAGCATCTTTATTCTATTCTGGAAGCGAGAATGACAATTTGTGGTGTTCTTTGACAAATAGGAGGAGTTAATGAGGTCTTTTATTATATGATTATATTCTCTACTTTCCCATCTAATCTGCTGAAAGGTAATTCAACCTGTATTTCCCCATCTCTTAACGAGGATGAATAGGCGCACAGTCTGTTTTAGGGGCTTTAATGGCGTGTTAGACACTGCAGATCTTTTCCTATAGTGCTTATGATGGGTGAGATTATGTTCCCATTCTTGGAGCGTTTCTGCCAATGTGACTTCTTTGAATAAACTCTAATGATAATATTGTTGAGAAGACCATTATGAGGATGCTTTCAAAGCCTTGGAAGTGAATGACAAGCAATGAGAGGATTCTAAGGGTGGGGAAGAAGGGCGGGAGAGCCCACAAGAGCCCTGACCATATCTCTCATGTTCTTAGCTTCTGTGAAGTGGAATTGCTCCTTTTTCAGATTGCCCCAGTTAAAAGCCTTGAGCAAAATACTAAGTCTCCACCTCATGGCAATTTTGTGATCTCTGAATGG
Organism: Myotis davidii; assembly: GCF_000327345.1. Lineage (NCBI taxonomy): Eukaryota > Metazoa > Chordata > Mammalia > Chiroptera > Vespertilionidae > Myotis > Myotis davidii. The sequence continues at coordinate 11,094,921 of NW_006289416.1, read as the reverse complement.
AACATAGCATTCATTTCCCCCATTTGGCTTAATAACTTGCAGGATACTTCCTCGATAAAATGTTCTCTCTTTTTATCATTTTCCTTATGGTCACCAGACATCTTCCACACAAGAAAAGTGTATCTATCTACTTTTCTATCCATCCATCTACCTATCATCAATAAAATGTTTTCCCTAGAAGTTTCTATTAGCTGCCAGGAATGTGCCTCGTGCTAATTATAAAACCTACTGGGAGACAAGGAGAAATAATTTCAGAGGAAGACGTGGTTAATGTAGAGAAATGTGGGTGAGAAGAGAGTTTCAGAAAGAGCTGGACCAAAGAGGGCTATGGACAGTTTCAGCAACACCTTCCCCTGGAGCCCGCGACTCTGAACAGTAGAAGGATAGTTTGGAAATTGACGACAGGATAGATTCAATGTTGGTTCCGGAAGCCCTGTGGGTCTCTTAGGATAGTTGAACAATGATCAGGAAAGGGCAGGACTATGTACAACATTATTTAGCAATAAGGTCGAATTTTCTCTGTGCTATTTGTATAAAATTAGCCACTTCCATGATGTTCTGTCACATGTTGTTTTCTTGCTCATGAATAATGCAGTGAAGATAAGTCACCGTTGCTGCTGGCTCATAGACTGACTCTGGAATCCATCCTCCCTTTATTCCAGCCAGAGCAGCTGTGCTATCAATGATTGTTTACACACTTCCCCCCACCAAACATTGGTTTTTAATTAAGAAATAATTTCGTATTTCAGCTACATCTTTTCTGGTATTTCTTTTATTGGCTCACAAAAAGTAGCTTGTCAGTGCGTTCATTATTGAAAGAGAATCTATAATATACCAAAATACTGAAGCTTGATGCATAAGCAACATCTGTATTTTCAGCCAACTGTGGAACAGTTTCCCCACACTACATATTTTTGTAACATTGTGTTTTCAATTTTTCAGCAATGTTTTTCCATGACTTCTAGCAGTATTTGTTGACAGAGGAATGGATTTTATTCTGCTGTTATACTTCTTTCATATATTAGTTCAGTCACTTTTAATGCATCCAAAAGAGCAGGTGGTTCCCAGATTTGTGGGTTTTGTCTTTTATTTTAAGCAAGAAGCCTCAAAAAAAGGCTTCTCAGCATTTTCTATTAAGCTCAGTGAAATTTTGGGAGGTACGGTATTTACCATTTGCAGAAAAATTGAGAAGATGTGTTTTCATGTTCTTGATACTTAAGTTTCATGTAAATTACTATTAGCTAATATTCCACAATGTATATTTAGAGAGGAGCATATTGTAAATGCTAAATAGTTTTCTTGATGTACATTTTTTGTTCTAATTTTTATCGGACCAATAAATTTTGTAAACCTTTATTGTTGAGATTATTACAGATGTCCCCCATTTTCCTCCCTATTGCCCCCCTCAATCCAGTTCCTGCCCCTTCCCAGACCTTCATTATCTTACTGTCTCTGTCCATAGGTAATACATATATGCATATAAGTTTTTTGTTTAATCTCTTCTCAACCCCCACCCCCTTCCCTTTGAGATTCATCAGTTCATTCCATGTTGCTATACCTCTGGTTCTATTTTAACCATCAGTTTATTTTGTTCGTTTATTTTGATTTTTAGATTCAATTATTCATAGGTATGCATTTATTACCATTTTATTGTTCATAGTTTTGATGTTTTATTTCTTCTTCTTCTTAAAGAAGATCCTTAAACATTTCATGTAATACTGGTTTTGTAGTGATGAACTCCTTTAGCTTTTCCTTGTCTGGGAAACTCTTTATCTGACCTACAATTCTAAATGACTAGTGGCTCAGTGCACGAATTTGTGCACATTGAAAGGAAATTAATTAGAAGAAATATTTTAATTTAGCTATTTTCCCTTTCTCTAGAATAGAAGCGTCAACCAAATTCACGATCAACAATGACAGATCGAAACACACATGTGTGATTGGCGCCAGCAAGAGCTTTATATGTATTGTGCATGCGCGAGTCAACTTAGCCTTTTATAGATATAGAATAAACTTGCTTAATTAGACCTGCTTTCTGATTTAGCTAAACTTTTTCCAGCCCACTAAAGCACCCCAACTTCTCTTTCAGATAATTTTCAGCAACACAGCAGTAAATAACGTGAAGCAGATTATTATTGTAGATCATGCAGGGAAAACAATGTTTAACTGCAGCAGTGTTTGACTATATTCTGTGCAGTGAGAAAACCTAAGTCATTTTCAAAGTCCACCATTTCTTACTTCTTTTCAGTCGGGTCAAGTTTCTAAGCTTTCTAAATCTCTGTTTTCCAGTTACTGAAAAGAAAATAGGATTCTACCAAGTCTCCTATCTACATACTCCAGGACTTCTATGAGGATCAAATGAGATAAGGCGCATGCTTCACAGACATTTGGTTACAGTGTAAAATGTTCCCACCTGACTATGAAGCAAGTCATGTTCCTGGGCTGAAGAAACTGCAAGGAGGCTAGTCACTAGGGAGAGGAAGCTAAGGGTTGCTATGTGACATCATTACCCAGATCGTGGGACACTTAGCATATTTGCCTTTTATATATATAGATACCTTTACTTGGACTCACTCCTTTTGAGTTCCAGCACTGGGGCAGCAGCTTGAAGGTAACCTGGGACATTTGGGGAGGAACTAACTTGTCTGGAATCAGGGCAAGAACTGGAGGGCCAGCGTTCTCCCAGACAGAAGTACTGACAGAAGCCAGTGTTCCTTTGCTGAGCCCTCTCTACCACAGAGCTGACGGTTGCACCATATCTGAACCTCCATCAACCTGGCTCACATTTTTCTCCCTGCCCTGGTGATTCCCTGATACTCTGCCCCTCCCTACTTGCAGGCTCATCCAAGCCATTTCCAGTGGCCTCTCTTGTCTAATGCTTTGGACTTTATCCTAAAATGTTCAAACTAACAGCAGCTGGCCTCAGTGTGCCCTGTACCACTAGCGGCAGCCCACCCTGGTTCACAGCTTGGCCTCTCCTGGTCACCTCCAAGCTCAACACAAGTAGCAGCCATTGCACATCTTGGGAGGCCCCAGAGACAGTTCACCTGGTGGTCAACTTCAGCCATGCCAATTACAACCCTACCATCTCCATGAGTGACACACTCAAGGGGCAAACTTGGTCAGCACCAAAGCCCCACTAAAGCAAGTCCTGATCCATAGCATTGGCTCCTGAACAATGGGACATAGTTACTATCAAAACAGTTACTCATGCATGTTTCTGATAGTTCTGGCTCTAACCTATTTCATAGCAACAACCCTATATAATACATACATTGCTACCCAATTAAAAACATGTAAAATGTGAGTTGAAGAAAGACTTTAAGATTTTGAGTCAGGACAATAGGTATTATCTCAATGGAATCAATGAAGTTATATAGATGGAATTTAGGATTAAGGATGCTGATTCACCACTTAAATTATGGAACCAGTATTTGCCAGGGTATGTCCTAAACTCCTAAATTCAACGACAGTAAAAGTGTACACATTGTACAAAGAAGAACTGTGATGGAGAAGGCAGAGTAATCTTATATGTCAAAAATATTCATTCTACAGAAAATTAGAGATATCATGAACATATCAGGAAGGCTAAAGAGATAATAAAATAAGTGTTATTGTAGGAAAATGACTGAACTGCATGGCTAGGTGAATAAACTGATAATATTAATGATAGGTGCAGAATTGATGCAGGGCAAGCTCTCAGGGCATCCCCTTTCTAGGCATTAGCTGGATCACTCCTTTGGCTAACTGCAGAACATTAGGGAAAATCCTGACATATCTTCTTGAAAATGTTATTTTTTACAAGGTAGAACATTATTTCTCAAAAGGTGAATATGCAACACTCACCCCATAATCTTACAGTACATACTTTATAGTTCAGATTATTGGGCCTTCCAAAAATTCAATGAATTCTGCATGTGACAGCCAAGTTTCTGATCTTTTTTTATTTTTTATTAACAACAGATATTTATATCTCACAGTTCTGGAGACTGAAGTCCAAGATCAGGGTGCCGGCAGATTCGATCTGGTGAGAACTCGCTTCCTGATTCATGGACTGCATCTTTTCCCTGTGTCCTCACATGTTGGAAAGTCAAGTTTCTGATCTTTAAAGCCAGGTGTCCTAGGTGAACCTTGGTGATATTTAAATACACATGAAGGCTGAGGACTGCAAAGACATAGGAAACAATGGACTGAACTGATTCTCTGAATGCAGTCTAACAGGAGTTGGTGAGGGAACTTAAGGAAACGTGACTATTTTATCCAAGGCCATATTAGAGTCAAGGAAGGAGGAATTGAGAATAACCATACTTCTTTGCTCTGTGTGATAGCAGGTATCAAAAGCTGCATAAGTAAACTGTCAGCTTTATTTCAAAGCACACGTTTCTGGAAAAGAAATAGATCAAGAGGGTGAACTTCTCTTGAAATGCATCTCAGTGTGCAATTATTTAACTTCCACGTGGTGAACAGGGTGTGGTTTCTGAAGATGCCAGTGTGCAGGAGCTCTCCAAGCCAAGATTCCTGAAAGGATTTGTACCAGATTGAGAAAAGGTTGTGGGATCCTTGATTTGCGAGTGAACAGAAGATGCTGGCCCAGAATTGCAGGGCATAAAAAAGCTGTGTCCTGAATGAGCTGAGGCCAAAATGCTAACAACACAAATGTATTCACCTACTTGTTTATCTCTTTAGTTTTATAAAGATCAGAAGAGGACGGTCTTGCTATTCGGGTTTATAATGAAAGGATAGATTTTGACCTCTTTGACTGCTATTCTATATCTATATTCTAGGTTATTTTTACTCACATAAATACAAGACAGCAGGGGGACTACTACAGTTATTTTAAGCAGGATAATGTCTGGAGTGCAATTTGGAGCCACTGTTCTCACGAATTAAACCAATCTGTATAAAATAAGTCAAAGACAGACCCCATTGAAGCAGTCGCTTTCCCAAGTCAACTGGCTTGTTCAGTGATCTGATGTATCTGAGTCTTAACTTTCCCCGAAGTGTCAATCCAAGTACATCACATCGTTGGCCACAGCACAGACCCCTCCTTGCTCAGCTAAAAGGTAATCAAGGGTTTTCCTATTACCATGAGCAACATTGGCCAGAGAGTTCAGGGATTTTTGTTGGGTAGCCATTACCTTTGCAGCAGATTTTGCTGTGTCTTCAAGAGTTAAGGAAAGGAGAGATTCCTGATCATACTCTCACTTGCACTTGCCAGAGCAGTAGGGATCTGATCAAGGAAGCTACTTCTGACTCATGAATGATTCCTGCTAATTCCTGTGTGAGCAAATGAGATCTAGAGCCCCCCAAGGTAACTAAAAGAAAGAAAGATTCGACGATTCCTGAGAGCTGACCCAGACTGTAGGATCCTATCCGCTAATGGTGTGCAACCCACATTGCTGTTTGCCCATATTTTTGGGGCCCCCCAACCAGATGGTTGCCAGTCCAAGTTCCCAGAACACAAACCATACAGACAAGAAGGTAATGTCTGTTTTTGGGAGAGAAAGGACAACCAATGGGTACCTGAAAGCAAATTTGTAAGTCACAGTTCAAAGACAGAATTCTTACAAATGTTTTTCTGGCCAATCTAAATTTGGAAAAGAGGGGAAAACATGAAATTCTGAATTCTTCTCTCATTCAGACCCCACAGGGAGATGGATGAGATTACTTTGGTGAGAATTGTCAACCCCCATTGGCTTCTGCCAATTTTCCCAAGATGCCACCTGCATGGCCCTTGGACTCAGGAAAGGGCGTGTCCCATGGGTCTGATCCTGGTTGCCAGAAACTGTGAAGGAGAAAAAAATAATTCTCTTCTACCTTTTATGGTGAGTGCCTGGCTGAGGCCCTTACTTCTCTAGGGCACCTTATAAATGGATGAGCTTATCTAGGTTGAAAGTTCTCCATTGTGCCCAATGTACTTCAAGCTTATCTTTTGTAAGGCTCACCTGCTTGTTCTGCCTTAAAAAATTTTTATTCACCTGGAGGTCTCACACTGGACCTAGTCTGTTATCTAAGCCAGAACCAGTCTGACCCTGGACCTGGTCCAGTTTCTCACTCAGACTTTCCTGCACATTTCTGGACACAGACAGGAAATATAAATGCTCAAATAAAGTCTAAAAGCTATAACACAAAAACCTGCGGAGCTGGGATCCAGGATCCTGGAAGAACTTCCCCTTGACCCCCAGAAGTTAGGAGAAAGCAGCCAGCTCAGGGGCCCAACAAGCACTTACACTTGGTTACTCCTTTCTCCTGGGGGCTGTAAGGGTGAGGGTGTTTTCTGGGGTTCCTTCTTCTGACATAGAATTGTTAGAAGATAAACTGAGCACATTAAAAATTAACAGTTTATTTGAGCACATATAAATTTGAATTGGTGGCATCTAGTGTAGCAAATAGGAGCTGTGCAAGGAGGAGCTGTCAAAGGAGGAGCTGTGCAAGATGAAAGACTTCTATGGGCAGAAGGAAACAGAAACAAGGTCGTTCGACTGGGATTGGTTATCTCGAGGTCACTTTCCTTGAGGGGACCGCAGGGACCTATTGGGCTGAGGACCTAGCTAGTGTTGATCAGGCAATTCCTGATTGACTGGCTGAAGATTTTGGGGAGAGCTGAAGCTGTATTTAAATCTTGGGTCAGTGATGTGGAGCTTAATGTAAGCATCTCCATATTGGGCCAGTTGTCTTGTTTTTAACATGTGTGGTTAATTTTCCTCAGCAAGTTGGTGATCGCCCTTAAAATTTATTACCATGATAGACTCAGTTGATGAGTATAGCTGGCTCCTGTGGCTTCTTTGCACCTGTGTATCTGCTTTCCTGAGTCCATTTCTCTCAGAGGACTGCTCCCCTTCCCCCTCCCCACACCCCAGCACTGGATAAAAAGTCCAGAGTTTTCCTCAAGTTTTGCTCGTTTATCTTGAGCTTGACAACTGTACTAGTTTGCTACCTACAATCCACTTTTTCTTGAGAGTGGATCTCAAGTTATTTTCAAGAAGTTGAAATTTCTCTCTATTCTCCACATTACCTGGGAACCAAGAGAGGCAGTGCCTACCTGGTCAGCCATCATGAATACAGCTTTTTAGTAATTTGTCCGTTGTCCAGAGGGGCAAGGTAACACCACCAGGCCAGCTGCCAGGAATAAAGCTCTATGGTGATTACCCTGTCTGTGGTCCCGAGGGCCACACCTGCTCTATATATTTGTTGCTTTCTTGGCTGCTTTGGGTGAGTGTTTCTCCTGGTTTTCATTTCCCCATAAGGCTTTATTTTTTTCATGTGTTTCTCCTGATTTTTATTTTTTCTCTTGTCCTGGAATGTTGTTTTCTAGCCTTGTTATGTTTTTCTGCTTCCCTTTATATTTTAGTTTTGCCCTTCCTGTGGGACCTTTAGAGCTATGTGAAGGTTAATAGACATACCAGCTGTCTTCTTTGTAGTGTGATGTTTTTATGTAGTCGTTTCTTTAGAGGAATAAAACAAAAAGAAAATAAGAGAAAAATCTCATTAGTCATGTTGATACTGTCTTAGAAAATTCTGATATAGCACTTTAGAGAAATGAAAATACTTAACGACTGAAACATTGTAAAATACATGTTATTATGCCAGCTTTAGAGACGAAGAAACTAAAGCTTAAAATGGTTTAATTCCTTGGCCTCAACTAGTGAATGAAAGAGCCAGGGTTGACCCAAAGTCTCATGACTCCAAAGGCAAAAGTTTATAATAATAAGTGCAGTAAAGCATTACCAGATATTGGATGACTTAAAAATAGTTTTTTAAAATGCCCTAAAAATCCAAGATACTGTAATAAGAATATGAATGTTTGTCATTGTTTTCTACCCAGAATTCTGTTTACTGTGTCAAATTTAGGAATTAGGAGACTTAAAACCACAGAGCCACCAAAATAGTAATAAGGAAAAGTGTATTGTGCACACACCAAAAAGACAGTTTGTGAACAGAGAGCACTCACACCAAACATGAATTTGGCTCAGTTGTATGTTGTTACAAAGCAGCTTATAGAATGAGGAGGCAGTGTTAATTCTTTCAGCGGTTGGTTATAATATTAGCATTTTCTTGATTAGTGGTTACTTCTTATCAATTTTAGGGAAAATTTAAGTTTTGTTTATCATTTTCAGAAGCATTAACAAGAAGTGACTCAAGTTAAGTGTTTTTCTCACAGGATAAGATAATTTAGTCTTGTTTGTCTGTCAGGATAAGCTAAAGTGGTATTGTCTGCTTAAGGAATTTTAGAGGCTGGTCCCTTTTTGTGTTTGATTTCAAAAGTTGTAAGTACAGCGAATACCCATTATAATTTTTTTTTTTTTTTTTTACAGAGAGGAAGGGAGAGGGATAGAGAGTTAGAAACATCGATCAGCTGCCTCCTGCACACTTTCTACTGAGGATGTGCCCACAACCAAGATACATGCCCTTGACCAGAATTGAACCTGGGACCCTTGAGTCTGCAGGCTGATGCTCTATCCACTGAGCCAAACTGGTTAGGGCATAAATTTTTTTAGGTTACATGTTCACATGAAAAATATTGCAAATGTTGTTGCACACATCTTTCTTCATTTGCTTTCAATATTTCCTAAAGAAAAATTTCCAAAAATGGAAATTTTAGTTCAAAAATTAAGAGGTTTAAACACTTTTATGTTTCCTATTACATGTTAACAAATTGGTTTTCAAACGTTTTCTTCCAATCAACCTCAATCTCATAGCAAACCCTATTTTAGTTGTTGCCTCCTTGTCATTATTTAACTTCAGAAACCACTTTTAATGAGCTGACTCTTACTGTTAGCCTGTCTGAAAGAGTCAAAAGGTGGGAGGTGAGAGTTGGCAACTACTAACATTAAGAAGACAAAACACACACACACTTTATTCTTAATTCCAAGCCTAATATGAGGAAAGGTACATATAGTATGAGGAATGGTGCATAAATGCTGGCAGAAAGATAATGTGATCTTGAGCTGCTAATAAAATTGGATTTTTTCCCTCATAGTTTGAGTCCTTAGTTTAAGTTGTACCCAGACCATCAAGCTCAGTGAAAGGTTTATTAATGTTACTCAATGTGTAAAGAGGAAATTAGGTACCTTTCTTCTCAATGGTATCGTTCTAGTCCTAAAAATATGATTTGCAACCATGAATGGCATGGGTGCAAAAGGGCTTAAAACTTCTGCTCATTAAGAACTGTTAAAAATCATTAGTTGGCCTTAGCCAGTTTGGCTCAGTGGATAGAGCATTGGCCCACAGATTGAAGGGTCCTGGGTTCCATTCCGGTCAAGGGCACGTACCCTCATTGCAGACATCGATGTTTCTCTCTTTGTCTCTCCTCCTTCCTTCCATTCTCTCTGAGAATCAATGGAAAAAATATTCTTGGGTGAGGATTAATTTAAAAAAAAATCATTAATTAGTTGGCTTAGGGGAAAAAACATGATATTTAAAAAAATAATATATTTTAATAATAATAATAATAATAATAATAATATAATAGAAATGGAAGCTACCCAGGTTGAAATTTAAGTGACCTGAAGTCAATGTGGAAGAATTTTCTAACAAATCAGACTAAATATAAAAGGTGTAGTCAGAACTTTATTGGAAATTCTGTGGAGTTTCTGACGAGAGGTTGAATTTAGTAAACGTAATAATTTTTAAAACTGTGCTGCTCTATGATGCTATAACTTTCCTTCAGTATAACTCAGAAGCTAGTTCACTGCATGTCCAGAATTTCCTGCCTGTATGGAACAATACTGTTCTTTAAAATTTTTTCAATAATATAATTAATATATTTGTCTCTAAATCTCTAAAATTGACAGAATCACAAACTTTTATTGTGCTGTTATTAAAAATAAAGTAATCTAAGAGATATTGGCCTTAATTTAGAATTTTCTATAACCAGAAAAAAGAAAAAACAAAATAGTGTTTGGGGAAGAGATTGTGTTTCTTGAGTTGTTAATATGCCTTAAAGGTAGGTATTTCCATATAATTGATTCATTGTTTCTCAAATGTAATTTGATTAAAGATATTTATAAACTGCTTTTATGAGACATCCTAATAATGGACATTTTATTCAGTTTTGATTTCAAGGGAGTGTTCTAAAATTTATATTCCCAGAGAAAAATGATACATTTGCTTTGTCATACTATATCAAGTCTATTTTATGGTTGACTAAAAGTAGTCACTGTTGTAGATCACTCACCTCATATATGTAGATGGTAGATTATTTTATTTGCTATTCACATGGGGAATGAATTGCTAAAGTTAGAAAACCAGTAAAATGTGCAGATAGTTTTCTAAAACCCTATGTAGGAAAGGAGAAAGTGGGATGGATGGTTCTTTAGTAAATAGGCCGGAGGCAAGGGGACCAAATATTATTAATATCTATCCTAAAGTTTACTGAACTTTGAATAATTGACTTTTAACAATGACCCTCATGGGCATGAAGTGTACTGCATGGTAGACAGCTGTAGCCATATGTGCAGGTGGAAAATCCAAGCTCAAGGTACTTAGGAAGCAAGCAGATTTAGTTGCAGTGGCCCTAGAAATCACCTAAGGTGAAATGATGGGTTTATTTGAGTTTATGGTAAATAAATGCTTTCATTTCTCTGTAATCCTTTAGGCATACAAATTGAAAAGTCCTAAATAAGTGGGATAAACCATATAAGGAAGCTACTCACCTAATATATAATCATCTCAAACTGGAAGTCTCCAGTAACTTCCTAAAACATTGGCTAAACCAGAACAGCCCAGAGGGGAACAGATTTCTGATGGGGATCACAATGGTTTACTCAGAATTTTGCTCACTTATTTTCCTCAGGTGTTGGTGCCTAATTTCCCTCCACAGATCTTGCAGTTGCCCATGAAAGGATGGTACTATCTTAGGATTTTTCAATTCCATTTTTCGTGGAATCATCATCTCATTTCCATGTCTTCATATTTTATCATGAACCAATTTTGTTCTTTAAAAATTTTACTCACACTTTTTTTAGGGCAGTGGTTCTCAACCTTGGCTGCACATTAGAATCACCTGGGAATCTTTTTAAAATCCTGATTTCTGGGCCTCATCCTCCGGAAATTCTGTTTCTTTGTTATGGGGTGGGGCCACAACATTAGTAACAAAGAAACAGAATTTCCAGAGGACAAGGCCCAGAAATCAGGATTTTAAAAAGATTCCCAGGTGATTCTAATGTGCAGCCAAGGTTGAGAACCACTGGCTTAGACCCAGAGTCCTCAAGATTTAGCAGGCATCAGAATCAGCTGGAGGGCTTTAAAGTACAGAGTGCTAGGCTCCACCCTTGGTTTCTGATTCAGCACATTTGAAATGAGGCCTGAAAATGTGCCCAGTTAAAAGTTCCCAAGTTCTGCTGCTGGTCCAGGGTCCCCACATGGAGAACCTCTGGCATAGAATGTTGTCTCTGATCTGACTGAGAACAGGCTAACCTTGGAGCACTTCCTCATACTTGGGTGGGTTTATCAAACTATTTGCAGTTTCCAGATGCCTCTGCTCCTTGTTCTGCCTTTAAAAGTCTTTTAGCTGAACACTTCTTGGGAAGTATCATCTCTCAGGGTCTCATTTAGGTTTCCCTCTTGCTGTTCTAAGCCCCTCTACTACAGAGTCTATTGCTAACTGATAGTGAATTCCTGAGGTGTCTAAATTTTATTCTCTTCATTTTTGTTTCCTTAGCTTTTGCCACCGAGTTTTGGGCTTTCTTAGAAGATTTGTAATCACTTGTCAGATTCCTAAATTTTACCTTAACTTACCTGCTGTGGTGCAGAGGTTATGGGCAGGCACTTTGGAACCAAATGGCCTGGAGCCAGAACTCTGTTCTTTCCACACCTTTCTGTCTGTGTACTTATGGGCAGGCGACAGCCTCATGGAGCCTGAGTTTTCACATCTGTATATGGATGATATGAGTAATCCCATTCTTTGAAGTTTCTTTGTGCTGAATGAATGAATGCATGTAAAGAATTTGGAACAATATCTGGCAATTATGTCAGGAAAATACAAATGTGTGATACTGTTGTCACAGGAATGCATTATCCATGAAAGCATGTAATAGTATTTGTTGAATCATTGGATAAGTGAGTCAGGAGCCTTGGAACTGACCTCACTAACTTGGATTGAATTATGAGAAAATTTGCAGCTGAAAAATTATGTCAGCAAGAACTACATCAACATGTAATGCTTTTCTTGTTAAATATGCAGTGTTTACTTTTTTTAAAAAATGGCCTTTATTTTTTAGAGCAGTTTTGTGTTCATAGAGAAATCGAGCAGAAAGAAATCCACTTACCCCTTCTCTCCAACATGGTTTCCTGTATTAGCGTCTTGTCTGAGTGTGGTATATTTGTTATAATGGGTGAACCAATATCAATACATCATTATTATCTAAAGTCCATAGTTTACATGAGGGTTCACTGTTGGTGTTGTACTATCCTATGGGTTTCCACAGATCCATATCATGAATCTAACATCGCAGTATCATATGGAGTAATTTCACCATCTAATAATGACCTTTGTTACAGCTATTCAATCCTCCTAACCTCGTTCTAAACCCATGGCAACTACTAATCTATTTACCATTTTGTAATTTTGCCTTTTCCAGAATTTCATATAGTTAGAATCATACAGTATGTAGTTTCTCCAGACTGGCTTCTTTCACTTAACAATGTATATTTAAGGTCCTCCCACATTTTTTTCATGGTTTGGTAGTTCTTTTCAACACTGAATAATCTTCCATTATCTGAGTGGACCACTTTTTTTTTCTTTTTATTGAATCTATTGGGGTGACACTGCTTAACAAAATTATATAGGCTTCAGGTGCACAATTCCACAATACATCACCTGGACACTGTATTATGTGTTCACTACCCCAAGTCAAGTCTCCTTCCATCAGATTTATTACCCCTGTACCTTCCTCCACCTTTACTTATTCAATCACCTACTGAAGGACAACCTGGTTGCTTCCAAGTTTTGGTAATGTTGAATAAAGCTTCTGTATATAATCATGCGTGGACATAAGCTTTCAACTCCTTTGGGTAAACACCAAAGAGCATGCTTGCTGGTTTGTAGGAGAGGAGTATGTTTAGTTTTGTAAGAAAGTGCCCAACTCTCATCCAAAGTGGCTGCACTGTTTTGCATTCCTACCGGCAGTTCCCATTGCTCAATGTTCTCTCCAGCATTGGGTGGTGTTAGTGTTTTGGATTTTAGCCATTCAAATAAGTACCGATGTTTACATTTAAAAAAATCTCCTTCCCATACATTTCCTCCTGACTCATGATTGGTCATATGCTTGTATGGTGGTAGATTGATGTGACTGGAATATCCAGTGTGGAGTCTCCTGCATTTCCAGCAGGAAGCCCAATTCGAGAGAAATCTGCCAATCCAACCACATGAAATAAGCTCTGGAGCATCACTGAGTGAGTTACATGAGGAGCTCCCTAATTAGTCTTGCCACTAGGGCAGCCCAGGCAAAGAGCTGATCTTTGACCTCGTCTCTCTGAGACTGTGCAGGGTTTCATGACACCAGTACTCCAAACACAGCATGGGGAGAGAGTGAGCCTGGGGACCAGCAGCCTTGGGTTACTGTACCTGACTTTCCACTGCTTAGCCTGGAGACCTCAAGCAAGTCACTTAACCTCCAGACCCCAGGGAGTTGTACTCTATGATTTATAAGACCCCTTTAAGCTCCAAAATTCTGACTCTAAAGTCAATGTTGGCGCAGCTCTATCAGCACAGAACAAGGGGGAGAGAACCACGTAGCCTGCGCTTTGAGGCAGACATGGTTTCATGGAGCAGAAAACCCTCATGAGTAAGTTGTTAGTCTTTGAAGCAGCTGAGACTTGTGACAGAGTGGCCTAAGGTAAAGTTCTTTGTGGGGGGGCGGCGGGCGATGCTGAACATATCAAAGCAGATTGAGCCTTTTGATGACCTAAGTGAGACCATGGAAAGCAGATCTTGTGATTAGAAAGTTCATGATGAGCAGCAGCTGCAGCAGCTGGGAATTTGGGGAAAGGGGTGCTGCACACCTAGTTTAGGACCTCTGCTGTCCATCGAGTGATGATGTCGCCAAGAGCTTTTTTACTTTTTCATTTATAGGCAAGGTGAGAGCGATTGTACGACAAGCCAATTAAACACTGAAAGGGGTGAAGAGGGACACAGGGACATGCTGGGGATGACAGAGACAAGCCATTGTCAATGCGGTTATATATCACTGTGCCTGTGGCCAAGCACATTTTTAGGGACCTCGTCTCCCTCCCTTTGAGACTGAAACTGTTGCTTCAGAAAGGGACATTGAACAGAAAGGGACATTGCACTTGATAGAAATGAAAGACAGCTCTCATTTTTTTTTTGTCACACTTCTATCATTATCTCCCACAGAGCTAATTGGTTATTCTGAAAAGCCACTGAGGTGTAGGGAGCCCAAATGGTTATAAGTGGAGCCCAGACCATTTTTCCCAACTCCCGTGGGTCAGAGACCTGTCCTCCATGATAAGCATTGGCTTTAATGACCGTCCTTTATGGTGGGAGAGGAGCCGGATGCCTGCTCATCTGTTAGGCTATTTTAATCTTTCTGCTATCACCCTCGGAGCATTTCTAAACTTCTTCTGTGTATTATCTCTGCCTGTGCTGGTGACTGAGCGGGTGAAGACTCATCACAAAGGAAACGAAGCCACAGTGGAGTGGCAGCCTCCCTGTTTGCACCTGAGCACAGAGGCAGTCCACATGCATTAGGATGCCATGTTCTAATAGGTGTTTCTATTAGTTGGGGGCTAAATCCAATAAGACATTGACCTCTGAGTGGCTCAAACACAATAGAATTGATTTCTTGTTTGCTTACAATATTGGGAGGTTGACTAGCTCAACAGGGCATCCTGGCACTGGAGTGTGGGGCTCCAGTGTCTTCTATGCATGGTTTCTTAGGTAATCTTGGGAGTGTATCTATTCTAACCAGAGAGCAAAAAGCATAGAGCTGGACTGCATGGGGCACTTCTTGGGAAAGACCAGAAAGTGGCTCATATTATTTCTATGGTCATACCTAGTGGCTAAATCTAGTCTCTGGCTGGGAAACTACTTCTCGGTGTCATTTTATATGAAAGACAGATGTATACTTTTGCGGGACATGAGCTGACCACAGCAGTATTGTATGAATCAAGGTAGTTACAGGTTGTGCTATGCCGTGGGTGGGGCATTCCTTAAGACCTTTGCTCCAGAAAGAAGATGAATGTGGAAATATGAAATACGGCATAGCGAAAATTTCCTTATATGGATATCAGGGAAGATGCTTGAGGGATGACATATCTCCTTCCATGGCTAGTGGCATAAATTGCAGGGAGCCCAGCTTTGGTCTTCCCTTCCCTGCTCCTTCATACAAAGGACGGTGTTTATCAATGAAATTTGGACCCACCTCCCTATGGAATTTGGGAGACACAGGGGAGCTGACCTCTCACAGGGAGTCACGGGCATATTCTCTGCACCGACTGCTTGCTGGTTTCACTTTAGACAGAAAGGAATCCATTGTGGTCAAATCTAGCTCAATGGTGTTTCCTGTAGTACTAGACATTTTTCTTTCCTTTGCGCCAAGTTTTGATTTAGAAATGTCTACCAACTCGAACTCTTCTTATAACAACACATTATCCCCATGCTTTTTCCCTTCAGCAAGGCATGGATGGTCCTTGGTCAGGGCAGCCTGTGACATGACGTTGGTGTTTCTTCCCCACCCTCCATGGCATTGTTCAGTTCTCGAACATAAAGCCTACTTCACTTTCTCCTTCAAAAAGCTCATACCTCCAGCAATACGGAGAGAAGCATTTGACTGAAGCAATAACTGACAGCAAGGTGTTAGTTTAACGTGTGTTCCTGCTCATTTTTATAAGTTGTCAGCAGATTAACCCAAAAGGACCACATCTCTAGACTTTTCGTCAGGTGATTGTCTCTGGACCCTCGTCCTGGTTGTGGGTTCCTTGGTGTTCCCAGTGAGTTATAGATTTTCATGTGCTTCTGTGAGTTTGGGCATCACTCTGGGGGTGTTCCCCATGGGTGCAACATTGAGGTCAGTCTCATTAAGAACCACCTGTGTCATGGCCCTGAGCCCCAGTTATTTCTGGGTCTTGGGCCGCATCTGTGGCTAGCAGTCAAGGCACTTGTGTTTGGGTTTTCTGCTTTCTCTGAAACTTGTTAGCAAGCATTGTTTGTCCTCTCCAAGTTTCCCAGGGGGAGACTTCCCATGTATTTTCCTTTGCTTTCCAGGAGGCCATTCTATCCTCCTGTTATTTTTCTAACCAGTTTTTCTCCTGAATACATACTCTTCCCTTCCTCTGAGTCCCTTGCCTCTCTATTCTCTTCACACTCAAACACCATTTTGTCATGCATGATAAATTTTGATCTAATGCAAGTCTATTATCTTGGGAATTTCAAAAATTTTGTAAGTAATTTGAGAGAGATATTTTATAACCAGGAAATTTTTGGATACTGTTCAAATTTAACTGTCTAAAATGACTTTTTTTTTTTTTTTAAAAGTGAGCGTACCAAGGACTGTGATCAAACCTTTTCTCAAAATGTGTTTTTCTAGTGACAATATAACGTCAACATTTTCTGGAACAAAAATTTCACTGATGCCATTTGTCCTGCTCTTAAGTGACTAAGAGGATTTGCATGAGTTCTAAGATGGTTAGCTATTATTTGATATACACATTGTTACATATCTATATATTATCTTGGGTCTTGGAGTCAGAAAGATTTTACTTATTTTTTTCAACTGTTACTAGATATGTGAATTTGGGAAATATTTTTTAACCTTTCTGTTTTTTGGTTTGCTAATCTATAATTTGGGAGGATATTCTCATGGAGTTGTTAAGAAAAAATGAGATAATATATATAAAATATTTGCAACACTTTTTAGTACAAGTTATGCATGCTTAAAATATTAAATTCACCATTTTTAAATATTGTTATGTTTCCTCTCAATTTTATAAGAATCTCAAAATTTACCATTAATATATTTTTTAAAAGTCTATATCTGTCTCATAATATTCCATGGGGGTGGATTTCACCACTTGGGGGTGGGGGGAGATGAGTGAACACTGAAACTTGTAGAGTACAATGACTCTGAAGGACAAAATAAACAATTGCTTATAGAAATAAAATTGTCAAAGTTCTCGGTAATGTCTTGAGGAGCTAGTTGTATTGGAATATTTAGTGATTAAATAAATTGTTTAAAAATTGGGGAAGAGCCTACAAGTACAGAGAGAGAAAGTCATAGGCCAGGAGATGGTGAATGAGATGCAATAAGGTGAGAACAAAAGCATTGCCAAGTTGGGAAGAGAGTGCCAAGGATGGCAAAACAATGCCAAGTCACAAGTATTTATTGAGCTGCTCTCCAGGGTAAATGCAGAACTATCAGCCAGATTCCCCCCCCCCCCCGCCTTTAATGTGCATTAAATCTAGCTGAGAAGGATAATAATGCACATAAACTAAAAAACAAAACAGGGCACATGGATACCCATTTTGGAGACTGCTGTTCATTACTGACTGCTAATAAAAGAAGTGTCAATGTGAGCTACTCCAGCTGAGGTCATTGATAGCTTCCTAACTGTGACACATAGAGAAGGACTGTGCCAGTTTCTTCCTTGGACCCTCTGCTGCCAATTGTCAGAGTTCTCTGCTTCTTTTATCTTCAAATTCTACACCCCTGGGTTCTGGATGCCATCTCTTCCCAGTTCTCCTCTTAGCTCTTAGTTGCTCATTTTCTAACTCTCCCTTTGATTCTCTAACACTTTATAATAGATATTGACTAAATATACTGCAATACAAAACCTTGGCTTCTAGTGGGGACTGGGCTTTCTACTGTAAACTGGCTGCCTCTCTCACATCATCATTCTCAATTGAAGCCACCACCATTTTCCCAGTCATGCTTAATTCTTCCATCTCCTTGAGACCTTCCCACTCCCATCAACCACTGCTGGATTATTACTATTTCACTTCATACATTTTGCTTAATCTTACAGAGTCCAATCAGAGTAGTAGAACCACTAGTGCGCGCACACACACACACACACACACACACACACACACACACATTATTTATTATTGTATTACTAAAGGCCCAGCGCATGAAATTCATGCATGGGTAGGGTCCCTAGGCCTGGCTGGTGATCAGGGCCAATTGGGGCCTTCTGGCTGCGGCTGAGGCCTCCCTCCCCAGCTGCTGGCCAGAGCCTCCCTTCGTTCTGCGCCATCCCCTGTTGGTCAATGCACATCATAGCGCTGACCAACATAAACTCACAGGATTCTGAGTTTATGTAACTGTGAGAGGTGGCTGAGCAGTCCCTGTAAGGCTGTCTTCACTTCTGATGTTGGAGATGGAAGTCCACTGTCTGCCCCGCCCCCACCCTTTTTTTTTTTTGCTAGGTCTTTTTGCTTCTGCCTTTGGCCTACTGTTGTCTATTTTCCACAGAGCCTCCAATGACTCCTTTTATAATGTAACTCAGATTGCTGCTTAAGTCCAGTGCTTCTCATTTCACTTAGACTAAAAAAACCAAGTGCATCAAAATGATAGTGGTTAAGAGGCTGCCATGTATGTTATGTCAGCTGTGATGAACTTTGAGGTGATAACTAAAACATAGTAGTGGAAACAGGAAATAAGTGGGATAGCGACAGTTGCCATGTTACACAGAATGGTGTTACAGAGAATGGTCATCCTGCAGATTACGACAGACAGCTTGAGAGTCCCACGCAGTCACTCCTTTCCTTTGACTCAGAATTTCTTAGTTTTAACATTTCAAAATATTTCCGTGTCATTTCATTTTCCAAACGTAACCAATAAT
>NW_006289416.1:11069169-11076049 GCF_000327345.1 Myotis davidii | reverse complement strand
GGAAAGAAGTCAGTTTTGTGAAGTCTAATATTTACTTGTATATTTTCGAAGTGGTTTAAAATTATTTGTGTAATTGGCAAGTTATAACGGAAAAGAACTCATGCTTGGCCAGTATCCATCCATGCTTGCCAGCCAGGGAGAACTGCTTCCCATTCATTTACAAGTGCATTGCATTAGGAATAAATTCAGCTTTATAAGTGTAGGGCTGAATTGTAGTCATATTACTGCTCATTTTAATATTGTTCATACACTTTTTTTTCTTTAAACACACATCTTAATAAAATAATTGGTCACAGTTATCTATCTTTCCTCTCTCTGTATGCTAGTTCATAATGAGGTCTTCAAAGGGAAATAGACATTTGCATATTTGTTCATTCTCATTGTTTGGGTATTATAGTTCAATAAATATTTATTGCCTAAATAAAATTATAAATATCTTTTATGTTCCATATTGCTCCAGTTTATCCTTTAAAATATTTAAATTGAGGCAAACCTTCAAAATAGAAGATTTAAAAAGTAAAATTAGAACAAATAAAAGCAACACCAATACATTGTACCTACTTTATCTAATGCATATAATTCTTTTACTATGTAGTTGAATTTGGTTTGCTAATATTTTGTGGATAATTTTTGTATCTATATTCATAAGGATTATTGGTTTGTACTGTTCTTTCCTTGTGTCTTTATCTGACTTTGATATTAGAGTAAACCACAGAAAAATATAAGTTGAAATGTTTTCATATAAGAAAGGTCATTGGAAAAATATAAATCTGACACTTAATTGCTGAAATACTGAGAATAATAAAATGAATTAAAAAAGATATGTATAGTGAGAAAAAGGGAAAGGAAACAATAATAACATAATATCCAGTAAATGTAAATGCAGGAATTTTGGAATCTTTTTTATGGAAATATCCATGTGTGTGCAAGGATGTACTTAGTGGATGTTCTGGTGGCCCATCCAGACCCCTGCTCGCGGTGTGGGCTGTGGAGGGCTGAGAACTGAGTCTGTCTCTGGTCATCTTATCATCTTTGGCTGGAAGGTTCCATCCTTGGATGGCCCACCTCCAATACCTGGTCTGTGCATGAGGACAAAGACCCAACCCATGGCCTCAGGTGGGAGCAACTTGAAAGGACCATTGCAGCCCCAGGGTTCCTTGTGAGATCAGTGGAGGTCTCAAGGCACCTGCATCACTGTGTCCTCTCCCTCTGCCCAGTTCTGCTGCCATGACCTCTGTGTGGGTTAATCCCATGTTAGTTTCTGAAGGTTGCCATAACAAAGTACCACACATGGGGTGGCTTACAGCAACAGTGACTTATTCTCTCTCAGTCCTGGACCTAGAAGGGCCATGCTCCTTCTGAAGGCTCTAGGGGAGACTCAGCCCACGAGCCTTTCTCTTCAGTTCGGGTGTTGCCATTGACCCTTGGCATTCTGGTTTGCAGCTGTGCCACTTGGGTTTGTGTGTTGATTGTCACGTGGCTTCACGTCATCTTCCCTCTGTATATGCCTGTCTCTGTGTCTCTTCTCTCTTTTTGTGGATTAGGACCCTTCCTAATGACCTCATCTTAACTTGATTATATATCTTCAAAGACCCTTTTTCCAAATAGGTCACTTTCACAGGTAAAGGGGGTTAGGACTTCAACATATCTCTTAAGGGAACACAACTCTACCCATAACCTTCCCCAGTAAGTTTCCTATACAGAAATCAGGCCTGTGAATTTTTGCCTTTCCTCTGTGCTACAGAGATAAAGGATTCCACTGTTCCTGCTTTTCTGATTATTTTTCCTTTAAGAATTTATAAATATTATCTTGGAGTAAAATACAAATTTAAACATGTAACAGTGTCCTCACTTTTCCCGAATCAATTTAAAATTCCTTTTCATTTAGACTATGAAGAATGGTTATTTGGAGGAAAGGTGTATTGATATACAGATAAAATTATCATCACTAACTCAAAATGCAGTTTTAAAAACTTTCTTGCTCATTTAACTGAGTTTCCAACCTTCTAGTGGGTACATTTTTTATCCCTTGCTTGTACAGTCCTGAATTTGGAGAATTCTGGAAAGAGTTACACACATGAGCTATTGTATTCCTGACTGCCAGCTATAGTTTTGAGCCAGACTGACTAATATAATATCACTGTTATCTTTTGTGATTTTTCTTGCCAGATTGCTTAATGTCTGCCTATGTGCCCCCCCCCCCCCCACACACACACAGAATTACACACACAGTATGGCACGATGACTTAGGGTAACTTTTTTTGAGGTATTTGGACAGCTAAGGTCCTCATGTAAACAACTAGATAACTCAACTGCCCGAAGTGCTTACTTAGTCTGAATAGATGTTAGCTTTCTGGGGTTCTCCTAAAATTGAAGTACTGAACAGTAGAGGAGCACCACTGTAGAAATAAAAGGGGCTGGGAAAGGAAAGTCTACAAGATTATTTCCTTGACTATTCACACACTGTTTGAGTATTTAAGTCATATGTACTGGCCATGTTCATTGCTATCCTCCCTATCCAGCCACCACACCCTTAGTCTGGGATTCTTTGAGGGGACTTAAGGGTCATTCACATCAAAGATGCAGAAAATTGTTTTAAAATACCATTTATAAACCACTGAAAGCCTGTGCAAAAATGGCATAAAGCCTTCAGACAGGCAGACATTTATCTTGATATTAAAACCCTCTATTGCAGAGAAGTAGATTGAAGTTTTTTTTTTTCCTTCATGAAACAAATTCTGCTGAGACTGTGAAAACTGCTCACAGTAAATGGTACTCTCTGTGCTCAACACCTGATTTCATATGTTGCCCTGCACGGGAGCCATCTCCCAGGATGCCTCGTGAAGAGGTGCTGGGCTCAGCTAAAACAAAGCCCTGTGGCTCTGACACATAGCATCTGGCAGAGTTGTTTACCTGTCCCGTGGCTTTCTCTTGAATGAATACAAAATGTCTTATCAGCTGTTCCAGTAAAATTAGCTTCCTAACCATCAGTGCCCAGGGTAATTTGACAACCAATTCAACATTTTCTTAGTTTAAATTTTTAAAATATTTTGATACTAACCTATTATTGGTAACAGCAATTAATATAATTTTAATTTAACATCAACCAGGGTGGTCTTGTGAATTATTTATGCATCTCTTTTTGGAAATGACAAACTGAAAGTGAATTATACTATTTATGCCCATTTCTTTAAAAAATACTATTTGAGAGGAAGAAAATTAACAATGCCTGTACCTACAATTTTAATAATGAGCTATATTAATTGATTTGGTCTTTTATGGAGGTAAACAGGCAAACTAATTATCATTATCTATTTCTTTGCTGGTAATTTTTATTCCTAAATGATTTTACTGTAATTGTTTGTATCATGATTCGATAGATGCTTAAAACAGTCTCAAAACCAAGAAATTATTTTCTTCAGCCATTTTCTCTGGTCTAACTTAAAATCAGGTTTAGAATTTCTACATTATATGTATAAATCTGTACATACAAGTCAAATATGCATGAGACCAGAGGCAAATTATCTTAGCGATTCTTCCTTCTTAAATAACCATCAATTTAAATGACTTTGACAGACTTTTAACTACCTTGCTGTTACTGTTCCAATATACTTCCTAAACAGAATCCCTCTTTCTCTCTAGTCTCAACTGCTAAGACATACAGATGAAATTCTAAATTAGGCCCTAAACCTAAAGCAGACCCTTAATATTGTTCCATAATCTGCCATTGTATCTCTATATCTTTCTTCTCCACAGCCTTTCCATAGTTATACCATAAGCCTTTAACACACAGCCAGTCCAGACTAGATGCTGTTCTCATAGGACTATCAGTCTAGTAGAGGAGACTGGCATCAAATAGAAATTGCACAATAGTTTCACTGCAGTTGTAATAAGTCCCATTAAGCAAAACATGAGGGGCAAGTCTTGTTGGTGAAAATGGCATTTCAGTGGACACTGAAATGTTGGGAAGAGTTAATGAGGCAAAGTTGTGGAGCTCAGTTTAGGAATGAAGGACCACTTAGGCAAAGCAGTTGAGGACAGAATTCAGAGATCAGTGGTGGTGGTGGTGGCAGTGGTGGCGGCGGTGGCGGCAGCGGCAGCAGCAGCAGCCAGCGCAAGGATCCCTGCCTGATGGCTTCACAGTCCGGGAGCCCTCAGGGGGGATGTCCTACTCACAGCTTAGGCCCGCTCCCCATTGGGAGGGGGCCTAAGTCGCAGTCTGGCCTCCCTCTGGGGGAGGTGACTTGGCAGATGAGGGGAAGATGCCGCCTCCATCACCTCGTTGCTGCTGCTGCCTCTGGCCTCCCTCTGAGGGAGGCGACCAGGCTGATCAGGGGAAGGTGCTGCCCCCGTCACCCCACTGCTGCTTTTGTCACTGCCTGCGACCATGGCTGTGAGGCCTGAGCCCCGGGCCTGGCAGCCGCTGGGGCTCACAGCTGCCTGATCCCCAGGCCTCATAGCTGCCTGGGCTCACTGCTGCCTGAGCCCTGGGCCTCACAGTTGTCCCGCCATGCTGTGAGAACCACCCTGCCCCGCTGTGCCATGAGAGCTGCCGCACCCCACCCCATCGCCACAAGTTGCTGCTCGTGGTCCAGAGGGGAGGGACCGAGATGTGCTCAATGCACCTCATGGTGACCAGTCCTTTGGTCGTCCTGGTCGTCATGGACACTGGATTTTTATATATATAGATATGTGTGTGGGGGTGACTCTTTCTCTGCCTGTTCATTTAATTTTGCTCTTAGCCAAATGGTTTCTTGTTATCCCCCTCCCCGCTTTCTTTACCGTCATCTCAGATTCTTTGTGTTGAATTCTGTGTTCTAGCTGGACTGAACTACAGAAAGCTTTAGCTGACTCAGAATGCCTTTGATCATTTCCATCTGTGTAGCACTTTGAAACCTCAGCTTAGATATCACTCTCTCCAAAAAGCTTTCTGGGAATCCCCAAAAGTTTGAGCTCCCAGGATCCCCACTCTTAGGATACTGTTTTGAAAACATTTATAACTTTATATTGCTGTTGTCTACTAATTCACATTTTTCTCCTCCAAACTCGGACTATCTCTGGGGTACAGTTGTTGGTATAGTGCCTGGTAGAGCAGACAGCCAATAAATGTGCATCGAAATAATAAACTGATTCCAAACTGATTATAAGAAGGTGGAACAAAGCCCCAGAGATCCACGGAGTCCTGTGTGAGTCCCAGGAGGAGGCAGGTGTGCTTGATGGAAAGCTCTTTTCTGTAAATTTCTGGAAACTTGTCTTCACTGAGATGGAAAACCAGGCTTTTAAATCTCTATAATGGAATGCAGATGATTTTATACTGTTTTATACTGTTGCATATGGGAACAAATTAAAGATTAAGTGAATGATGTGCCTGGAGGCCATGTTGGGACTCAAGGTGAGCTGGGGAAGGGGGCTGGGCTTCTTCAAGCCTCCTGACCACAGGAACCTGCTGAAATTAAAGGCCCGCAGTAACCCCTCATTGACAAGCTTATTCCACAGAACATGGTAGACAAAGAAAATATCTTTGTGGAGGGCAAGTAGCATCTTTGTTCCATCTTAAAATTTTCAATTTCTAATGAATTTTTATCTTAAAAAAATGAAACACTTTCCCTGGTACAGAGAACACCCTATGATTCATTATTTTCAGTGTCGTTCTGGACAATGTGAATGGTTTCAGTACTCTGGTATGAGTTACTCTTGTCAAAAAATAATTTCAATTTATTTTGTTTATGCATTAAACAAATTATATAGTGAGCATGCATGCTAACCAAATTGCCTTTCTTCTTCCAGGAACTTAGTTTTAGGAAGGTTTTTACTCATATGAGGAAAAAGGGGCCTGGAGAATAAACTCCCATTTGAGGTGGGCTACTCTGAGGACCTGGGAGAGCCCCTTAACCTGCTGCGTGAGGTGGGGAGGGAAGGACACTTTCTGGGGTAACACTTAGGGAAAGTTTTGAAATGTATTTCCTCTACTCAGGTTGGGTGTGGACTTTCTGTTTCCCCTCTGAGGCCCAGATTCTTACGGGGTAAGGGTAAGATCAGGCCTTACAAGGCAGAAAATGGAAGTCAACTTCTTTTCTGCCAGGTTGATCCTTTGTTCTTCCTTCCTCTGTATTTTTCTACCATTTCAGATCCTGTGAAACCCTGACTTGTTTTCCCTGCTCTTCTAGCATCCCTGTTTTCTGTTCCTCAAGTGGGATGATGACAGCTTTACCCTGACTTCCAGGACCTCTGTGTTTCTGAGCTCAGTATTCCAAGTGTAGATGTATTACACAGTTTTACTTCAAACTCAGTTCTGAGGGCTGAATTTTGCTTGTTACTGTCTCTGACTTACTCTCATTCCAAAGCTCTGGAACGGTGGGTCTCCCCATTGTCATCTCGACTTTGAGCACCCTTCATTGGGGTGTCCCATCTCCACTTAACACTTCCTTCATTGCTTGGCTCCTCCCAGGCTCAGCAGTGTGCGGAAGCCTTGTCAGCATAGTTTTTCCAGGATACAGGAATTTAAAAGTACTAGATGAGGACTGAGTTAACAATACCTTTAAAACAATTACTTCCTTTTTTCATCTCATGTATCCCTTTTCTAATTGTTCTGTTATATATATTTGTGCATGTTCATTAATTTTCTTTTTAAACATTGTTAAATATATGTTTTCAGAAATGCCTTGAAGAGGTTATGAATTCGTGTCAGTTATATGTGATTAGATGTCTGTCAGAAAACAAAATATGGAGGAGGTTATTTTGTAATATTCCTAAGCTTTTGGTGTACTTAACAGACAGTGGAACATTTATTTCTGAGGGCTTTCCAAGGCATTGCTCCCTCTCCTTAAATGTACTGTGAGATTGAACTCAAGCAATCTTGAATTAAAAAATTATGCACACT
>NW_006289416.1:11063435-11069054 GCF_000327345.1 Myotis davidii | reverse complement strand
CCTTCCCTCTGCCCCCCCCCACCCTGATCAAAGAAAAAAACATTATGCACACTCAAGACATACCTATTTTCATTTTCTGTATTCTAATTATTGGCCTGAGACAACTAGAACATAAAGTTAAGTAAAATTATTATAATGATATCATCAAGAAAGAAATGGAAATTGTTGAATAAGAGATGCCTGTTTTAGTAGATGAAGATACTGTTAGTAAGGGAAAGTAATAAGTAGGGGATGTTTTGTACCTAAGCAACATAATTAAATTTTTGCCCTGAAGGATAGCTTTGCCTCTTGACATTTTTTAATTGGCAGTTTTTTTTTCTGTATTGAATAATCCTTTTACACATTTTAACATAAGCATGAGTACTTTAATGTGAGAATTTGACTTAATTACAAATGAACAAATATCTGGAATCATACTTAATAACTTATGTGCAGAAACCATAAAAGTTTATGTGAATGGTGAGTGGTAAACGTGATGAAGAAGAGGGTGAAAAATTCACTAAAAATAAGTAGTCATGTAAGCAATGTGAATGAGAAGTACTTTCACTTTAATATTCCCTTAAATAAAAATGCATATGAAAAAATCAATAGTTAAGCTATAACTTTTATAAAAATATTTGACACAACTTTTTAAAGGTAAAATTCTAGTTCATACTTAAAAGTTAAGATATGAAAATCTTTACTTTCCTACTTGGGAATGAATCATTTTGCACCCTCGCCAAAAGCTAGAACTCCAGAGCAACACCTTTTAATTATATCCCTAAACCAGCTGAGGCCATGGTCCAACACCGCTGGCAACCAATATGGCACCCACTGAGATGCTAAACAGCCTATTGTCAGTACCAAGCACTAAGAAAAAAAGGCAGCATGGAGGGGCAAAGCCCTGGCCTATTATTTTTTTGTTGTTTTAAAGTTTTGCATTGACCACTGTATTTATTTATTTTTTTAATAGACTTTAGAACAGCTTTAGATTTACAGAAAAATTGAAAAGATAGTACAGAGAGATTCTGTATACCTGCCATTCAATTTTTCCTAGGACTAACCCCTTGTATAAGCATACTCGTAGCCCTGCGCATGATTCTGTGCACCAGTAGGTCGCTGCCACCCCCACTGTAGCTCTCCGCCTGCTGCCCCACCCTCCTGTAGCTCTCTGCCCACTGCCCCGCCCTCCTGTAGCTCCCCCCACCCCCTTACCCCCTCATAGCTTGCTGCCCTGCTCCCTCCTGTAGCTCTCCGAACCCTGCTTGTACCTCACTGGCCCACCCTCCTGCTGATCTGTGATCTGGTTATGATGCACTTGGTCATTAATGCCTCAGGGTGTAATGGCTAATTAGCATATTCCTCTCTTATATAGGATGGTACATTGATTAAAATTAAAGTTTATACTTTATTCAGATTTTCTTAGTTCTACTTAATGTCTCTTTTCCATGATCCCATCCAGGGTATTATATTACATGTGGTTGTCATGTCTCCATGGACTCCTCTTTGCTTTGATGGTTTCTCAGACTTTGTTTGTTTTGTGATGACATTACAGTGTTGAGGAGTACTGGGCATGGATTCTATAGGATGCTCCAATATTGGGACTTGTCTGATTTCCCCACCCCCCTCATGATTAGACTATGGTTATGAGTTTTAGGGTGCAATACTACAGAGGGAAAGTGCCATTTTTTACTACTTCATATCTAGGATGCATGTTATCAACATAGTTTATCTAAACTGATGTTCACCTTGATTGCCTGGCTGAGGTGATGTTTGCCAGTTTTCTCCACTGTAACAATACTTCTCCCTCCCTCCTCCAGCTCTCACCCATGCTGTCCCCCTTGGAAGGAAGTCATTAAACACAGCCCACACTTAAGAAGTGGAGATTTATGTTCTAGCCTCTTTGAGGGTGCAAGGTCTACATAAAATATTAGAAATTCTTCTGCAAGGGACATTTTCCTCTGCCCCCTGTTTATTCAGTGGTTTATATCATTATGATGGACTCATGGATTTTTTTATATTACCTTGTGTTATAATCCAGCACTAGTTTATTTTCTTACTCAAATTATTCCATCTTTGGCCATTGCAAGTTCTTTCAGTTGATTCTTACATCCCTTTGCTATGATCGCCATCAATGTAGAGTTTTATTTATTTTTGAATGCTTACAAGATACTCCATGGCCTTCTTGTATATTTTCTGCCACAGTTGTGACTCAACCATTTCTCTAAAAATACTTGATTTTTATAGAAGACGAGCTGTTCTTGTTACTACTATACTGTCATTCCTTTTTAGGACCTCTCAGCTGACAGAACACAGAAATACATATGTGTATACTAACCTTTGTATGTGCACATAGTCATAAAGGAATTTTCTGCCCCAGGCCTGGGGCAGTTTCTCTCTGGAGCTCTGGTTCCTTTCACTGGAGAATGGTGTTAGAAATCATATACTGGGTGTCGGGTGTGGTTGTTGGTAGTGATGTTGTTGCTTCTAGGTCCTCTCATCTGGCAGAGCAAGGAACTCTATGTTCGTATATACTAACCCATAGATGTATACACTTCTATAAATATTTCTATAGATGATTTGTATCTGTATTAAGCTAAATGCAATTTCATGTTGATGTCTCCACTCTGATATATTACCACCATGATTGTCTGCCCCTTGCATTTCTATAAACCCCCATTCCAACAGTGACAAATCTGGCTCCATCTCCTGCTGTTTACTTTTAATTCTGGTCTAATTACATGAGCAACCTCCCACCACCTTCCCACTTTCCTAGCACTTAACCCTCCTCCATTTTGCTCGAGCACAGTTGAGTTCAGTCTCTCTCCCCATTGCCCTAGTCTTGAATTAAATCTTCATTGCCTGTTTAACTTGTTCAATGCAATTTTTCTTTGACAATAGGAAAAATACTATTTAAATCCCATCCTGATAGAAACTCAAATTATTGCACTGTGAGTCAAAAACTATAGTCTTAGGAGACCTAATACACCCCCCCCCCAAAAAAAACCACCCCAAATTAAAAACAGCTCCATAGCACTAGAATTCCAAATTAAGTGCTGCAGAGAACCAGAAGTTTTAAGTCTTAATATAAAGCAGTGGACTTGTCTCTTTAACTTCACAAAGAATAGCTACAGAATAAAATGATCAAAACTTTGCAGTTGCACATAATTAGGGCTAGAGCATTTTCAAAAACAAAGATTCTTGTTAAAAGGCAGCTTTATAAGGTTCAAGAGAATTTAAACTTTCTCTTGTTAATAATTTTTTTCTATTTCTCAGATGGCCTTGGGTCATCTGTGTTACTAAGATACAGTTAAAGAAAAGAAAGAAAAATCTCTAGAAAGGTTAGCTGAACACTACAGGGATTCTAATTTCTAGTTTCATTATAGAATTAAATTAGATTGAGATTGTTACTCATTTTTTCCTGGACGTAGGAAAAGGATGTTACGTTAACCCAGAATTGCTGCTCATCTTTGATGTTTTGCAAGGTCCGGGCATTGATATTCTGATGAGATCTGCGTGACATTGTTAGGTTGGCCAAAGGATTCCAGAGTCCCACGCAGTCGCTACCACTCTGATTAAAACTTGGCATTTGCTTGTTTTGCTCTTTAGAGCAAACAGCCTGCTGCCTGGAATTAGAAATATGAATGACAGAGGAACCTCACACTGTGCAGAGAATGTTTCTTGCTCTTCTAGCTTCGTCAGGCAGATAAACTGCCAAACTTTCTTTAAAAATAACTTGAATCCTTAAATGTGAATACAGTCTTTCCACAACTCTCCACCCTGTGGTCTGGAATGCCTCGTGTGGTTATCCCACTTTAGTTCTGTTAAATGAAGGGATATTTCAGTTGCCCAAAGTGTTAACTAAACTAAGGTTTTTGCTTGTTTTATTCAGTTAAGGTGTCACTCATCTGTAAATTCTGTGACTGGTTTGTGTTTTGAGATGATTTGCTATTGATGAAAGGCAAAACTATTTACTTACAATGACTTAGTAACAATACTGTATAATTAGCCCTTCATCATAGCCTTATAAGTGGGATATAAATATTGGCAGTGCCTAATCCTACCAGCTTTTTGATAATCTGTAATAAGAGAATCTGATGGAGTCTATTTTTGTGAGAAAATTCAGTTTAAGATGAATGAGTTCTGAGCATTTCATGAAAATTCCCAGGAGTTCTTCCTGCTTATATTCATAAGTGTACCTTCATAAGATTTGTATCATTAACTAGGTAAAGCTACCTGCTCACTGATTATGAGAATAAAGAAAATTTGCTCACATCACTATAAATACATCTGTGGTAGGTGGTGCTGCACTTTACTACCTGCTCCAAGCGCTTGGCACATGTATGCGATTTGTGACCTGAAGCTGAGCCGAGTTTCTCTCCTGGGCTCTGCCTCAGCTGGATTCTCTATTGCCCTTTATTTGAGCACCTGCAGGGTTCAGTTTACCTGATTCTTTAAGAGGGGAATTATCTCCTTTTTGTTCCTGCCTTATCCCATGTGGACAGTGGCCATGGGGGTCACAGACTCCTGTAGATATATCCAGATTCCCAGGAAGACCCCGTGGTGGAATCTGGGGAGACCACCAAAGCCATCCATATCTCATATAGACATTTGCACTGCATTTGTTGAGTTAATATTGTTTGGTAAAATCAATACTGATACTGATAATAAAAACTTAATAGAATACATTTATTGCATGTTTTCTGCAAGCCAGATACTATGTTAAGTGCTTTACATAATTACCCTTTTAAATTTTTTCAGAAACCTTGAGATAAGTCCTATAATTACCATGATTTCCCTGATGAGAAAAACGGGAGGACTGAAATGTTAATCCTGGTGAGTCAGGCAGCTAAGTGAAGGAGAGGCCCGTGCTCTTAACTAGGTGAAAGGCCTTTGGTGTTTTAGGTTATGTTTGGAAATGCTTGCCAACTTAAGGTAGTATAGTGGAATGCAAGTGGATTAGGGGGGGAATGCTATTTTAGAGATGGTCTTGAATTGAAGGCTTTAATTCACTTTAATTTACTTGAACAATAAATCACTTACCAGCGAGAGCACTTTATTAATCATTACAGATTCTTTGCAACACACCTGCACTTTTCAATTCTGCAGGTGAGAACTGATATTTGTGGCCATCTCTTTGATGACTAAGCCAATTATGGTGCTGGGTCTCACAGGAACCCTTCTAGATGCTGTGACACCACTCTGACATCCACTCTGTTTTCCTGATTTAACTTTTCTGATACTTATGTGTGGCCACTCATAACTGAGAGTTGTCTCATTAATTTCTCCTGCCTGTGCCATCACATATCGACCTGTTTCCTGCTGTCTCCCTTATGGAAGGTCTTGGAGAGGAAATGTCTGTGATGGTAGCACTACGGTTGTGGCCAAATAGAAGGCTGTCCTGTTAGCAAATTAAGCAAACTATCTTCGTATTTTCTTCCTTTCAGATTTATCCCTGAAATCTGTCCCCTAAGTGTCAAGATTATAGCTTTGAATCCCAGATCTAAAATCTGACTTAGTATATGAATGATTTTAACTGTTAATGGCGCAACTACGTGAGAAATAAAATTGCTCTTTCCTACTAAATTCATGATTATAAAGAGAAAAGCCCATTTAACCATAGTATTTAATATGAGTAAA
>NW_006289416.1:11024317-11063181 GCF_000327345.1 Myotis davidii | reverse complement strand
CCTTTTCACTTACATTCCAATATACTATCTTACAGTGGCAAGTATTTCCAAACATAACCAACGTAAAACGCATTTAATCACACTAAAGGCCTTTTCACCAACCATATATACTCATGTGTGTTTTTCCAGAGAGGGGTTCACGCATTCTTATCTGAATGATAGTGATTACAAAAGGTTAAAAGTCACTACAGTGCTCCTGGAATATATGGGAGAAACTGGGCCATTCTGTGAATAGCACCCACATCAGAAAGTGGAAGTTAGGTGCACATCCAACCTCTAAGCTTTCAAGGGACGAAAACTCCTAGAAGTATTCCTGAGTAAATATTCTGAAGACTCCCATTGAAGTACAGTTAGATCTGATAAACTGACCAAAATACTCTTCACAGCATATCAAGTTTCAAAAAGAAGTAGAGAAAGTGTCTCGGCAAAAACAATAGAAGTAAACTGTAAGAGTGAACAGTGGTTAAGAAGATGCTAGAGTGAAGGTTACCTTTGAGGCATTTATCAACTTTATCACTGGGATTAAAACCTTGAACTTCAGGCCCACAGCAAAGTTGGGTTGACTTCTCAAAGAACCAATATTCACTCAATATAATTTATGAGATGCTGATTAATACAGTGCCAGGTCAGTAGATAGCCAGGGACCTCTCAGAAGCAAACCCAATTTTTTTTTTTCTGGAGGAAAACAACCCATCTTTGTTTCACAGATTTCTAAGGATGAATTCAATCAAATATGAATTAGCAGTAAAGAATCACCCAAAACAAAATAATCAAGTTATTACAAGTGAGAGTCCGCAGAAACAACAAACAGATTAAGATTTATAAGGGCTACAGATATTACATGGGAGAAAGTACATCATCCATGTAAATGGATGAAGAAATAAAGGAAGGAATTGAATACATGCAAGAAACAAAGGTTTCCCGAAAATGACCAGGCAAAATTGGAAAATAAAAAGAACTTTAAGAAATAAAGAATGAAATAATTTTAAAAATATAGGAGGGACTAAAGGATAGATTCGACCAAAACTTGAGAGTATTAGTAAGCAAATATTTCCAAGGATATTACTCAGGATAAACCAAGGAGTGGTGATGGAGAGGCACTGGGTCCTGGACTTTCGCTCTGACCTCTCCTATCCTAAAGAAGCACTGCAAACTAGGCTGGATGTTTTAGTGACTGGCCTGAGCCTGTTGATAAGATACACTGAGGAAGCTTATATTATTGAAGACTGACTAGAAAGGCTGTAAGGCATGCCTTATATATCATACTAGGAGTTGGAACGATGAAGCCCTAAGAATGGTTTACATGTGTGATGGAGGTTAACCAGACACTTACTTCCTGCATGCCACAGTAGAATTTTATTCCAACATTATCATAGTTATGAGCTAGTATAAATAGTTTCACAACAAATTCTGTTTATAGATTTCTACAAAATTGTTTGAGTCACTCTTGCATTTATAAACTCTCCTTGTCTGTTGATGTAACTGTGGGCTCATGCTCACTACAGCATGTCCGAGTTTCAATCCTGGTACTAACACCATGTGGCTTTGGGCAACTCTTCAATCACTCATATTATTTACCTGTCAAATATGGCGAATAGGTTGTTGTGAAGATTAATACAAATAATGCACTTGGTACAGTGTCTGGATCAAAATAAGCATTCAATAAGTGTTTGACTCTGCTTTTACACATTGTTAAAATAGTTTTAAAATGCTGTTATTTTGAATGTCCCCATCCCTCTATTTAAAAAAACACACACAAAAAAACTGGTTAAATCACACTGACTGTTAAATTCAATTTGCTGCATGGTTTTCTTCCTCTTTGATTGGTTATCCATGTTTCCCAGGTAGCCCTCAGCAGTCCCTTTGGTGCCCATCACCCTGAGCCATCATCAATGGAGGCCTTTACTCTCAAAAGTGTTCCTGCTGGGATGGTGTTCCGTGGTCTTTCAACTTACTGTTTACCTTTCTTTTTCCAGTGTTTGTAATCATACATGTGTTTCTTTACTGTAATGAAGGGAGGAAATAAGTAATTTCAGGATGATTTTCACTCTTTCCTCTTAGCAGGGAAAGGAGATGTCCTTGCAATAAGACAATTTCCCTGACTCCTTTTCGTCATCCTGTAAACACTTTGAAACACTTTTCCTTCCTTCCTTTCTCCCTGGCCCCAGATCTGAGTTTTGCTCTAATATTTTATTTCATTTGACATCAAAATATTATAAGAATATACTTGTAATGTGTCTTTAAAAAATGGCGGGAATCCTTATTTTAGCATAATATAACTCCCAAACAGGCTATCATCATCATCCCTGTTGATGTAACCTGGTACAGTTCCTCACTGTTTTCTATCTTGCAGGTTCCAGTCCCCTTCTGAGCTTTTGTTAGAGTCTTCCTCATTACTTTCTTGGTTGGAGTTTTGTGGGTGACAAAGTTACTTTGCGATTTTCACACAGCCTTCAGTTCACCACCGGTGCGTTATTGTCACATGCCTAGCGTTGCAGGTGAGGTTCTCCTGCTGGCCTATGTGCATTCATTTGCCCTCTTCTAGAAAAAGATTCTGTCCAGAGTCCCCTGCTTGTTTGCCCCTCTGTCAGACAGCTGAGCACCTTGGGCAGGTACCTCTTCCTTCCTGCCCCCTGAGGTACCGTTGGTGGGAGACAGAAGTGGAGTCTCATGAAAGCAGACCCACTGTCAGGGCGGCAGCTGGCAGGTTTTCTGCCTGGGCTATAACTACCACCTTGGAGGCTGACAGCGTGCTGCCCACCATTCCCTTCCTCCTTATCAAGCTGAGGGCCAGGAACTTCTGTTTTTAGGCATAAGCGATTGGCTGTTGTGAGTTCCCTTCAGACAACTATGACGTCATTGGAGATGGATTCCCAAGCACTTCCCTCTCTCTGCTAGGATATCATTTAGAGGAGAACAGGGTTTTGTCTGTTTTGTTCACTGCATTATCCCCAGTGCTCAGAGCTGGCCCTGGCATAAGTTAATGAATGGATGGGTGCACTTTAGAGGTCATATTAACAGTAAGCTGGCAACCATTTTGAAAAGAGATTTCTAATAGCAACCTTCCTACATTATATGCTCACTTAGTTCAATAAGGCAATTTTTTTTCCTCTTTACAAAGGAGCACAAAAGCCTAATTTGACTTAGAATGAAGTTAACAGTTCCAACTTGTCATCTCATCTTTTCTTTTTTCCAATGGAAGAGGGAGGATAAAGCATTGAGCAGGCTTAACCGTGTAAAAGGGAATTTTACTAAGGGCCTCTCAAAGCAGTGATCCTTTCAGGGATAGACAAATGCACCTCTGAAGACTGATCCCAGTGGAGAACTGTGTCTCTCCTAAGTAGGAGTTTGTGGCTGCAGAGTTTGCCTTATTTCTGTGAGAATGGAGGTGACCCGTCTTACTGGGGATGAGTCACTGAGGTCCATAAGACTGCAAGACAGGAATTGAGTCATCATCTTCGCATAAGGCTGGATGAGTGGTGACATTGAAGAGGCTTTGGAGCAATGCAAGGCTCAAAAGCATTCTCTTTCCTTTATTTTCTAATTTAGAATGTGGAAATAGAAGAAGACAACACAGTATGCCCTTACCCTAGGTTTATCATTTATAATAATGACATAAATGTTTATTGTGTTCTGGACACACATCCTAAAAGTAGGCCATAAAGGAAAGTCCATGGGTGTGGGTGAAGGGAGACTGGACCCCACTGTTAATCTGTGTGGAGAGAGACACACTGATTTTAAAAAATGAGGTCTTAGAAATTAAGCTTAGAGTGATGCGGTGATGCAGTTCATTTCTCCCTCTGGTTGTGTCTTCTCTTTGGTCTTATTTTCAGGGAGTCTGGCCATGTTCCAGGTTTCTCCCAAAGCAGAAAAGAGCATTCTCCTGCGTACAGGAGAGCTGCCTGCCAGGTCCTGGTGACCTTGAACCCATAGAACCCCATCAGGTTGTCTTTGCACCTGGAGTCACATTGGTTCATCAGGTAGTGTAGTTTTTTCTGTTTCATCCCTTGTGTAGGACTGGATTGTGTTATCATTGAGATTGTAGTATATTGCCTATAGCACATGAAAACCTGATCTCAGCTGTGCTCTGGGAATTAATGGAAAGGCTTCTATGGGAGAGGGCAGCCACATTCTCCTGATTTTCCTCTCAGCTCTCAGGCTGCTCCTTCTCATCTTTCTGACTTTAAACATTGGAGTTCCCCAAGACTTAGAGGTGGACTTCTTATTTTATCTTCACTCTCTTTTGAGCGATTTACATGACTCCTGAAAGTAGCGATTCTCAACCTGTGGGTCACGACCATTGGAAAACACATATATAATTACATATTGTTTTTGTGATTAATCACTGTGCTTTAATTATGTTCAATTTGTAAGAATGAAATTGGGGGTCACCACAACATGAGGAACTGTATTAAAGGGTCGTGGCATTAGGAAGGTTGAGAACCACTGCCCTAAAGGGTTTACTAGATCTCACTCCTGTGTTTCCTTTTGTCACCCTCTTCAAAGTTTTTCTATAACTTGATTAATTACTTTTAGAACAAGAAAAGGTGCTGTCATGATGGCTATAATGTCCTTTAAATGTGTCAGCACACATGGTGTGAAATTGTGTTTGTTACCTCAGCTCTTATCAGAAAGTCAGAGTTTGGGGTGATTCTGTTTATGAATACTTAAGAAGTGGCCACTCTGAGCACTTTTAGTCCATTATCTTCATCAGCTAGGCCACCTTGCTATTTGGTTTACTTATGATCAGAAATGAGCTATTGTTGAAATGATGACCTTAGCACTATGAATTTTAGAGATGAGCTCTTCTTGGTGACATTAAGAAAATTCTTAAATACATGGATTGATTAAAAATATTCTAGAGCCCGGCCGGAGTGGGTCATTGGTTGAGTGTCAAACTATGAATCAGAAAATCACAGTTCAATTCCTGGTCAGGGCACAAGCCCAGGTTTTGGGCTTGATCCCAAGTGGGAGGAGTGCAGGAGGCAACCAATTGATGATTCTCTCTCATCACTGATGTTTCTATCTCTCTTTCCTTCTCCCACTCTAAAATCAATAAAAATATGTTAAAAGTATTTTAGAGACATTCCCACCTATTCATGGGTAGGGGGTGGGGGGTTAGACTAAGGCTTCTATCTTCAACCTGAAGGAATGTTGCTCTAGGCTAAATCCCTCAATGGTTCAGTGTCTAGTCAGGTAATCTATGGGATTCTG
Organism: Myotis davidii; assembly: GCF_000327345.1. NCBI lineage: Eukaryota > Metazoa > Chordata > Mammalia > Chiroptera > Vespertilionidae > Myotis > Myotis davidii. The sequence goes on along the minus strand of NW_006289416.1, from coordinate 11,057,967 downwards.
AATCCCTGATCCTAGCCTTAGGTTGAAGGAATCTTGCCTCTGGATTTCGAAGACTGCCCTAAATGGATAATTAATGCAAATTGGTGACTAGAGTAGTTACAAGGATTTATCCAGTTTACAGGTAGGCTGTATGGCCACCTTTTGTGCTTGATTGCTAATAAGTAGTTAGTAAAGGCCTGCTTGTCTTGCAGAATTATGTCTCAGAGTAGCATTCCTCATAACTTGGTAGATTGGAAAATAGCTAGCGTTCAGATTGCTGCAGCAGGTGCCAGACAGTAATAAACACCATGTTAGAAGGGGAGTGACTCTTAACTTGTCATGCTAGTCATTCCCTTTTTATAGTTAAAAAAAAAATAACTTTTTGCAAGGACTCATTCAGCTGGCTTTTATTTAAATACCTCCAGTGCAGGTGAAGGAGGAAGCCTCTGAGTTGCCTCTTTTACCTTGCCTAGTTATATTTTAGCACATCGATTCTTTTGCATGCTTTGAAGATCAAAGCACATGCAAAATTTAGAAAGAATGCTTTTGGTTAAAGATATTAAAAATCAAGTTATGTCTCAGATTCAATTTCCCATTTGCTGTTTCTCAGGGAGCGTTACTGGTATATTCCTTGCCTTTAATTTCAACTGAAAATGCGATGCAAAATATAACCTGCAATGACCATTTCTCTATTTTTCCAAAGGCAGATGTTGTAGATGTTTTCACTCGGAGGTTTTCAAGCTTCACTTTAATTTGTATCTCTCTTTAGCACATCATGGAACTGGAAACATGAGCTCAGCAAGCAGCATCTTTTATAAGTAAGGCCCTAGGTCAGTCATTTAATAGAGGTAAAATATAAATCTATATCCTCTTCACCTTCAGAAGAATTCAATATGAGCTCCAACGTTTCCTTCTGCATTCAGAAAGTATTTCACATTTTTGTCTCCTTATATGTGGATCATCACTTTGTACATACGGTAAATGAAAGTGACTGTGTCCCCACCCTTCTTTTATTGCCTTTTTCTTGAGTAATTTGATATGATATATACTTGATTAAAAATCATCTTTTTCCCTTTATTTTTTTACATCCCACCATTGGTAGGTACAGTTTATTTGATGGAGGGCTGTCCTTTATCTTTGATAACAAGCATTTATAAAATTGATACTGTTGTACATTTTGAAGGTTAATGCAATGCATTATCTAATACTTAGATTTAAATGGATAAAACTGTCTTGATTTAATTTAAACTAAGTTAGAGAATTTTCCACTATACCTTTCAAATGAAAAATGTAACCACATCTTTACAACATCTCTTAGATATAGAGCATTTAAAATGTAACAGGGTTTGAGTGAAACTGTTACAGAAGAAGTGGTTACTTGTACTTGTCTCCTTTCAGATTTTTCCATCTAATGTTTATCTGATGATTCAAGTTTTTCCTTCTCTTCTAAGCCTTAGATGGCATGATATAATTAAGGGTAACTGGACCATCATTTTGTACCTTGTTAATACCTTATCTCAGTATTAAACTCTTACACATTTTACATTATTTACTTTTCATACTATGATGTTATAAATAATTCAGTGGCCTACATTTTCTCATCTCTGTAATGTGAGGCATTTTCATTTGATAACATTTAGATTCCATTCAAGACCTAGCATACATTCATTAAATGATTATCAGACATTTATTGAATAGGGTTAAGTATTCATAAAGATGCAAAAAACTTTACAATAATCATAGCTTTATGAACTAGTTGGAAAGATGAGACATATATGAAAGAACAGATAACAATTCACATCATCACATAGTATCATTGGAATGAGTGGGAAAATTGTCTTCTGCCCATTTTTAAAGAAGATTGTTTATTTTCTTATTAGGGTTGTACCTTTTAAAATGTGTGTGTGTGTGTGTGTGTGTGTGTGTGTGTGTGTTTATACATATACTAGAGGCCTGGTGCATGAAAATTCATGCACTGGAGGGAGGTCCCTCAGCCCAGTCTGCCCCTTCTCACAGTCCAGGAGCCCTCAGGGGCAGGAGGTGACCTGGCAATCAGGGGAAGGTTTTGCCCCATCACACCTCTGCTGCTGCCACTGTCATCAGTGCAAGCCTTGACTGGCCCTGATTACCTGAGCCTCGGGCAGCCCTGGGCAGCTGGGGGGGCTGAGGGGACTGGGTGTCACCATCTTTGAGGGTGGGACAGTCAATTAGCATGTTCCCTCCTTATTGGCTGTGGGCACTGACATCTTTGTGATGGTGTGAGGGTCAATTAGCATATTACCCCTTTATTAGATAGGATACTAGAGGCCTGATGCACAAATTTGTGCAAGGAGCTTGGTCCTCGCAGCAGCCCCGCCTCCCACCTACTGATCGTCCTGGAAGGTTGTTCCAGAAGGTTGTTCCACAGTCCAGTCTAATTAGCATATTAACTCTTTATTATATAGGATATATGTATATATATATATATTTAACTTTTGATTTTGAAATTATTTCCGACTTTACACAAAATTATAAAAAAAAAACAGTACAGAGAATTACCATGTAAATTTTGTCTAGGTTTAGCAAGGTAGCATCTTGTAAAAACATAATTTGATAAAATTTCATTAACTAAGCTGTAGGACTCATTCACATTTCTCCAGTTGTCAGATTATTCTTTCTGTGGTCCAGAATCAAATCTAGTATCATGTGTTGCATTTAGCTTTCATGCCTTCTACTGTCCTTGAATCTATGATAGTCCCTCAGTCTTGGTCTTATAAGTCCTTGAGAGTTATGGAGAGTACTGGTCCAGTTATTTGATAGACTATGCCCTGCATTTGGCTTGTTTGATGGTTCCTTAGTATTAAGTTCCTGTTGTACATTTTTGGCAAATATACCATGAAACAATAACGTGTCCTTCTCTGTGGATCATATAGGGAGACACAATGTTGATTTCTTTGTTCAATCAATGGGGATGTTAGTTTTAATTACTTAGTTGAGGTGTTATCGGCTAGGCTTTTCTGCTGCAAGTTTGTCTTTTCTCTTTATAATCACTGAGTATCTTATGGGGATGTTCTTTGGGACCTTGTAAATAACCCTATTCCTCATCATACATTAGCATCCTCATTTTAACATTTACTGATGATCCTGTCTGAAACAATGATTTCTGTGGCAGTTGTCAAATGGCAAATTTTCTGTTTTTATAATTTTTTATACATTTGTTAGTTGGAATTATCCTACAAGAAAGAGCTTCTTTCTCTTCCCTTTGTTTATTAACTTGTTTATAATAGTATGCTCTAATGTTTTCTCATTCTGTTATATGGGATATAATTTATTACTATCATGTTTGTCCAAATTGGCCCATATTTTACCACAGGCAGCCCTTTTAAGTAGGCTCCTATGCCCTTTGGACATGACCTAAATTTGCTGTACTTTAAAACATATCAACAATCAATTAGACAATACATCCTCCTCACACCACCAAAAGGGAAAACACACACAAAATAACCTTTTATACAACTCATATTTAATGTATTCATACGATTATGTGTGAATATGCACATATACATTTATGATTGTTGTTGGTTAAAAAAACCTTGACATTGAGTAATGTATTTTTGGAGTCACTGACTATTGATTTTTTTTAATTGCACAACCTCTACAGTGTAATAATTTTCTCCACAAACAAAAACTAATATTCTTCAACAAGTAGTTTTGCCTAAACAAAGTTTCTATGCAAACTGATAGGCCAATTGATTCATTTACTCCACAAATATAACCAAGAACACAAGTTGACCAGGTAGGCAATACCAGAGGAGCTTGCCTTTTCCAGCATCTTTTCTTCTGTTGATGCCTAGGCAACTGAGGGGAAAAGGCTGCTCTCTAAAATGATGCATCTGAGACAACCCACAGCATTTAGTGAGGGCCATTAGCTATTATGGGGATCATAAAAACAAGGATACGCTGGAGACATGCAAGGCAGCTTTATCTGAATGCTGACACATTACTGGAAGTGCTCTCTGGCTCCTTGCTCCACTTGTATAGGAATAGCCATCACCTTTTCAGCATAAATGGACTCATTTTCTACCTTAGAAATTTTCTGCTTTTAAAGACACTAGTGTCCTGGTGCACAGATTCATGCACACTGAAAGGAAATTAATTAGAAGAAATATTTTAATATCGCTACTTGCCCTTTCTCTATAAAGTGTCAACCAAATTCACGATCGACAATGACAGATCGAAACATATGCATGCAATTGGGATCAGCGAGAGCGTTCTATGTATCACGCATGTGTGGATCAACTTAGTCTTTAATATACATAGAATAAACTTGCCTAATTAGACCAGCTTTCTGACTTAGCTAAACTTTTTCCAGCCCAGTGAAGCACCCCAACTTCTCTTTCAGTTAATTGTCACAACACAGCAGTAAATATCAACAAAAAGCAGGTTATTATTGTAGATCACACAGGGAGAACAAAGGGTAAAGTATTTAACTGCAGCAGTGTTTGATTATATTCTGTGCAGTGAGAAAACCTGAAGTCATTTTCAAGTTCCACCATTTCTTATTTCTTTTCAGTCAGGTCAAGTTTCTAAACTTTCTAAATCTCTGTTTTCCGGCTAATGTAAAGAAAATAGGATTCTACTGAATTTCCTATCTACCTTCAGCACTTCTGTGAGGATCAAATGAGATGAGGCACGTGAAAATGGTTCACAAACATTTGGTTAAACTATAGCACCTGGCTATAAAGCAAGTTGTGTTCCTGGGTTGAAGAAACTGCAGGAGGTTAGTTGCTAGGGAGAGGAAGCTGGGTGTTGCTATGAGATGTCATTACCTGGCACCCACAGCAACCATTTCCAGCCTGGGCTGGGCTGTGGGCTGCATTTTGCACCATGGGGTCTTGGCAGCATTGGCTGCCATTTGGTGGGGTGTTGCTCTGGGGTGGTGGTGGCGCCTGTGTCCCACTTGGGAGAAGCTGAGTGTTGGTTTGTCAGCACCAGGTCCATAGTGCATTTATTTTTAAACTAGAGGCCCGGTGCACAAAAATTTGTGCACTTGGGGTTGGGGGGGTCCCTCAGCCTGACCTGTGCCCTCTTGCAGTGTGGGACCCCTTGGGGGATGTCTACCTACTGCCTTAGGCCCGCTCCCCAGGGGGAACAAACCTAAGCTGGCAGTCAGAAATCCCTCTGGCAGCCTGGAAGCCCTCAGGGGATGTCCACTTGCCAGCAGGGAGCAGGCCTAAGCTGCAGTTGGACATCCTTAGTGTTGCTGAGGAGGCGGGAGAGGCTCCCACCACCACCGCTGTACTGGCAGCTGGCAGCCTGCCTTGTGGCTGAGCAGAGCTCTTCCTGTGGGAGCACACTGACCACCAGGGGACAGCTCCTGCATTGAGCGTCTGCCCCCTGATGGTCAGTGCAATTCATAGTGACCAGTCGTTCCACTTTTTGGGTCGATTTGCATGGGGTGCCTGGCCAGCCTGGGTGAGGGGCTGATGGCTGTTTGCAGGCTGGTCACTGTCCCTTCAGTGTTGGGGTGGTCCTGCTGGGGTGCCTGGCCTGCCTGGGTGATGGGCTGATGGCTGTTTGCAAGCTGGTCACACCCCCTTCAGGGTGGAGGTCTCCACTGGGGTGCCTGGCCAGCCTGGGTGAGGGGCTGATGGCTGTTTGCAGGCTGGTCACACCCGCGGGCTGGAAGCAGGTATCTGGGATTTATTTAACTTCTATAATTGAAACTTTGTAGCCTTAAGCGGAGCCCAGGTTGGGTTGCCCCTTGCTACGGATGCTTCCAGCCCCTCCTTGAGCAGAGGCCATGCCAACTGGAAGCAGGTATCTGGGATTTATTTATCTTCTATAATTGAAACTTTGTACCCTTGGGCAGAGCTCAGGGCTGTCCAGGGCAGGCGGGAAGCTTGGCTTCCTCCATTGCCAGGGGCAACACAAGCCTCCTGCTTGCTCCAGTTCCGTGGCCACAGCCATCCTTGTGACAGACTGATGGAGTGAGGAGTGACAGTTAATTTGTATATTCCTCTTTTATTAGATAGGCTGCCAGTGCACGTCATGGCAACTCCTGCCTTGAGCATCTTCCCCCTGATGGTCAGTGCACATCATAACTACCAGTCAGACAGACACTTAGCCTTTTATATATATAGATTGCCCTGATCTTTTTTTTTTTAAATATATTTTATTGATCTTTTATAGAGAGGAAGGGAGAGAGATAGAGAGTTAGAAACATCGATGAGAGAGAAACATTGATCAGCTGCCTCCTGCACATCTCCTACTGGGGATGTGCCCGCAACCCAGGTACATGCCCCTTACTGGAATCGAACCTGGGACCTCTCAGTCCGCAGGCTGACGCTCTATCCACTGAGCCAAACCGGTTTTGGCAGATTGCCTTGATCTTTAGCCAGCCTCTGTAGAGGTTCATCAACATCATGTCCACCAATTAGGTCTCTCTTCTGTTGTTATATCAAGCACAGAACCTTATAGCCCAACACAACAAAAGTAAGACTCATAAAAGTCACTAAGGCCAGATAAGCTCAGGGCTCAGTAAATTTTTCTGAAAAGGAGAGATTGTTACATGTGGTTGTTACAACTCTTCATTTTTATTTAGTATACTACCATTAAATGTTAACAGTACTTACATCATTTGACTGCTGTTAGTCTTAAGTTATGGCAAGAAATGACTAGGTTTTACCCAAATGAAAGTAAAACAACAATGTGGAATGAAAGTCTAAGCCCCTTGAGACAATGGTATCAATATTTAAGATTCAATGCTAGGAAAGGGAATAACCCAGAGCAAACAGAATTTTTTTTTTTAACTTGGTGAAAGCCTTCCCCCTTTTATACCTCAACTCCTTGCTCTGATTTTAAATCATAGTAATTCTAGACAATTTGTTTTTTTAACTTCTCTTACATTTGAAACTTGAAGTTACATTTTTAACTTCTCTTATATTTGAAAGCTTATCTTTACTTGTGATTTTCTGTTTGCCTCTATAGAATTTTCCAAGAATATTTAACAAATACCATTATAAGTAAAAGTGTCTAATATCTGTGCCATTTATTTTTGTCAGTAGCCCAGAATATGAATCTTTATTAATTGGTGTGTAGATTCAATATACTCATATTTGTAATGAGATTTTCATGTTCCATAGGTAGAACATATGATGTTGTGTTAAGAAATTATGCTGGAAGCAGCACCTGGGTTTCTACACCCACTGAACACTCTCTGGCATGATCACATATGACACTCATGAGGGCTTTTCATCCATCCAACACATCTACTGTGGGCATGGCCCTGTGTGCTTAGTGGAAACAAGGTCAAAAGGACCATGCCCACTGCATGCATGATTTTTAAAATGCAGCGGTAGAAATGTACATTTGTACATAGGCAATTTTTTTTGGTGCAAAGGGGCAGTATAACGAAGAGGTTGAGTGAAGACTCTACAGTCAGGTACACTAGATCTGGGAGCTGAGCAAAGCTCAGTGCACAAAGAGGCTGTAATTAGGAGCTATTATTTTTGAAGACCCAGGGACAGGAAGGAGTGTGGCTGAATTTGAGAACTGGAAAGAAGGTTTCTGTGGCTGGGGGCAAGGTGAGGTGGACAGTGAGCTTGGGCTCTATCAAGAAAAGTGGTAGAGCCGGTGGACTCTGTTGGTCTTTGAAGAGCAGTAAGAGCCATTGCAGAATTTGATGTTAGTGGGCTGTGATCTGTGGTCATCTTCACATTTTTGAAAGAGCCATCTAGTTTACAGAGTAGAAAGCAGGGTGGAGGAGGGCAGGCAGTGCGGGGAGGAGTGGCCTTGTGTGGGAGAGTCAGAGATGAGAAGCAGAGCAGCTGTGGCCGAACACTGAGCAGGGTTTGGGATGAGGTCTGCCTTCAGTCACCGTCAACCACACCTCTGAAATCCCAACTTCTCTACTGAAAATGGTGCACGTTTAGTACTTAACGAACAGGCAGTCGGGATTTCTGTTACTGTCTTTGAAAAGCAACAACCATACAGTAAAAGTAGAAATTCCACACTTCTCAGGCTGTTTCCTGGTACTTTCCTACCCTCACCACCCCTTAGTCACCTGGAGAGCTGCTCAGTCCACTGAACCCCACTTCACACCCAGGGAATGAGTGGATGTGACAGCAAAGGTGTTCCTCTTTATAAGGCAGACTTCACTGTGAGGGCCAGCTGTGAACCCAGGTTCTGCCTCCTCCAGTTTCTTTGACGGAGCTTGACACATGGTCAGAACTTAGGTCTTCAGCTAAATGTGGAATATTTCCACAGGTCAGACTTTTATATTTAAAAAATTGGTGTTTTGCTCTGGTTGGGTGGCTCAGTTGGGTGGAACATCATCTTCTACACCAAATGATTGCAGGTTCGAGCACTGGTAGGGGCACATACAGGAGGTAACTGATAGATGTTTCTCTCTCCCTTCCTCTCTATCACCCCCCCCCCAAAAAAATCAAAAACATATCTTCTGGTGAAGATTTAAAAAAATAGTTGGTGTCTTTCAAACTAGATAGATTTTTATATGAAAATAAAATATAGAGAGATTATTATATACATATATGCAGTTAGATGACTGAAATCTAAGTATACCAATATACCATGTAATAGCTCCTTTTGGTGGTCACACAAATGTCCTCTGAGCACTCTGAGACACGAGAGAGAAATGGGGTGTCTGTGCTTGTCAACAGCTGTTCTGCTCATAGCCACTCTACCTAAATCAGATCCCTCAGGAGAGCATGGAGCAAAATCCACAGAAGCATCCACAGCCCATCTCTTCCAGGAAGATATGCATCCTTGTGCGTGCTGTAGCCATTTTCCTTCACTTGGATGATCTAAATTACTGGTTCAAAATGTCCTTTCTTCAGTGAGATGGAAAAGAACATGCTATCTGGATGCCTTTCTGCCGAATAGCTAATAATGAGAAAATATTATGTCTGTAAAAATCCCAGGAGAAATCTAAAGAGTTGCTTCAACCAGCATCTCATTAGAAGTGGAAACCTTCATCATTTTAACTCACCAGAAGAGATTTGTTGTTGTTGTATGATTTTTTTTTTTTTGCCTTTGGAAATTTCAACATTTTTTGTGTGTGATCTTGATTAATCCCTTGGAGTTGAGAAGCACCAGTGTTGCCTTTGAATAAACTATATAGTGTAATCCAAGAGAAGAGATAGCTAATATCATTCATTAAAAAAATTACTCTTTTGGAGACCATAGATATTTCTTTTTTTAAAATATATTTTATTGATTTTTTACAGAAAGGAAGGGAGAGGGATAGAGAGTTAGAAACATCGATGAGAGAGAAACATCAACCAGCTGCCTCCTGCACACTCCCTACTGGGGATGTGCCCGCAACCAAGGTACATGCCCCTTACCAGAATCAAACCTGGGACCTTTCAGTCCACAGGTAGACGCTCTATCCACTGAGCCAAACTGGTTAGGGCCATAGATATTTCTTGAAAATGTTATTTTACCAAGGTTTATTAGAATTTATAAAAACTATATCCCAAATCATTTGTGATATTAAAATTGTGATAATTGCATTTACTGTTTGAAGCCTATAGGGCCATATCTGTTCTCTATAATATTATGAATTAGGAGATATTTAACTGTTATCTCTGTCACATTTATTCTCTGCTGTATCCTGCTTGTATTCCTTCCTGTCACTTGGCCATTTCCTACTCTGTCGTGATGCCCAGGTTCGTATGTCAGCTTGACTACGTAATGGTCCCCACGTATTCTGTCAAATGCTAATCTAGGTTTTGCTGTGAGGGTGTGGTATAGATGTGATTACAGTTCATAATCAGTTGACTTTAAATAAGGGAGGTTTTCCTAGATAATCAGAGTGGGTCTCACTTAATCAGTAGGCAGGATTTAATAGTAGGACCTGGAATTCCCTGAGGAGGAAGACATTCCTCCTTTGGTGAGCTCTGCCCCCTGCCTGAGACTTCCTGCTTGGCCTTTTTGATGGCCTGCCCTCTAGTGTTGAATTTGCTCTGCTGGCCCCATCATCTTGTAAGCCAGTTCCTTACCATCTTTATCTTTATAAAGTATACCTCCTCCTGGCTCTGTTTCTCTCCTTTATGCCTGCCTGATACACAGGCCACCTTCTGATCTTGTAGGTCCCCACTGTGTCCCTCCCATCCAAGTAGGTTAGGGAGCAGAGCTTCAACTTTCATTTGCGTAAAAAATCACCTGACGATCTTGTAAAATACAAATTCTGTGTAGTAACCTGGGGTGAGGCCTGATATATGCATCTCCACAGTCTCCTAGATTGGAGATAGGTACACTTCTTTGATAAAATGCCAAATAGGAAATACTTCAGGTTCTGTGACCATGAGGTCTCTGTTCACCACTGCTCATCTCTGCTATTGTAGTGAGAAACAGCCACAGCTCATATGTGAATGAGTGAACGTGGTTTGTTTCAGTCAAGTTTTATTGATAAAAAAGATGACAGATCAGGGACACTGAAGACTGCCAACACCTGTCCCGGATTCTGACAGTGCCATTAGTCCAGGGGCTACACTTTAAGATGCAGGTTTTAGAGCAGAGTCCAGAGCAGTAGGTATAAATTTTTGCAAAGTCCAGGGCTGTGCTGGAGCCTTCTATGCCCAGCTCATAAAAGCCACTGCTGCTTTTTAAAATATATTTTTATTGATTTTAGAGAAAGAGAAAGGGAGAGGGAGAAAGAAATAGAAACATCAGTGAGAGAGAAGCATCAACATCGATTGGCTGCCTCCTTTGGTGCATGAGTCCACGCTGAACCACAGAGCCCCACCAGCTGGACAAAAAGCCACTGTTAAATACTCTGGAGTTTTGTGAACCAGTTATTCAGCTGTTCATACACTGAAATCAATGCTGGTGGAAGAATTTACACCACAGAAATCGGAAAGTGTTAAAAATCAAGACTTTTAATTTCCTCTCCGAAGTTGGTTTTAGCAGAAAAACTCTGGTGCCAGCTTCTCCAGGATTATTTACAACTTGACATTTATCCATGTTGATAAAATTATAGAAATGTATGTATGTAAAATGACAAATGAGTTAATTTTAGCTGACATTCACTACTTTGTTAAAATTTGACTTTTGGGTGGAATGTTTTGTCAAACAAAAGAAGCGAATAAGGGCAAAAGAGTGACTCTCTGTACCATGGAGGTGGGGAGAAGGGTTCCCTGCATCTCACTGCTATCACCCTTGAAAACTGGTGCTGGTATGGATTATCCCTGAAGGCACTGCTCTGTTCTCTGGATGTCTTCACCAATTTGGAAAGGTTTTCTGGTGCCTTTTCTTCATCAGCTTGAAGACATGCTTTAGGGCAGTGGTTCTCAACCTTCCTAATTCTGCAACCCTTTAATACATTCCTCATGTTGTGGTGACCCCCAACCATAAATTATTTTCGTTGCTACTTCATAACTGTAATTTTGCTACTGTTATGAATCGTAATGTAAATATTTGATATGCAGGATGTATTTTCATTGTAACAAATTGAACATAGTTAAAGCATAGTGATTAATCACAAAAACAATATGTAATTATATATGTGTTTTCCGATGGTATTAGGCAACCCCTGTGAAAGGGTCGTTTGACCCCCCAAAGGGGTTGCGACCCACAGGTTGAGAACCACTGCTTTAGGGACTCAGAGAAACCCTAGCATTTGCCCTAGAATTTCCTTAGTGTTAGCCTCAGTGCTCATCTGAAATCTTAAGTGACATTTAACTTTATTTCACCTTTTTATGATGCCAGATTACATCTTAAAATGAGAAGAAATTTAGCATAACATCATTACACTTCAGTTTTCATTGTTGATTTTCAAAGTTCTTCACTGGATTCCTTCTCCTACTTCTTTCCAGATACTGCCATCCCCATCTTTTATTAGTCTTTTTCTCTCTGTTTGGAAATTATTCTTTGGGTTAGTTTGCCACAGCAAGGAAAGTTTTGCCTCTAGGTGAAATCAATAATGTTGACCACAGTGGTCTTTTGCTGGCTAGAGAGAGTCTATGCATTCCTATTTTGGCATGTCTCTTTTCCTACCTTAATTCTTGTTTTGCTTAAGGGACTCCAACAATGTCATCTAGGAGATATTAGAGTCTAACTGGACAAGCTTCTATTTTCTTTCCTTTCATGTTGTCAGACTGCGGGCAGGGAATGTTTAACCATAATGGGAGTACCCGAGTTCTGACAACTCTTCATCTTTGAATGTCTCCTCCGGGCAGCAAGGCTCAAAGATAGAAACGCACTGCCTCCTGTGGCCCTAGGCTGACATCTGGATTTCCTTAAAAGTTCAAAAACGATATTAAAATTGATTGTGACAGATTGGACTTTCAGTTACATAGTTTCACACAAATCACTAAAAAAGGACTTGTGTTTTGGTCACTTCATTAAGCCTCTCGTAGTCACTTCTTTATTTTAGCTGAAGTTAGAAGTGCCCAAAGCTAAGTTACTCAGTTGTGGACTAGAGAATGGCTGTGCATTCTTAATCCCAGGTAATTATTTCTCTAAATAGTTTGACTTTGTAACATATAATTTGACCTTGAAACATATACTTTGAAATGTAGTCCCCTGAAAACCAGTTTTTAGATAGAGACCTTTCCTGAGTGTGATTTTTGGGGGTGGCTCCATTAAACCTTTCAGTGATCTGATAACAAAAGTATTCCCCCAAACAAAGTGGAATTCATACAAATTCCACTTTGAATTTTAAATTCTCCAGGGTAAGTACATGTAAGGAAATGGAACAGTATTTATTAGATTACTAGAGAGTAAGACAACAGAAGTGTTCATCATAATATTTGTTAATTTTCTTCATAATTAGAGATATTTTAAACATGGAAAATCAGTTTTTCTAAAAGAGACAAATTTCAAAATTATGTTATCACCAGCAAATTATCTCTTAGGGGAGTCCTACACAAAATGATTTTAAACATTGGTCCCTTTTGAACTTTTTTAAAAACTGAATTTGTTTGGGTGACATTGTTCCTATCTAATAAAAGAGTAATATGCAAATTGACCATCACTCCAACACACAAGATGGCCACCCCCACAAGATGGCCAGCAGGAGAGGGCAGTTGTGGGCGATCAGGCCAGCAAGGGAGGACAGTTGCAGGGGGGGGACCAGGCCTGAAAGGGAGGACAGTTGGGGGGACTAGGCTTGCAAGGGAGGGCAGTTGTGGGGGACCAGCCCTGCAGGGGAGGGCAGTTGGGGGCAACCAGGGCTGCATGGGAAGGCAGTCAGGGGTGACTGGGCTGGAAAGGGAGGGAAGTTGGGGGTGGCCAAGCTGGCAGGGGAGGGCAATTAGGGGCAAACAGGCTGGCAAGGGAGGGCAGTTAGGGGTGACAGGGCCAGCAGGGGAGGGCAGTTGGGGGTGATCAGGTCTGCAGGAAAGGGCAATTAGGGGCAATTGGGCCACAGGGGAGCAGTTAGGCATTGATCAGGCTGGCAGGGGAGTGGTTAGGGGCAACTAGGCAGGCAGTCCTGGATTGTGAAAGGGATGTCTGACTGCCCTTTTAGGCCTGATACCACCAAGATTGGACCTAAAAGGGCAGTCGGACATCCCTTGATGGGTCCCAGATTGGAGAGGATGTAGGCTGGGCTGAGGGATACACCCACACACACATGAATTTTTTGCACTGGGCCTCTAGCTGCTTAATAAAATTATTTAGGTTTCAGGAGTCAATTTATATGATACCTCATCTATATATTGTATTACATGTTCACCACTCGAAATCAAGTTTCCTTCCATCACCACTTTTACCACTTACCTCCCCTTTACCATCTCCTACCTCCCCCCACCCTCTTTGCCCTCTGGTAATCACCATTCTGTTGTCTATAAGGTTTTTTGTTTGTTTAATCCCTTTACCTTTTTCACTTAGCTTCCCCCTTCCCCTCTATTACTCCCTTTTGTATTTTACATCTTGGACATAGGAAATATATTTACAATATATTAATCTATCATCATTTTATTTATTTGAAATGTACAACCAGGTATTATTAAGACAAGGATGAAAAGTTATTTCCCTTCAAGTACCATTAGAGAGAGAGAGAGGAAAAAAAAAGCAAAAATATTGATGCACAGAGAATCAAGTTAAATTAATCTGATAATATAAGTGAATTGAACAAGCTGTGCAGTATAAATATTTTAATCACATTTTGATCCAGAAGTGCCACATCTACAAAATGAGCAATTATGTTCTACCTCTTGGGAGTCGACTCTAATTACAAAGCAGTAGGATATGACTAAATGTTAATATATGTAAATATCAGACACCAGGCCCTTGAATTTCCATGTGATTTTCAAAATAAATATACTCGATGTTTGTATCTTATAAATACTTTTGGACTAAACTATATGGGGTCAGGAGTTGAAGAGTATTCATTGTCTTTTCTCACTGATTCTAAGAACAAATCATACAGAAATAGCCATTGGAAATACATAAATGTTTAGAAAGCTAGAAATTTAGTGTCCTTCATAATGATGTCAGGGCATGTCTACCCTGGAATCACATGTCACTAAAGATACCTGGGAGACATGTTTATTAAGAATTTAAAGAGAGACAAACATCAGGCTTTGGAAATCACAGGCATGGCTTTCAGACCTGAGACTAGGTGAGCATACCTGGAGGACTCTGTCTACTAGGATGTAGTCAAATCCTGTGAATAGGGACTAAGTTGCTTAGTCTCAGAATCCTACAGGTATGTGCTTTTTAGCCTGAGGATCCTACATTCCCTATATGGTATTGGTTGTTAAGAAGGTGTTCGAGTATGAATAGATAGTAATTGGATAGAGAGAAAAATACTTTTTGCAAATCTCTGATGTGTATATGTGAAGATCTTTTGGTCACAATCATTCTACCTATTAGAAAAATCATTATTTTGATAAAATCTTTATTGCAAACTTCAAAATGGACTCTTTCCATCTTCTGACCCTCCACTTATGGAAAACCTCTGACTCAGATCTCAACCGAAAGTTGTTGACTGTGAAGCAAAATACTCTATACGAGTGCTTATTCTTCATGTATAACATACCCATGAGACACTTATGGAAAACCTCTGACTCAGATCTCAACCAAAAGTTGTTGACTGTGAAGTAAAATACTCTTTATACGAGTGCTTATCCTTCATGTATAAAATACCCATGAGGAATTTGGAGGAAATTGCCAAGGAAATCATCAGTCCCCATTTCTTTGGAATAAAGCTAACAGGAAGATTACCTGGCATGTTTCACTTCTGCGTCTTTCATCATGCGCCAGGAGCTCTCCACGCTCACCCAATCAGTGAGCACAGTGGGCATCAATGCCAATTTCCTGTTCCTGATGGTGCTGCCACCAATTTCATTTCAACTTTCCATTGCAGGAAAGAGAACAGAACACTCATTCATGCTCTGCACACGTTACCCAGCCTTCTTTTGCTCTTACTTCCTCAGTTTTTGGACATTTTAGTTATTTTCTGTGCTTTATTTTACATAGTGAAAAATATTTCTTCAGGGATAGGCAAAAGGAGGGTTATAGTTATTCATATGGAAAAAGGCAGGTTATTATTATTACAATAGCTTTCTTAACTCAAAAGAAGATCACCATACAACTCTAAACCTATATTTGACTACCCCATGTACCTTTTATGATTAAATTTAAGAATATATCAAATATATCCCCTTTTTAGAGATTAAAAAAATATAATATATTCAGGGACCCAGCCAAAAATCATAGGAATGACATCTGAGTCCAAACCCAGGTCTTTAGCTACTATAAAATGATGACTCCTTATCATAACTTAAATATATTTTATAATATGGAAAAAATGCTACCTCTTATGTTTGAAGAAAGTTATTTTGAAAATAATTTGTTCATGTGTCCTTTTTCTCCTCTCCCAAGAGAGTGCTTCTTGGCCACTGAAAGGCCATAGATCAGAACTTTCTGCTTCACTCATGAGCATCCACTATGTTACCAGGTTATACTCTCTGAGTTCATGGATGCTGAGCTCATCGTGTGCTATTCTCAAAGTATGTTACCCACAGAAATCCATTTTCTCATAAAATAACTGATGATCTTACCCAAGTTGCATTGCTAAGTGCTTTATTTAGATTGAAGAAAGCCTCCGGCAACTCTCAAATGCACTGCTAACCAAATGCTGTCTTTACCTCAAAGTTTTATAGGCCAGCCAAACACAACCTAAGTTTGAAATCTATCTTATATTACCCTCTTTAAAATAAAAAGTGCATTAACAATAAAATGACATTAATGTGGCATTTAAATTATTTAATTTTATAAAATTACTATTGAAATTGTCCTAAAATTCATCAACTAATGAGCTATTTGTTTTTTGAGAATTCTTTTTGCCGTGGTTTTTAATATCCTACCTCCCTCACTGTCTCAAAAAGTACTTTTATGTGTATGTATGTTTGTATGTGCTTGACAGTTTCTGTGGCCATGACTTTGAAGCTTACTCAAGACTTGGTGAACCTGGTGGGAAAGAAGACAAAGAATTTAGAACAAGCAGAACTAATTCAGTTGCACAATAGATCCTTAAGTGGACCAGCCAGTGTTTTCCCTATAGGGACTATTACACAATTTTTGAGAAAGAATAGAGGAAATCTGTATTTGTTGATATGAAACTTAAATGTGATATTGAAGTAATCAGTACAGATTCCTGAGCAATGTATAGAATATACTCATTGATGCAGTATATTATATTGATATACTGTAAGTTATTATATAAGTGCTGGTGTATGCATGCATATATGTGTATTTGGAATGTGCTGATGTTCAGGGCATGTAGGTAGGGAATGGGAGCAGAAATGTCTAGGCAGTTGCTATATGCATAGTCCGTGTGGTGGCCATGTTCATGTAGAGCATGGTGTCTGCAATGAGAGGATTGAGGAAATATGCTTTAACCAATTTAAGGATCCTGGCAAAGGCTGGGTGCATCATCAGGGCAGTGAAGGTTGGGACAGGGCTCCAGCACTTGGAAGGAAACAGGACTGAGAGTTAGAGAGCTGAGGCTGAGTGGCGATCAGAAGAGCAGGTGAGAGAGTCTCATCTGGGACTTGCCTGGCTGTGCACAGGGATAGTTCTGGGACCACCAGAAATTGTTCTTAGAGCTAGATGGCTTGTTCAACTCCACCATCCTGGAACTGATGGGAAACTGGTGGAATCTGAGCTTGGAGATGGGCATGCTCCAATAATAACACCTGTAATCCTCCCATTTCTCCAACATTTCACTGTTTCTTATACATTACATACTCATTCTACTCTATTTGTACAGTGATAATGGAAGCTATAATAAAGTGGACGTTTTTATAGGATCAAGTGTTAGTAAGACATAAATACAAATTTACCAATTATTTCCTTACCCCAGAAATATGATCAGGTCTCCTCCTGGTGGCCACCACATGTGGTGCTGAGGAGGTAGAGCTGGGAATAAAGGCACCAAGAATAACAAACTTGATCATCATCATACAGAGAGACAGAAAATCTAAAGACAGAGGAAGTGAAACACAGATTCTAGAATTAAAATGTGGCTATTGGTTGATAAGGGAGGTGCCCAATACTAACAACTAAAAAAGATAAACCTTTTTTTTTGAATCTAGAGTCATGTGAAGATTTTTTTTTCTTTATTAAGTTATTATATATGTGTCCTTATGGCCCCATTGCTCCCTCCACACTCATGTCCTCACCCCCCTGGTGTCTGTGTCTATTGGTTAGATTTATATGCATGCATACAAGTGCTTTGGTTGATCTCTCCTCCTTACCCCCACTCTTCCCTGCCTTCCCTCTGAAGTTTGACAGTCTGATAGATGCTTCTCCATCTCTGGATATGTTTCTGTTCATCAGTTTATGTTGTTCATTATATTCCACAAATTAGTGAGATTATGTGATATTTATGTTTTTCTGACTGGCTTACTCCTCTTAGCATAATGCTCTCCAGGTTCATCCATGCTGTTGCAAATGATAAGAATTCCTTCTTTTTTACTGCAGTGTAGTATTCCATTGTGTAGATGTACCAGTTTTTTAATCCACTCATCTCATGGCCACTTCGGCTGTTTCCAAATCTTAGCTATGGTAAATTGTGATGCTATGAACATAGGGGTGCATATATCCTTTCTGATTGGTGTTTCTAGTTTCTTGGGATATATTCCTAGAAGTGGGATCACTGGGTCAAATGGGAGTTCCATTTTTAGTTTTTTGAGGAAACTCCATACTGTTTAAAGGACGATTCTGTCTCTAGCCTTCCTCTCAGTCCAGTAGCCGTGGCCCTGGTCCAGAGCAAGCCAGGACAATGTTCCAGATGGAAGCATCAGGCAGAGGATTTCCTCAGCTGAGTAGCATCTTCTCCCAGAGGACCTCTCTAAATGGAGACAGATTAGCAATCACATGCTCTTCTGTCAGATCTCAGATTATATGTATTTAGACCCAATCTTCGGCCCAATGAATCATTTCTTAATCACAAAAAGTATAATTGTCAAGAATTAAAAACATTTTGCTTTACTGTAATTAGTTTCCTTTCTTTGTGGCTCTGTAAACCTAGACATCAGAAGCCTTGCACAGAATCATTTCTCCTGTTCCTAAAAATAAGTAGCAGAGTTCATAGGTGTGTGTGTATGTTTGTTTTTTTGTACTATTAAGAAAATTATTCTACAGATTTTATTTTATGTTTTCCAGTTACTGCCCTCTAAATTAGGAAAATATGAGAAGGGCCCTGGGAGAAGTGTGCCTAGTATTGTTTAGTCCAGAGGAAGAAGCCCAGAAACCAGTCGGGTTTCATGAAACAAGTATTATTTGTGTTGGGCCTTACTTACAAGGCAGAAAAATGGGCGAAAGTAGACTATGGAAGGAACACACTCAAGATAGAATGATTAGATGTTTTTTGTTTATTGATTTTTTTTCTTAATCCTAACCTGAGGACATGATCATTGATTTTAGAGAGAAACATCTATGAGAGAAAGGAGAGAGAGAGAGAGAGAGAGAGAGAGAGAGAGAGAGAGACATCGATCAGCTACCTCTTGTATATGCTCCAATCAGGACCAAACCCGTGACCTAGGTATGTGCCCTTACTGGGAATTGAACCTGTGACCTTTCTGTATAGGAGACAGTGCTCCAACCAACTGAGCCACCTGGCCAGGGTGGAATGACTATTTGTTTTTGAGTGCAGTGTTAATTACAGAGAAAGGAAATGCTGGAGTGTTGGATTAGACATGCCTTACAGATGGCTCTGAATGCCAGGGTAGATGTTTAGCTTTCATTCATTAGGCAGAAATAAAAATGTTACAGCAGTTGAGCAATTCTATTACAATTATACTTCAGGAATATTAATCTCACAATATTGTGTAGTATGGAAACAGCAGTGAAACACATGTTTAGAATATTAGTTAAATGATATTTTAGTGGCCAAGTTTGAGATAAGTGGGGACATCAACTTTCAGGGCACAAAGTTGGTGAAATGGAATGAAGGAAGAATATTTGAAAGATTGCTCTAAGTTTGTCTTTAGTAATGTCTCTCTCAGTAATGGCATTAGTCCCCTTGTCCCCTAAAGAATATAAATAGAGTGGTGTGTGTGTGTGTGTGTGTGTGTGTGTGTGTGTGTGTGTGTGTGTGTGTGTTGGTTCGGGTGTGGGCAAAGGAGGTGAACATCCATGGAAAGGATTGAAGTACTGAGTTTAAGGTATCGGCAGATGATCAGATTGAGTATTCAGTGAGTAATTAGATGTGAGTCTGGAACTCCATAGACAGTTTGAGTTGTAGAATGAGAACTGGGAGTCATTTACATAGAAGTGAGAATTAAAACTAGAATAAATGAATTGCAAGGGAAAGGAATGTAGAAGGGGTAAAGAACAGGTCCAGGGGCAGGACCTTGTGGATTCAACCTTGTGTTATTTTAAGCACTGTACTAGACATTGGGGATAGAGAGGTAATTGAAAGTCATGGCTGATGCACTTATGGAATTTGAGTCTAGATGAAAAAGAATTACACATGTAACAGTGTCTGCCACAGAGATAGAGTACAATGGGGATGTATGACAAGCAGACAGAATATAGCAAAGGCACTTGACTTCTGCAAGTGAAGGTGTGTTAGAGATTTTTGATGGCCCTTACATGATATCACAACAGCTTTTGCATTATCGGACATGGTACCAAATGAACCAATAACAGCATGTCTCTCTAACAGTTGTGACAGTCCATGCACACAGCCTGGAAGCACACATCAGAGTTAACTGCCATTTGTAAGGGAGGCAGGACCAGCAACATTTTCTTCACAATGAAGAATTTGTTCCTATGGCAGCTGGAAGTATGTGCTTTATTCAAAGTGGCTTCTTTATGCACCTTGTTCCAGAAAAGTAGTTCAGCATCAGCAACGTAAAACCGACTGGCTTCAGATTTAAGGGAGGCGGCTAGAAAAATGAAGTGTTGTTAAGTTGTTTACTCCTTTATTCCATAAAACCCCACTAAAGTAAGTGTCCTGGTTAAATACTCAACTCCTGTTTCCAGTTTCTTAGCTTACATTTGACATTGTAATTGGCAAGGAGGACACTTACTGTGTTCTTTCATTGTCAATGCCTGTGGCATTTCTTTAAGGATAACTAACTCTCCTTTTAAGCTGTTATTGTGAAATACAGGCTGTAATGGCCTCGCAGTGGCTGCTTCTGCAGGGCTGAGGTCTTAGTTGATATTTTTCTGTTTTACTAGGATCATTTAGTATTTAGAGCCCCTTGAATCTCCGCCCCCTCCAGAAGGTTTGTTATAAATAGCAAAACACTTTACCTACATGAATAATTTGTCTTTCTCTATGAACTGTGTATTGTTTTAAATTTATGGATTATTTGTGACTCAGAATACTTTCCCCTAAGCTATCCTAATGGTTCCTACTATGTACCAATTGGACAGAGAAGAGTGCATACTCCAGGTGAGTAAGCATAAATATATTGATGGCACATGTGTCTTCATTCTTCAAAATCAGGTATAGATGCTCTTTTGGTGGTTGTTGTTGTTGTTGGTGGTGGTGGTATGTGCATATATGTGTGTGAGCTTAGAGAGCAGTATGGTGAGACGAAAAGCAGAGCTCTAGAACCACACTTCCCTGTTTGAGTCCTGGTTGCAACACATCACATTCTTGACCTTATATATGTGACTTCAGCACTCAGTGCACTAGCTAGCTAGGTCTTCTCTAAAGGGAGCATAATAATAGTGCCTTGCTCACACCGTTGCCTTGATGATTATGTGAGTTTATGAATATGGATTGTTTAATAAAAAGGTTGGTATATTGGAAAATGTCTTAATTAAAAAGTAACTGACTTCCCACTGGTTAAAGGGGGAAATGAGATATGAAAAAGAAACTCTTTCTTTATAGCCTAGTACAGTTGTTCAATTCACCCAGTGACCTGTATAGGACTGGCTTTAGTGAGAAAGTCAATCATCTATGAAGCAATTTTATCCAAATGATCTAAGTCAGTAGGTGTGCAATTTCATATTTGTCTGATTGCAGCACTTACTAAGTCAGTAAGAATAGTACCTGACAGGGAATTAAAAGAGTACTGAAATCCTCAGGTACTTTTATAGTGGAGAAGTGTTCAGACTTGGAGGAAAAACCCATGATAACTAGTTTCTCAGTGGTATCCCTGGAGTAGCCTCATGGTTGGATGAGCATCACCTGTCGTCTTCAAAGTTGTGAATGCCCCTAATTTGGGGGATTTTTCTCCTTGGTTGTCTGGACACCGGTTCTCTGCTGTGAACACCCTGCTGCCACTCTTGAGCTGGTTGCATTCTAAATTGGAATAGTATTATGAGAAAATTACTTATGTTCACCTTTCGCTCAAGCCATCTCTGGCAATTTTAATGATTTTAACAATCATTTCTGATTCTTATTCATACAAGTATAAATCCAAAGCCTGATTTCAATCTCCATTTACAAAATTTGGCTGCTTTTACACTGTGCAATTTAATTCTATTTTTTCTTGTAAGTTACATCATTCATTTCATAGGATATGATGATCTAGAGCTGTACTGTCTCATATTGTAGCCACCAATCACAGGTGGCTATTTCTATTTAAATTTAAATCAATTAATTGTGATAAAATACAATTCAAAATTCAGTTCTTTCACCACAGGAACCATATTTCAAGTGTTTAATAGCCACATGTGGTTAATGGCTACCGTCTTGGACAGTACAGATTATAGAATGTTTCCATCCGAGCAGAAAGTTCTATTACCAGTGATGAGGTGCCAGAGCATTTATACCTGAAATTGGGGACTGTATCTCATAGTTCTTTTAAATGTACCGCTGCCCTATCACATGAACAATCATGATATATGTCAGGACACTTTTGGTTGAATGATATCTTTAAAAATTTCTCCTTTTTGCAGGAGCTTGCCCAGGCTTCCACAAAACCAGACTGGCCTGTTACCTGAGGTTTTGATCATTTTTATTGGTCCAAAGAATTCTCTTTCCATGCTCTTTTCCTAGCTACACCATAGCTTTACCACACAGATGCTGTTGCCCTCTGACTTTTCTTGTCATGCTTCAGGTTCTTCACCAGTACTTTCTGGAATGATGAATGGTTATATCTTTTGTTATTCTTTATTAGAGGTCCAGTGCACGAATTCGTGCATGGGTGGGGTCCCTCTGCCTGGTCAGCAATCGGGGCCGTGGGAGCTTGGCCAGCCTCTGGGAGGGGTCACAGGAGGTTGGCTGTGGGAGCGCACAGACCACCAGTGGGCAGCTCCTGCTTTGAGTGTCTCCCCCTGGTGGTGAGTGCACGTCATAGCAACCAGGTTGCTGGGGTGTTCGGTTGCTTAGGCTTTTATATATATAGATGGTTGGACCCATTCTCCTTTGAAGCTTATATGCTCTGGTTTTACCACTCTTCCTTTCCCCACCCTGTGAATTTATTTTTTCATAACGAGTGTTTATTTTTACTCATTTATTTTTTATTGAACTATAAAAGGTATACAACATATTGATTTGATATACTTAAATATGGTGAAATGATTACCACTATACTCTATGCTTTCTTATTCTCATCAACAGAATTTTGTATTACTTCCTATAGTGGTTGAGGTTTTTTGTTTCTTTTTTGGTATCCTGGTATATATACCATCTTCTTTTTAATCATTCAGTCATTATAACATGATTTTTAATTAATGTGTCTATGTCTACCTCTCTTCTAGCTAAGATTTGCATCACCCAAGCTAGGCCAGTCAAATACTTCATCCCTGGAATTTAAATCTTGAGTGGAGTTGCACAAAATACATGAATGTGAAGATGAGTTTTTGGTAGCTAATATTCAGAATTGTCTCTGTGTCTTATTTTTTTAGACTGATTCCTGAGGCTTCAAAAATTGATTACTAATATATATTTTTAGTTAGCTTAAAGTATGTAGTGTTGATTTCTCTTGCAACTAATTTTAAGTGAAAAAGAAGTTGGTGCTGCGGTGGGATGTTGAGAGTAACAGATTGTAAAACAAGAACTTGGCTGATGTGAGGTTATGTGAGGGTTAGGAAGTTGAAAATTCTTATTCTAGAGAACATAGCTGGTTATGTTGTTCCATATCATATTTTGAGAGTTATGCCATAAGTTTTTTAAAGATGAGGTGAATGTGGCTTGAGGACTTTTATTTTTTTGCCATCCATTCATCCTAGTTCTTTCAACAGACTCTAATTTCCATTTGGGAATCTAGGCCTTCCCCAGTCTCAAGCCTTCTGACTTGAGAGAGGTTTCATCATGTCCCAGGAGTGAGCATGTGGTCCTGCTCTAGCAAAATTAGTGCCTCATGTTTCTGGGAACAGTGTTGGTTCAGGGTTGGGTTCAATTAGAGCTATTCTAGAGTTTTCCTTTGAGGCACTATTCCTACCGAGCTAGCATATAATACAACAGGAAGTTAGAGATGCCACTGACTTCTTGCTATGACATGGAAACTGACCTAAAGTCAACATACAAAAAATAGCAAAGCAGAACCCAATGATGTAGCAAAATCTAATCTTTATAATGTCATGTGAGCCTTTAATCCATGAAACCAGCACTATCCCAAAAAATTATAGATATAAGAGCCAATAAATTATTCGGGTTTTGTAGATTTATTTATCACTTAAAATTAAAACCTTATGAATGATATACTAACCCCCATCATTCATTGAAGATTGAGGACAGTTTCATAATCTCTCCCCTTATGCCACCTATTGTTATTACTGTAGGGGATTTTAAGAGCTATTGACTGAAACTTTTTATCTTTGAAGTGCTCTAATCATTCAGAAATGGTATGCACTAAACCTCTTTTATATTTGCACAACCTTCCCTACATTTCAAGCCTCTAAGTGATAATTTGACTTCAGAGAGCTCTCTCCTCCTTTGAGTCTATCATTATCTCCAAGTCATCATCTCCTCTTTCCTTTGACTCACCCATACACATCCAAGACTCTATTTCTTCCGTGACCTGAACTGTTTTTATAAATTGTCTTGGAAACCACATTTTACTGAATAGTCCAGTTAATCTACAACTTTGGAGAAATAAAGTAATTTACGTTCTCTGCTCTGATAGTTCAGCCACTGGGTGATTGAGTTCAGTTTGGCTAAAACACACAACCCTACAAATGAAACCTTGCCTCAGGTTGGCCCTGCATGAGCCCCTGGTGGGAGCTACCTTCTATTTGCATGAATACCTATCCCAAATGTTCACCTTGATCTTCAAAACCCTCATTCAGTCCCTGTTCCCTTCAGCCTCAGCAGGTGAACTTTCTTCTTACTTCAGTGAGAATATTGGGGCTTTCAGTAATCTTGCTTCTTTTCTGCTCCCTACATTTACTTTTATTTCTGCCAGCCCCTGTGTTACCTCCATCATGTCAAAATCAGAGTAGGAGCTATGTCCACCTCCCACCAAATCTTGAGTCCCCCTCCCACCAACTCCAGAATATCACTTAATTATTCATCCCCTCTCTCATACATATTTAACTGTCCTCTCCATGCCGCAGGTCCCCTCAGGCTGTGCACATGCTCAGTTCTTCTTTTGTCCTTTTTTTTTTTTTTTTTTTTTTTTGCCTAAAAAGAAAAAGCTAGTCAGTAATGAGGTAAGACTTAAGACAGGGACTGGGAGTCAGGTCACTCACAGCCTGGTGGGTGATATTTAGTCATTTATACGTTTTTTTAAAGGGATGGAAAGCCACTGAAGGAATTCAAGCAGGGCATGCCATGGCCATATTAGCATTTTAGGTAGGTGACTCTGTTTGCTAGGTGGATGCTGTGGAGGTGTAAATAGTGTTCCTAACATGTGTTCTGCAAAAATGCTAACTAGCTTTTCCTCAAAAAAATTGGTTTATGGACAAGTAAATATGACAACTTTGGCTCAAACCAACGGATCCCTTTCTTTATCCCCTTCTAGGTTTTAATCCATACTTTAATCAACTCAGTCTCTCCGACCACAATACTCTTTATTTCCAAACAACTATAAACAGGTGGACCATTTAGCTCCTTTTTTGTCCATCAGGTGATAAAGTGATATTTATATCCTGATATAATACATGGCTTATAAGAAGGTTGTTCCACACAGGCAACTGCTTCTCATCTAGCATACTGTTCAGTCAAATGCTAATCACTTATAGGGCTGCTGCTAGACTTTAGGAATTTCTGGATTATGTAATCATATAACTAAAGATATATTTTAATTGTCTCATCTTGTTAAAGGGGATTGTTCACCTATGTGCATCAAAGCCCAATCAAATGGGAACAGGAACTTGCAGCAAAGAAAGTAAAGGTTTATTTAAGGAAGTGACACCAAACCTGGAGGCACAGTTGAACTGTTGGTTCACCACCTGGCTCTTTGATGGCTTTGAAGGGATGGGTTCAATAGGGAAAAAAATCACTAATTCTGGTGGCTAAAGGAGTTGGCATCTTGGTTCTACTGATTGGTCAGTGCTAGGATAGGGGGTAGTTAGTTGATCACTGCATCGGGTCCCGATGTCAACTCTCTCTGGTTTTTCCAGGGTGTAATTGGTGGCGTTAGTCTACTTTTCTGGGTCTGGAGCTGAAATGCAACTGAAATCTAGATGTTATCTCTAGTTTGATGGAAACTACCTTTCCCTGATAAAACAATCTGAGGCTTTGATCCTAAGATTATTTGATGCTGATCAGAACCTTATTGTCCTGAGGGCTTAATGATTCAGGGAGTGGTCTGCAAGGGAGAAGGAAGTGGGTGAGTCAGGGTGCTGGATGAGGCCAGTTTGAATCAAAAGGAAAGAAGGAGAAAAGGTCATGTTAAAGAGATGAAGTTTCTGCTTCTGCGTGGTTCCACTCTTTCTGCCATTGGTGAGGGAGCCATTCCTGTCCTGGGGTTATGTGGTGGCCAAACACATGTCACAGTGGACTCACACACGGACAGATGAGATCAATTGCAGATTCAGTAGTCACGTGTGTATTCACAGCCTGGGCGAGGAGGACATCACGTGCCCTTAGGATGACACCGGGGTTACATTTAGGATGGAGCCAGTAACCAGGGACAGTGGGAGGCAGACTTTGTAGTATCAAGAGGTGAGGTGCTCTCATGGGAGGACATGACATGTGATGACATGGGATGGGCTGTGTGAATAACTGCAGGCTGTCGGAACTGAAGCCCACTCAATAGGGCGAAGCAGGCACTCTGCCCAGTCTGTTTAAGGAGGAGGCTTGTTGGGCTCAGGGGCCTTATCCCTGGGAGCAGGGTCAGGAGGGGAACTTGTGGGGAGGCCATTTGAAGCTTCTCAATTTTATCAGGTGACTAGGTAGCACATTATATTGACTCTTCATTTTAAGCCTTACAGCAATACAAAGTACTGTTGTCCTTCTTCGCCAGTGCGCCAGGCCTGGCTTTTCTTGTATTTACAGAGCTCCTGAGGAAGAAAGAAGCACAAAGACTATTAGCTAAACATTCAAACCTTATTGTTCTTGGTTTAAGCACTAAGTCTCTAAACACACATCAATTAGACATGCCATCCACTGTTGAAAACACGGGTATTAATGAATTTAACAGTTACTTATTAGATTCCAGGTGAGTATTAGAATTAAGATGATTAGAATGCGACTTTGCATAGATAAGTGAAAATGGGTTTATGCAAATCTGCATTTCTCTACTGTATTGTTTCCAGTAGCCATGTATTACCTTGTCAAGAGATGTGGTGCATTCTTTATGCTTATATCGTGTAAACTTTACAGGATGTGTAATTTTGGTAAAGTCAGTTGTTTCCTTCGATATTTATGTGTGAGGTAGATTTTGAATTTCCTGCAATAATGTCTGATATGGGATCCTCTTTATTTTTATGTTTCAACTTCAATATGTTTTCCTGAAGAAGCAATATTTTTGCGAGGCACATTTTTCTTATAAAATGCAGAGGTATGACAGATAATGTCCTATGAGATGCTCTTTGTGACTGTGGGGTTTTTAACTTTCTTTGTTCTAATTGTTTCTATTTCGGTTTCTCTGAATATTAGATTGGTAAACTGATTGCATCACCTGCTGAGCATCTGGAGTGAAAGGTGTATATAGGGAAGTGTACAATACCATTTGTGCTATTACTGGATAAGTTGTGCACCCCCAAAATATGAAAGGTCTTAGTCCCCAATACTTGCTTTTTTTAATTTTTAAGAAATTCACTGCAATACCAAAAAATTGACTTTATATGGTTTGTAGTGAAAAATAAAGGTTATTTGAGAAAACTAAATTTTATATTTGTACCTTCACACTGTCCTGCTTAAGGAAAGACATAGTTTGGTTTTTCTAAAAATATATTTTTATTGATTTCAGAGATGAAGTGAGAGAGAGAGAGAGAAAGAGAGACACATCAGCCTCCTGCACGCCCTCTAATGGGGGTGGAGACTGCAACCAGAGCTTGTGCCCTGACTAGGAATTGAACTGTGACCTCCTGGTTCATAGGTCGATGCTCAACCACTGAGCCATGCTGGCCTGGCAGGAAAAACACAGTTTTGAGTTTTTTTGTTTTTGTTTTTGTTTTGTTTTTTAATATATTTTATTGATTTTTTACAGAGGGGAAGGGAGAGAGATAGAGAGTTAGAAACATCGATGAGAGAGAAACATCGATCAGCTGCCTCCTGCACGCCCCCCATGGGGGATGTGCCCGCAACCCAGGCACACGCCCCTGACCGGAATTGAACCTGGGACCCTTTAGTCCGCAGGCCGACGCTCTATCCACTGAGCCAAACCGGCTTCGGCCAGTTTTGAGTTTTAATTGCATTTGTGATTCCCTGCATTTGATAATACAGCTGGTCTTTTAAAAAATAACTAATATATACTGATGCTTTAACTCACAATAAATGATTTGTTTCCAATCACAGAACTTCCCTATCTCTTATCAAGAGCAGGGTTATTTTAAGCAAAAAGCATAGCATATGGTACACAAATAGCACTCATAGATAAACATAGCATGCACAAGAGATTAATACAATTTTCCTTTTTTGAGTGATTAATATTTACCCGGGCAGCGTTAGCATTAGAGTCTTCCATTAGCTGACAGATGTGAATAAGGGTTGCATCTTGCCTCTACCAAGCTGCTATATCTTAATATGTGTTCATGGCTTAGAGACTATGAAATATGCTCCAGGAATATTTAGAATTCTCAGAGGAATTTCTTGTGGCTTCAACTGATTTTTCCTCCCCCCCTCCAACAAATATATTAAATTGAATATTTTATTTTCTTCAGGGCCAAAAGTTAACTGGCTTGAAACTCACAGGTGCAGAACAATAAACAAAATCCCTGCTCAAATCTGAGCATTCAAATGTGAGTCACTGGCTTGTTCTAACAGTCTCAGAGCATAGAGCCTCGAGAGAAGCTTAAAGGAAATAATGACTTAGAGCTCTGAGCATGGGGCAAATAGGGAAAAGAAATCATGTTGATATTTGAAAGATGATTATGAGTGTGTGCAATCTTAGGTTTTATTTTGGGAAATCAGAATAGCTATGCAGCATTTTCACTAACAGTGGCTAATATGGCATGAATGATGACTTTTTAAAAAATATATTTTTCTTGATTTCAGAGAATAATAGAAACATCAATGATGAGAGAGAATCATTGATTGGCTGCCTCTTGCACTCCCTCTAATGGGGATTGAGCTCACAACCTGGGCAAGAGCTCTGAGAATTGAACCATAGTTGATGCTTGACCACCGAGCCATACCAGCTGGGCCGAATTAAGACTTTGCCATCTCCCTATTTTATGCATGATGAAATTACTTTTTATTAATAGGTTGAGTACTAAAATGATGGTTTGTGAGATTATGGAAGATTCCTATTTTTTAAGATGTTTATTTAGAATGAATATTTAGAATGAATATTCTTTTGTATGTAACATCTACAATGATAGAAACCACAAAGTATCAACTAGATAATATATTTTGTCTCACAAATAATGCATATGTAGTCTCATGCGTATGATACACACATACGCATGTGTGTATCCACTATCATATGCAAGCATATGGAAAGTATATTTCAGTGTTATGAATCATGTATATATATATTTACTAGTTTATACTTGGAATTGATGTCTACTAAAAACTATACACACATACATGTATTTCTGTGTGTGTATACACAGTTGGACATACACACCATGGGATTTAATGAATTTCATAGCTATCATTAAAAATCCTTAATAATATCTTCCTATGTATTTATTGACTAAATATTTGCTCAGAATACTAAATAGCTAAGGTATAATGCTATGAGGAACCATAAACAGCCAAATAAGGCATAGTTCCTGCCAATAATACTCAAAATCTGATTTGGGAAAGAGAAACTAAACATATAAATAGTTGAATAACAATATAAAAGTAAATTACATTTCTCTACATAATTATAAAAGGTATTGGTACATATTGCCAACTGCTGACTTTAAAAAGCAACTTTTATATTTTTAAAATATATTTTTATTGATTTTTGAGAGAGAGGAAGGGAGAGGCAGAGAGAGCGAGAAACATCGATGTGAGAGAGAAACATGCGGTTGCTTCCTGCATGAACCCAAACTGGGGATCAAACCTGCAACCTGGGTATGTGTGCTGACCAGGAATCAAACCTGCAACCTTTTGGTGCACAGGACTATGCTCAACCAACTGAGCCACACCGGTCAGGCATGACTTTTATTGTTTTGAAAAATCAAAATGAAATCTGTTAGATTTTATACAGGGAGGATAAATGTTGGCAGAGTTTTAGTAGTGTCTTACCAGGAGGAGACATGGGAGGATATTAATATAGTTTTAAGACCTAAAAGGAGTGATTGTAAGGCAAATCTTTCAAGGCAAGCGGGAAGGTTTGAATTGGGGAGAATTTCACATAGAATTGGTGGGCATAGTGAGGCAACTAAGCTATTTTGCTAATAGTGTGATTTTTCAACAGAACGCACTACCTGGACTAAACAGTCAAATTATTTCTACTCATTCTCAACTGCTTTATTTAGAGATGAAAAGTTGATATGATCATCATATTATTTAACAAGAGAACAAGAACATTTGTTGGTTTTAGTTTTTGGCCCTCATTCTTATGTTCTTCAACCTCCCCCAGAAGATGGAATATTATTGCTAGAGGATTTGATCAATCCAGATATTTATCACCACTCAGTGTGTCAGGCTAGCATACAGAATTTTTTTTATCACACTTCCAGTTTTACAAGTGTCATATTTTCTTCTTTTCTAAACATGGAGGGGTGGTGGTACTGTGGCTGCTGGGTAGTATTTAAGACTCTACGGTCATACATTTCTACCTTGCAACATGAATAACGGGAGGGTTTTGATCACAGTTTTGTCTACCATTACATCAGGAGCCCCAAGTGCCCAAATTAAAAATACTGACTGTTATATTGTAACTCAGAAGATGCATTAATCAATAAGCCAAATTTATTTAGAGTCCTTTTCATTTGCGCTAGTGCTAGTGGGCCCAGAGGAACTCTTGCTTCTCAAATTCTGGGACCCAATATGGTGGAAGCCTCCCTTATTTATACATTTTTCAGCTTTGTCTCCCAAATTTGGAATGACTTCCAGACCTTCTGAGAAAAAGTCCTGTTTGCTGGGACAGGCCCGTGAGACCATATCTCAAGGCCTGGCCTGGCGCCAGCACTGACAACTCTGTCTGGGGCAGAGTCTATGGCCTCTCTGGGATGGGGAGTAGTCTTATTTTTCCCTATTATTTAAGCAAGCAAATGTTTACCGAAGCTAGAATAGCAGGGTTAAATTTTAAACAGCAGTTTTTACCCAAGATGGAGGTTACTATGCTTCATGACCTGATAGATCCCTTAACAGTTCCCTAGAGCTCTCAGAACCAGAGACATAAGGAAAAATGCAAAGTACTAAATAAAGTCAGTAATTTTATAGTTTCCCGTATCTGAGACAATGCAGGCTATTAAACCTGCCAGGATGAATGAAAATAGTTGGGCAGATAAAAATGAAAACTTTAAGGTTCAAATGCAATTAAGCAGAGGTTTCAGTTTTCTGGATCTTCTTCTGCGGGTTTTAGATGGAAGATCTCTACTTCATGCATTCCTTGTCGTAATCTAAGGTGCAGTTTAGAAGCTGTTTCCTCCTCCACAGTTGTTTCTGGAGAAATCCTAAAATTCTCAGATTCAGGTTGCCAATGTGGACATTTTTTTCTAGTCACTCAAGGATAGCTTATGTCTCTTTGAGAGCTGTGTATCTAAAAGTTACTAGATTAATGTTGTACTGGTTTCAACAGCTCCCCAACTGGGCCCTTTCATCAAGGCTCATGATTAGTATGAACCAAACCTTTTTTAAAATGTATTTTATTTTTAAAATTGAAATGTATTTGACATATAACATTGTATATAGCTAAGGTGTACATGTTAAATTGATGCATTTGTATATTATATATGAGTGTCATTGTAGCGATAGAACCTCTGTCTCATCACATAATTATTTTTTTGGGGGGGGGCATAATTAAGATCTAGTCTCTTGGGAAGTTTGATGCTTATAACATTTTTGTTGTCTATGTTCACTGTACTCTGCATTAGATCTCCAGGACTTATTTATCTACTGGAAGTGAGTTTGTACCCTTAACATTTCTTGTGTTCCCTGACCCCCGCACCTCTGGTAATCACCCTTTTACTCTGTTTTTAGGAGTTTGGATTTTTTTTTTTAATTCTATAGATAAGTGATGTTATCCAACATTTGTCTTTTTCTGTCTGACTTATCTAAGCCAAAGTTTTTGATGTAAGTACTGGTAAAAAAAAAAAAAGTTGCTAATCTGGTTAAGTGAACTATTTTAATTGGTTCATTGTTTCTTTTACTAGAACAGCGGTTCTCAACCTGTGGGTCGCAACGCCTTTGGGGGTCGAACGACCCTTTCATAGGGGTCACCTAAGACCATCGGAAAAACCATATATAATTACATATTGTTTTTGTGATTAATCACTATGCTTTAATTATGTTCAATTTGTAACAATGAAAATATATCCTGCATATCAGATATTTACATTATGATTCATAACAGCAGCAAAATTACAGTTATGAAGTAGCAACGAAAATAATTTTATGGTTGGGGGTCACCAGAACACGAGGAACTGTATTAAAGGGTCGTGGCATTAGGAAGGTTGAGAACCACTAGTGTAAAAACTAGAAGAAAGTATTTCCTGAAACAAATAGCCTATTTCTGCTTGTTCTGCATTGTTTAACGTATGAAAAGAACGGATACTTGCTCTGAGTTGTGTTCGTTTTTAGTCCTAAAGAAGAAATGATTTACAGTAAAGTCCATTCTTTAGGATCTGAGAGGCAGAGGAATCTCAAAGCATCTCAGTTGGTCATCTTTCATGATTTAGCATGAATTGAAACTGAGCAAATAAGTTTGTTTGCAAATCATTTGATTTTTACGTGAAAACATGTTTAAGTGTTCTTTATGCTAATGAATTAACCATACAGTTTCTAAGCAGACCACATATTGGATGGGATAGTCACTTCCATCCTTCTCATGTAGTTTCAGGTTGGACATGCTTAATTAGTTTACTGTAGGCTAGTTAAAGCTTGATGTAGATTAATTGTCCTATCACTGAGTTAAACTTACCACTGAGCGTACATGGCACTGTTACCTTAGAATTGGCTGTTACACAAATCAGTTTCAAAAATATTAAACTCCAGCTCAGCCGGTGTTGCTCAGTGGTTCAGCATTGACCTATGAACCAGGAGGTACGGTTCGATTCCTGGTCAGGACACATGTCCGGGTTGTGGGATGGGGCATGTAGGAGGCAACTGATCAATGATTCTCTCTCTTCCTCTCTGAAATCAATAAAAATATATTTTTAAAAAGTATCAAATTCCATTTATAATATAATCTACACTAATAAAAGA
Source organism: Myotis davidii (assembly GCF_000327345.1). Taxonomy (NCBI): domain Eukaryota; kingdom Metazoa; phylum Chordata; class Mammalia; order Chiroptera; family Vespertilionidae; genus Myotis; species Myotis davidii. The sequence continues at coordinate 11,024,714 of NW_006289416.1, read as the reverse complement.
GAAACATGGTAATTGGTGTACGACCGCTACCCTTCCCATTGGCTAATCAGCGAGATATGCAAATTAACTGACCGCCAAGATGGTGGCCGGCAGCCAGGCAGCTTAAACTGAACATGAGGCTTGCTTGCTTCAGTGATAGTGGACTCCAACGTTCCCCGCCTGCTGCTGTAGGCCTCTGAGCAGGCAGTTTGAAAAATAGTAACATATAGAAGCTAAAAAAAACCCTCCAGAAACCTGCTTTCAGCGAGCGGGAATCTCAGAGCTGGAGTTATACTTTGTTTCGATTATCTACTTTCAGCAGCAGAGGCCTAAGAGCTGGAGCCTCAGAGCTAAAGCTGGCCCAGAATTTAAACAAAGAAAAAAGAAAAAAAGCGGTTGGGAGCTTCCGTCACACGCC